>NW_020797897.1:383435-464914 GCF_003369625.1 Aspergillus mulundensis | reverse complement strand
CTTGGCTTAATACTTACAAGAATACTACTTAAAAAGTTAATAAAATTATAAAATTAATACTTAAATTAAGTATTATTTACTATATATATTAAATTATATAGTATTACTAGTATAAGTTTTTTTAAACTTTTATATAATATTTAACCGCGCCTTTTTATAAATAATATATTTATAAAAATTATTACTATAAAAAATTATATTTTTAAGTTATAGCATGCTTAAATTATTATTAATAAGTACTTATTAGCTTATATTATTAAGTAATAATATATTTACAATTATAAAGTAAAGTATTACCTATTTTAAAAAAATAATTAGGTTTTAGTTAAAAATAAAAACCTGTAAAAATTTAATACCAAGTAATTTAAATTTTATAAGGTGCTAAAATTACACTTACTAAGTATATATACTATTACTAAACTAAATAAACGCGTTATTTATAATTTTATTAATAAATAACACCTTATTTATATAAAAGTTAATAATTTAAAAAAGCTTTAAATAAATATATAATTATAAAAAGCCCTTAAAAAGCAAGGCTAAAAAATTATAAAATTAATTAAGGTATAATAAATTATTAATATTATTAAGCCTTTAACCCCCTTTTATTTTAACTTATTAATATAAACAAGGGTGAAATAAAATAAGTATAAAAATAAGGAACTATTTTTAAACTAAGTAAAAAAGGGTACTACTATTAATAAACTTATTATTAAAAATAAAAAGTGTGTTAAAAAGGCAAAAGCTTTTAAAACTAGTAATGCTTTAGTAATAAAAATATTATAAATAAAAACTTATAACCCTATTTAATATATATTTTTAAAATTAAAATTAAATAAAAAATAAACTCCAGGAAGAGACTTATTAATTTTAATTAATAATTTAATAAAAGAAATTATTAATAAATACTAAAAATACTAATTTTTATAAAATACTAAAAAAACTGGCACCAAGCGCGACTTTACTATTATTATTTTAAATTATTATATTTAAAAAAAAAGTATTTTATAAAAAAAAAAGTATAATATTTATGCTAAAAAAAACCCGGTAAGTAACTTGCTAATATTTTATTTATTTTATTTAAAAAAAATTAAAAATTAAAATTAATTTATACTTTATTACTATTATAAATTATTTTATTACTAGCCTTAACTATATTTAATTTTTTTAACCTGCTTAAAGTAAACACTACCTATTATTTTATATTTAAATCTACCTTGCTAAATTTAATAAGCTTTTTATTTATAACTATTTTATTATTAATATTTATACCTATATTTTTATTTTTATTAAAATTTAAATCACTACCTAAGACCTTGCGAAAGTAACTAATTTTTTTTAAATTTTAAAAATAAAATTATTTTTTTTATTATTTTATTAAGCGCTGCTTGCAAGCCTAAAACACCTAATATTAATAATTAAAAATACTATTAACTAACTTAAAAAAGAAAAACTTACCTTTTAAAAAAAATATTAAAAAAGAACTGGAACTAAAAAAAATTTAAATAAATTAAATTAATATATATTTTAATATTAATAGTACTAATCCCTGCATTAAAAAAAATTTTAAAAAAAAATAGTTAAAGGTAAAAGGGCGCTTACCTACACTTATTAAGTTTAAAATTTAAAATTATATTAAAAAAAACTAAGCTACTTAAACCTTTAGTTTAAAATAAGGTTTAATTAAATTAAAAATTTTATTAATATTTTTAAAATATATTAATAAGCTTAAGGGGCCGGTAGCAGGGCAAAAAAAAAATAAAAAGCTAAAAAAAATAATAATAAGGGAAAGCCCTAGCGTAAAAGCTTAATTATATTAATAAGTTAAATTTTAACCTAGATTACTAAAATTAACTTTAAAATAAAGTAAGTAAAAATATATTATTAATTAAAAAGCCCTTAAATTATTAAGGCCTATTAAAAGTGCTTTTAGGCTTTTTTATATAATAATTAAAAAAGGTTATAATAAAAACTTTTTATTTAAAGGATTATAGGGCAGGACAGTAAACTCCTATATAAAATTTAAAATTTTATTAAAAAATTTAAAAAAAAAAAATAAAAAGTAGGTGCTAGCTTAAAAATAGTATAATATTTTTAAAAAAACTTAGGGGCTATATTAAATTTATTAATACTATTAATTATATTACTAGGATTTATGGACTTTATTTTCTTATTATTACTAAGGTTAATTTTTAAAATAATAAACTATATGGGCTTCTTGCCCTTGCTCCTGCCTAGTAGTTAATAATTATACTTAAATATTTTATTAAAATTTACTTGCCTTTTTAAAGCTTGCTTTAATAATAACACCGCTTGCTTTTTTATTATATAAATTTTATTTATTTTTATTACATAAATTATTATATTAAAGGTCCCATGCTTTTTAATAAATTTATAAAATATTAATAATTAAGTATTATAAGATAAAAAAAAACTTATATTATTAACTTATTATTTTACTTAGCAAGCTAAGAAGCTATTATAATTTAAAAAAAGTACTAGGCTTATTAATATATAAAAATATAATAAGTACATACTTTTTAAAAAAGCGCCTAACCCTTAAGCTTAAGGGCTTAAATATAAGTAATAAAAATTATTTTAAATAATATTTTATAGCTATTACAGGCTGCTTTTTAATTAATAATTACACCTTATTATTATAAAGCTATAGTAAACTATTAATATTAATTTTTTAATAATATAAACTTCGCGCGCGCTAAGCCTAATAAATACTTAATTTAAGTTTTTATAAATAAAAAAAAAAGTTTTAAGCGGCTTTAATAATTTATAAGGTTTTATAAATATAATAACATGTTAGCTTTTGCTATTATTAACCTAGCTAAAAAAAAGTACTTATTAAAAAAAATTATAAAAAAATTATTTGCTATTTTACTACTGGTATGGCTAGTTTTTACCTTTTTAAAAAAAAAAATTACTATAGTATTTTGCTTGCGCTTAAAGGGTAATATATTAAACTTTTTAAGGGCTATAATAAAGGATTTTAATAAAAAAAAAGTAAGAAAAAAAGCTAAAATAATTAAAAAATTTATAAAAAGTTTTAGGAAAATAAAAAAAAAATAAGCAAGAAGGTATTATTTATTAATAAAAAAAATAATATTATAATAGGGGTATTACTAGTAATAAGTAAGTTATTAATAAAGGCCTTTATAATTATTATAGTAATAAAACCTTATTTTAAATACTTTAAATATTTTATTAAAAAGCTTTTTTTTTAAAAAATAAATAGCAAATAATTATTATTATAAAAGTTAAAATAAAAAATACTTAATATTACTAGCTACGGAGGCTAAGATTACTATTTATAAAAAAATATATTAAAAGTAAGTGCCTTAAGTAAAAAAAAAAATACTATTATATATTATAATTTAATATAATAAAATAAAAATTAAAAAAAAAAAGCCATAAGGTAATTATAAAAAAAATATAAAAAAAAAAATAAAAAAATTAAAAAAAAAAGCTTTATATAAGCGCGGGGTTAACCTTATTTTAAAGTTAAATTTTTATTAAAATTTATAATAAACTTTTATTATTAATTTTTTAAAAGGGCTAGCCTTTTTAAAAAGTTAATAATTTATAGTTTTAACCTTTTTTTTAAACTTTTTTTACTTTTTACTTTATTTTACCTTAAAAAAATAAAAAGCAAGCTGGGGCAAGTTATACCTTATAAAGTTTTTAAAAATAAAATATAAATAAAGGCTATTATAGTTAATAGTATTAAGTTAAATATATATTAAGTAATTTTTATTAATATTAATAAGCTAAAATTTTTTAGTTTTATACTTAAAAAAGTTATTTTATAATTTATAAGTTTTTTTATTATAAAAAATAATAGTATTTTTTACATGTTATAATATATTTTTTTTTATTTATAATAGGTTAGGGGCTTTAATAAAAGTCTTTAATTTTTTATATTTTTATTAAAATATATTTAAAAATAAGGGTTAATATTAAGGGTATTATCTTATTTAAGTAAGAAAAAATATAATTTTATTAATAATATTAATACCTTAGGCTATTTTATTAACTATAATAATATTAAGGCCTAAAAATATTAATAATTTTAAAAAATAATACTTAGGCCTTACCCCCTAAATAAAAGCTATATAAAGTGCTTAAAGGCCTTAATAAAAGACCTTTAAAAAATTCTATATTTAGTTCCTTCCCCATACATTCTTTCTTAATCGCCCGGCCTCACCGGCCGGGTGATCTCCAGCGCTAGCGTTATCACAGGGCCATGGTAAATTATTAATACTAGTTTTTAATAATATAAACTTCGCGCGCGCTAAGCCTAGTAAACACCTAATTTAAGTTTTTATAAATAAAAAAAAGCCTTAAATGGCTTTAATAGCTTGTAAGGTTTTATAAATATAATAATATATTAGCTTTTATTATTATTAACCTAGCTAAAAAAAAAGAGCATTTACTAAAAAAGTTATAGGGAAATTATTTGCTATTTTATTATTAATATAAATAGTTTTTACCTTTTTAAAAAAAAAAAGTTATTATAGTATTTTACTTGTGTTTAAAGGGTAACATGCTAAACTTTTTAAAAGTTATAATAAAAAATTTTAATAAAAAAAAAGTAAAAAAAAAAGCTAAAATATTTAAAGAATTTATAAAAGGTTTTAGGGAAATAAAAAAAAAATAAGTAAGAAGGTATTATTTATTAATAAAAAAAATAATATTATAGTAGGGATATTACTAGTAATAAGCAAGTTATTAATAAAAGCCTTTATAATTATTATAGTAATAAAACCTTACCTTAAATACTTTAAATATTTTATTAAAAAGCTTTTCTTTTTTTTAAATAAATAATAAATAATTACTATTATAAAATTTAAAATAAAAAATATTTAACATTACTAGTTATAAAAACTAAAATTATTATTTATAAAAAATATATTAAAAGCAAGCACCCTAAGTAAAAAAAAAATATTATTATATATTATAATTTAATATAATAAGGTAAAAACTAAAAAAAAAAGCTATAAAATAATTATAAAAAAAAAATATAAAAAAAAATAAAAAAGTTAAAAAAAAAGTTTTATATAAGCGCGGGGTTAATTTTACTTTAAAATTAAATTTTTATTAAAATTTATAATAAACTTTTATTATTAATTTTTTAAAAGGGCTAGCCTTTTTAAAAAGTTAATAACTTATAATTTTAACCTTTTTTTTAAACTTTTTTTATTTTTTACTTTATTTTATTTTAAAAAAATAAAAAGTAAGCCAGGGCAAGTTATGCCTAGTAAGGTTTTTAAAAATAAAGTATAAATATAAGCTATTATAATTAATAATATTAAGTTAAAAATATATTAAATAATTTTTATAAATATTAGCAAGCTAAAATTTTTTAATTTTATACTTTAAAAAGTTATTTTATAATTTATAAATTTTTTTATTATAAAAAATAATAGTATTTTTTATATATTATAATATATTTTTTTTTATTTATAATAAGTTAGGGGCTTTAATAAAGGTTTTTAGTTTTTTATATTTTTATTAAAATATATTTAAAAACAGGGGTTAATATTAAGGGTATTATTTTATTTAAATAAAAAAAAATATAATTTTATTACTAGTATTAATACCTTAGGCTACTTTATTAACTATAGTAATATTAAGGCCTAAAAATATTAATAACCTTAAAAAATAATACTTAGGCCTTACCACCTTAAATAAAAGCTATATAAAGTGCTTAAAGGCCTTAATAAAAAACCTTTAAATAATTTTATATTTAGTTTTTTTTTTATATATTCTCTCTTGATCGCCCGGCCTCACCGGCCGGGTGATCTCCAGCGCTAGCGTTATCACACCTGTACTTATAGTTTAAAAAAAAATTTAAAAAAGTAATATTTTTATACTTATTTAGGTGTTATTTATATTTAGCAAAAAAAAAGGCCTTTTTTAAAAGTACTATTAGCCTTTAAATTATTATTATTAGCCTAATTAATAATAAATAACTATCCTTGTTATTTCTTTAAATAATAATTAATATAAGTAACTATTTATAACCCCTGCGTTAAAAATAAATAAAGTAAAAAATAGTAAATCTTTTACGCTAACTAATCCTGCTTAAAAATTAACTTATTTATTAATTTTACCATGGTAGAGAAAAGGGGATTATCTAGGTTTAAATATAAAATTAACTTTATTATTATATTCTTGTATAACATGGTTTTTATTTTTACTTTTATAATATATTTAATAATATAATTTATTACTACACAAGCGCTTGTGCAGGGTGTTATATTTATATTTACTAGCTAACCTATAAATATTAACTAGTTATAGTAATTTAAATATAAATTATTATATTTAAAATATAGCCGGTAATAAAATACCTAAAAAGGCTTAGCTAAAAATATATTCTTAGCATGTAATATAAAATAATAAAAATAATAATAAACTTTTTTAAATTCCTTTTATTTTTTAAGGTAATATGCTTTAGAGTACTAGTATTTTTATATATAATTTAAAATTATAAATAAGCAACCGTATTATACTAATTTTTTAAAAATAATAATATTATAAAATACTTATTTATTACGTTAAACTCCCGCCTAGGCTTTAAATTAAGTATAAATATATAAATACCCTAAAACTTTATAAATGCGTTTTATGCTTTAAAAAAATATATTTTATTTTAAAAAAAGAAATATTAATAGCAAAAGTTAGATTAACCTAGTATAGTTTATATAAATATATTAATTTATAGCCTTGCTATTTAAAATAAAATTATTTATTATTAATTTTAAACTTAAACTTTAAAACAGTCTTTTTAAATATTTTAAAATATAATTAAAAATAGTAAAATATATATAAGGGTTTTCACGTAAATTATCACGCGTAATTTTAATTTATTTAACTAATAATTTTTAATACCACTTTTTAAAGCAAGGAAGGTGCTATATTAAATTATATTAATAAAAATTAATAATAAAAAGTGTTATAAATAAATATAGCGTACCTAAATTTAATATAAAAAACTTAATTTACCTGCACTTTTTTATTTAAAATAAATAAGTGCCTTTTAAACTATTAAAAAATTAGGTAATTAAGTTTAATAAGATAGTGAATTTAGGACTGTTATCTTAAAAAGTAGCTTAAATATTTTTAATTATAATATTTATATATGTACTAGCCTTTTAATAAATATAAAAACCTACTTAAGTATTTACTTATTTTTTTATAATTATATTAAATGCTATAAACTAAAAATAGGGATGTTTTATAAAGCACCTATTATAATATTTTATTAAATACTTAATATAATTATTATAGGCCACTTGCTTATTTTTAGGCAAGGTAAATTTAGCTTTACCTTAAAAAAATAAGGTAAAAAAAGTGCAGGCTAAAAAAGCAGTGCTATAGTTAAATTTTAATAATAAAGTGCTTTAAAATAAAGGCATGTTAAAATATAGAGCACTAAAACTAGGACTATAAGTAATGAAATTAAAAAATTAAGTGTTTACTTACTATTAAATTTTTATTAATTTTATATTTTTTATTATAAAATTAGGTACTATAGTAACTTTTAGTAAAAGCTCTTTATTTTTATTTAAATTTTTAAAATTAAATTTATTAGTATTAAGGTCCTGTATTATTATATTATTAGTAATATATATATTTATAGGTAATATAGCTAAAGCTTTAATATTAATTTAAATATTTTAATACTAGGAATGGTGGGTATGTAAATAAAAAAGCTATATTTAAATATATTTTTAATAAATATAAAAGTCGGGCTTATACTAGTAATAAAAATAGGGGTTATTTTTTATATTAAATAAATAAAAAAAATAATATTTACTTTACATAGTAGTAAAGAAAGGGTATTATACACGTGGTTAATATTTTAAAAAAAATAAATAATATGGCTATAGTATTTATACTACTAGCCGTGTACTTATATTACTTGTACATGTATATATACCTTTACTATTAATATTTTTTTAATTTATGTTAAATTAGGAAGTAGGGGTTATAATATAGGCATTAGGCCTAAATTAAAATAATTAATATTATTAAATAATTATATATTTTTATTTTACTTTTTTATTTTATAGTACTTATAAATGCCTTTTATTAAGTGTATTTTAAACTAATACTTATTATAAGTATTATAGTGTTTTATATGTTTATTAGCAAGGGCAGTTTAAAAACTTATAAAATATTTATTATTAAATATAAAAAAAGCTAGCTTAGCTAGTAGCTTAGGATCCTGGATATTAATAATAGGGTTTATTTTAATAATAGGTTTAGGTAAGGCATTATATAATATATTAAACATGCTTAAAGTACTTATAATAAATACTTTAAACTAAATAAACTAGTATTAAAATAATAAAGTTCACGCAGGTGCTAAAAATAAAAAAAACCTAGTATTAAAGTAAAGGGTCCTAGTATTAAAGTAATTAAAAAAGCTTTAAATTAAATAAACTAGCGTTAAAATAATAAAGTTCACGCAGGTGCTAAAAATAAAAAAAAACCTAGAATTAAAGTAAAGGGTCCTAGTATTAAAATAATTAAAAAAAAAGTTATTAGTAAAAAAACTAGTAAAAAAATCCTAGTTAGTAAAGCTACGCCTTTACTACTTATACTTATAAAAGCTATTAATTAAAATAATAAAAAGTAGCTAAATAAGCTTTTTTAGCATAATTAATAACTTTATATTTCCTATAAATAGTTACTTGTTTTTTATAAGCTAAAGCTATTAATTTTATATTTAAACTATAAATACCTTAATAATAAAAGGTAAAAAAACCTTGGGAATAGCTAGCTGCTTATAAAGTAATTTATTAAATAAAAATTACGCGATTTAATAACACGGTAGTTAGTATTATAAAGTTTAAATAAGTAATAGCTAAAGAATTAGGCAAAGCAGTCTTAATATTATTATATTTTACTATTATTAATATAAATTAAAGTTTTAAAGTAATTTAACTAGTTATAATAGGTTAAGCTCTTATAAGCTACTAAAAAAATAAATTAAATTAATATTTATAATTATTATATAATAAATATATGTATAGTTAGCTTTACTATATTTTAATATTTTTAATATATTATAGTTAGCTTTAATATATGCCTAGCTAAAATAAACTTTGATATAGGCTTAAGCTTGTTATATTACGTGCAGGTTTTAGTAGCTAAAGTAATAAAAGGGTTTATAATAAAAAACACCTGGCTAAAAAGGTATAAAAAAATATGTATATTAAGAAAATATAATTATAAAAAAGGTTTATTAATATAATAGTTTTATAAAAAAAGGTGTAAATAATAAAGGTACGGATAACAAGATTATGGTGGTAAGCTTTAAGGGTTATGTGTAAAAAGGTAAGTTATTTTAAAGTAAAAAAGCATAAGTCCACGTGATATAACTTTGGCTTTAAGTAGTTATTAACGGGATTGGTTAGATAAGGGTTGGCTAATTAAAACGGCAGAATTTACTTAGTTAAAATTTGCTAACCCAGTCATTCCCGGGGAACTGACTTTTAAATTGCAGTCCTAAAGTACTGCAAATTAAAAATACTTAAAATATTTATAGTAATTATAGTAACCTTTTAGTTTTATAAAAGTATCATTTTTATATTATAGGTAAAAAAGGCCACTAAATCCATGGTTAAGTACTTAAGTAAAATATTATATTATTATAGGCTTAGTACCCCTTGCACCAGCATGGTAAAAGTAATATAATATATTATAATTTATTTTAGTTTTTTTAATACTAAAAATAGTACTATAAGATGCTAAAATTAGGGCAAGAACTTATTTTTTTTATTTTTTAAAAGTATTACCACCTTTGCAAGCTTTTATAGTTAAAAAAAGTATTTTAGCTATAAGTAATAATTATATAACCTATAAATAGCTTACTTAATATACTTTTAATAAGCCTTTAAAATATAAATAATTACCTAGTTTATTTTAGGAAAGGTACTACTCACGCTAATAATATTTTTTTAACCTTTTTTAATAAATTTTTTTTAATTAATAAAAATACTTATTTTTTATTAATACTTTAGTGCTAGGGAATTAAAGTTTAAGTTATTATTTATATTATAATACTTTAATATTATTTTTTATAAAATATTAGCCTTTTCCCGCGTGTTTTTAATTACTTTATTATTTATTAATAATAAAAAAGCCTTAAGCCTAGGCTCTAGCTTATACCATGCTATTATTTCATATAATTTTTAATTATTTTTAATATTATTAATTATTTTAGTTTAGTATATATGTTTAGTCTTATAAATTATAGCTAAAAACTATTTTTTTACTTTTAAGTAGGGTTTACTACCCAGGCATAATAATTTTTTATATATTTATTTAATTATTAAAAAGCGCTATAGCTTTTTAAGTTAGGGTGTTTATTTATAGCCTACATGGCTTTTATAATAATATTATTAAAAAAATTTAATATATTAATTTAATACTTCCGCGCCACTAAGCTTTTTAGGTTAAAATAAAAATATTATTTTATTTTTAATAAGTTTAGCTAAGCACTTTAACTTATAGTTTTATATATTATAATAATATTATTTTAATATTTTTTTCCTGCGCCCTGGTATTATAATAACTAAAGTTTAATAATTAAAGTTATTATATAACTTAGGTATTACCAGCGTGCAGGCAAAGGAAATATTTAAAAAAAATTAAATTTAAAATATAACTAGCTTTATATATAACCACGCCTGGTTTATTAATATAATTAATATTATTATTACTAGCCTACTTAATAATTTTATTACTATAATATAGATTATTTACCCCAGGCTTAAAAATATTATAAGTAATATTAAAATTTTTATTAATTATATAATTTAGGGTAGGAACTAGTATAACTAGGTAATTAATTATTTTATAAATAATTAATTTTTAATATATATTTAAAATCTTAATATTATTTATTATAAGCTAAAGTATATTTTAGCTTTATACTAGGTAATGTTATTTAGCATGTAATACTTTTTTTTATAAATATAAGTAAGTATTTTAGGGTACTTTTTTAACTAGCTTTTATAATTATTTTAGGTATTTACTAGTATATAATACTTATATATTAAATAATTTTAGGTTTTTATATTTATAGCTATTCAGGGCTTTTAAATATAAATAATATTATAATTTTATTTATAGGCTAATTATAAGATTATAGTATAGCTAAATATAAATTTATTTATATTTATTTAATAAATAATAAAATTTTATTATTACTAGGTATTATTATAATAATAGTTATTATAGTGCCTTTTTTAATACTTTATTATTAAAGCTTAAAGGGGGTTTTAAAATTAACTTTTATTACTTAGGGTAAAAAGGGCGTGCTAGTACTAGCCTTAGCCTAGGTAGGTTAAATTAAATTAATAAAAAGCTACCTAAGGTTTTAATTTTTAGTAAAAGTATTAAACTATAAGGTATAATAATTAATAATTATTATAAAGCTATATTTATTTACCTTAGGTTTTTTCATGGCGTGCTTTTAGGGATTTTCCTAAAATAAAAATTATTTAATTTTAATTTACAGCTAGGTATTTATATTAACTTAGGTATATATATTTTAATACTAGTAAGTGCTATAATAATATATATTATTAAATTTTTTTAAATAAATAAATTAAGAATTTATTTTTATACCTAGGGCTGCTAGGTAGTTATTATATTTTATTAATTATAAACCTAGGTAATTTATATAGTATAAAAATTTTTATAATTAGGGCTAATAAAACCTAGGTAATTTATAATTATTATATTATATTATATATAGCGCGCTGCGCGATTATAATATACTAGGTAATAATATTTTTAATAATTAAAGTTATACTAAAAAACTAGCTAGTATTTTTTAATAAGCTAGTAATACTTATTTTAGTTAAATAATATAAAGGCCTTGGGCTACGTTAAAACTGCGCGATTATAATATACTAGGTAATAATATTTTTAATAATTAAAGTTATACTAAAAAACTAGCTAGTATTTTTTAATAAGCTAGTAATACTTATTTTAGTTAAATAATATAAAGGCCTTGGGCTACTTTAAAAAAATATTATTTAAATAATATACCTAGTATTAAAATTAGGCTTATATTTTAAAAAAATAAGCTTAATTAACTTTAGCCTAGTTTAAGCCATAACCTTATTTTAAATTAATTTAATAATATTTATTTTATTATTATTATAAGCTTTAATAATACTAGGTACCCCTTACACCGCGTAATTATATTACTTTTTAAAAAAATATATATATTAATAATACTTAAGATATAGTAAATTATATTAACTACTTTATTAATTATTAAAAAATTTTTAATAAAAAAATTATTAGGGATAATAGCCTAGCTTATATAAGTAATATTAATTTTAAAAATAGCTATAATTATAGTTAATTTTAGTATATACTTAATAAGGGCTTATTAAATAATATATACCTTTAGGCATGTTATTAACTTATTATTAAAAAAGGTAATTAGCACCTTATAATTATTACACATGATTAAGGCCATAATAAAGCTATTATATATTAATTAAGATATTAAGGCACCTAACTTAATAATTAAGGGTACCTTGCCTAAAATAATATTAATTAAGGTAAAAAAACCTACTTTAAAAAAGGTAAGCTAAGCCCTTAAATTTTTAAGGGTTAAACTTATTTTCCCCTAAATAATAATTTTATTAAAAGTTATTATAATAGCAGGCTAATTATATATATATAAAAAAATATAATTAATATTATTAATATTAATATAGCCCTTTAAAAAAATAAAGTATATAAATTTATTATAAATATTATAAGTAAAGGTTTTTTAATTTTAAGTTTTTTACTTAATTATAAAGCTATTATTTATAATTTTAAAGCTTATAAAAATTTTATACTTAATATATACCTAGCACTTTTATTTATTAAGTTAATTATAAAAAGCTTTTATTATTAGGCTAAGCTAAAAAGTTAGTATATTATTATTTTTAATAATAAAAAAAATAGGCTTACTAGGGCCCTTTTTTTATTTTTTTATAATATAAAGGTTAAAAAAATAAAAAGTTTTATAACTATATAAAATTAGCTAAATTAATACCTATAAGTTAATTAAAAATACATGCCTTAATTTTAATTATTATACCACGGGGAGTAGTAAAAAAAAATTAAAAATAAAATTAAAATAATAAAAATATATATTTATAAAACTTTTAAAGCATTTAGAGCCCTTATTTAAAGGTACCCCTAGATTGCTGAGAGTTATAAAGGTGACATAATCAGCAAGGGCTCCGAGGTACGTGGCCAAGCATACCTCCGAAGATGAATCACCTGGTTATATCCGTTCAATCCTCTTCACCGAAGCTTGTAACGCGCGTCTGACATCCGATTTCCTAAACCCAGGAGCGCGGCCCAGAAAGGCGAAGCCGGAGAGAAGCCCTAAGTAATCCACATGAGCATACGGCAAGCACAGCCGCGGAGCAAGGGAAACCCACTTAGGAAAAACCGCTCAACATCCAGGACAAAGGACTGGCCACCATCACCCTCCACCTCCAGCCCCATCGCCCCGCTGGCTATATGCAGCGCCGGAAACAGCCCCAGCTCCCCAGCTGCAGTATGATCCCCGTCCAACCCCAGCTGTCTAAGATACCCCTCCACATCACAACAGTCAAACCACTCCCCCCCAAGCCCATACGCTGTGAGTGCCTGCAGCCGTTCTTGCTCTGAGCCAGCCGCAATCCCCAAAACCCGACGTGGCTGACGACTATTCACCGGGGGCCGGGAGATCGGAGTGCCATCCCCATCAGATCCCCGACGCACGAAATGCGTCCCCGCCCCGCCGACACAATAGAACGGCAAGGTAACGATCTCGAGAGCATCTGTCCGCCCACCCATCAAGAGCTGACGCAGGCGTGGTCTGGTTGCGCTGGGATCTTTTATGCAGGGGACAAGGCGGAACACGCGGTAGACCTCGTGTGGATGGGAGCAGGGGTCCGCGAAGAGCCGATACGCGTGCTCGAGACAGTAGCGCTGTAGCTGGCGGGCGAAGCTGGATTCCTGGAATGCGTATGTGTATTGTCTTGCTTGTAGGGGGGCCCTGGGGGTGCATTTACTGGCAGATTGAAGTAGCCCTGGCATGTTGGAACCTGGGACTGGGCCTCGCATACTTGCTGGCTCGGGGGAGGGTGCTTCAGACGAAGAACCCATCTCATCACTGGCAGACTCCTGACCATCGGCCAATAGTCCACGAAGCTGCACTAGCCGGGCATGGATATCCGGATGAGAGAGATGCAGCTGCGCCTCTTCAGCGGTTTCGGATAGCTGCGATAGTGCTTGGTCGACGGACCGCATCCTCGCTTCGAGGCTGTCGGCTCTGGCGGTCGCATCTTTGAACACGGCCTCTTTTTTCTGTCGGTATGTACGCTGGGCGCGACGGATCTGGGCGCGACGATTGCCGGAGAGAGCGGCGTCACTACTTGCGTCCAGAAGGGGGCGTCCGGCTTGTTTTGGCCGGCGGGGGTTCATTGCATGGGACTTGCATTGGACAGGGCGAGAAGGCTTTCGATAACTTGATAACTTTTTGTGGCTATAGCATGTGCAGAATGGGATCTGATATTGTAATCGGGGTTTCCACATGGATGGACCTCGGCTACTCAACGCCCAACAGTCTCCACTGCATCACCCCGGTTCAACAGGTTCAACAGGTCCAACAAATAACATTGAACTCTTTTCATCCTCTCCCGGGCTGCATATTCAGTTCCTCACAGTAAAAACCCCCGACTTCGCCTGCGAAAACGGACACGTAGCCACGCCCCTGCCCTTGATGACATCGATGTCGCGCCCCATCTCCTCCAATCCTTTTCCCCTCTGCGGCTCTGGGCCGATGGTCATCAAGTCGTATCCCTGAGGCAGATACCGGTTTCCGTACGAACCGGGGATTCTCCCGCCGAATATGCGTACGAACATCGCACCCGGTCCCCATCTGGACCGGCGACTAGGCCGAATATACCACGGCTGCAGGCCCTTCCTGTCGAAATTATACAGGCCCGTTTCTGGGTTTCGGGTGGTGTGTACGAGATTCACGGCGAAAATGGCGGGACGTGGAAGGGCAAGGTATCGAAGGAGGAACTTTCGTGATGTGCGGACGAGGCGTAGAGTCATGGAAAGCAGAAGGCTGGGGGGTTCGAGACTGGGCCGGTCAGCAACATGAAAGTACGAGCCATTCCGAGCGGATTGAAGTAGATGGTCTGGCCTGGATGGAATGGGCACGGCAGAACTCACCCAAGACTCGCCCTCATAATATGGTCCAGATCAGCCCCCAGCATCTGTCGAACAGCCGGTCTAAGGAAGCCAGGAAGCGCAGAGTCAACGTAGACCCGGACGTACTGATCGTTAGTGGCCGTCGGCCGGGCGACTTTCTCTTCGTACTCGATTGTCCACCTGGTCAGTTCCAGCGCGAAGTGCAGTCCATCTTTCCACCCTCCAGCTTCTGCTTTGGGGTTTGAGGGAAGCACATCAAACGGTATCTCCATGTCCTCACCTAAAGCCCGGTGGAAGATCCCAAGCGCACATTTCTCGACGTCCGTGAGCCCCCGCCACTCTTCCCTCTCGACGACGTTGACGATCTCGGCGAGACCATCGCCAAGGGTATGCAGGAGGTCATCGTCGGTGATCTTGTTGGCGCGGCGGTATCGGGCATGGCTGGACGAGCGCGTTAGTGGAACGACCACCTGCAGACATATCCTTAATGACGGGAAGGGGATTCCTACAGATAGTTCATTCTCGCCACGGCCATTGCATAGCGGTCCGAATCTCGAGGCTGGGACTGCGACTCGCGGAGCAGGATCTCCGTGTCAACAGCGCGCCGACCCGCATTCCGCGTGTTGTTCTGGCCTGTGACGGCGAAGAGCTTCGACATTGTTGGGATTCCTCCGGCCTGTTGAGCTTTGCGTTAATACGCCGTGCGGTAGGCAGCCACGGATTCGATGCAGGCTCTGTCGGTCGTACCTTCAGTAGAGCCATTCGACGCGCCTTGCCGAACGCATATGGGAATTCCAACTCCTGGAGCTGCGTGATGATCGCATGGGCTTCGCTGACTGTCATGCTTGATAGCGGCCTCTTGCCGTTGATGAAGGGGGCCTCGATATTTGCCATGCGGCGGTGCCGGAGCGCCCTGACTAGGGCTATGTAGCTGACGAGGACTGCGAGAGTGGCCGGGCAACAGGAATTGTTCCACATGGCCACGAGGAAGTCAGTGATGAGTGACATCTTGCCGGGGCAGTGTGTCCTTGCTCTTAATTTCAGTGACAGAAGTAAGTTTTTGCTCCTGGGTTCTTTCGGAATAATTTGGAGCATTACTGGTAGTATTTAAGGTGACCGGGATTATTTAACATGCCCATGCCCCATCCCAACAAGTCACGCATGTGGTTCTTTGATGGTGGACTCAAAGTGCCCAACGAAATCAGTATGAACGAGATATTGTAATCAAACCTTGGAAGCCGTGTACCGAGGCGGCCACTGAGATACTCACCGGTCACCAAAGCCAAAGAACAAATGATACCATCTTAGTGGACACGAGCCGAACCTCGGGACAGTGCTGATGTCCTGCTTGCTTGAAAAAGCTCTGGGTCAACCAGAATACGCATGTGCCGAGCCTAGGGTACAGTTGATGTTTGATTATGATATCCGCTCGACACTTGCTGTTTGGAGTAAAGATGGGATTGCTTTAACCAGCGACATCCACTATGTATAAAGATTATAAAGCAGGCACAGCCTGTTCCCCTGACCTTGGTGTCTATATTTACAAGTAGAAGGGTTGGAGTTGTTGGAATAAACAGGACAAGAAGCATGGTGCAGAGACTAAGGGGCCGAAAAGTGCAGGTGGGAGAAGAATGCTGGCGCCAAGTGCTATGAATAGGTCTATAGGGCTTGTCTGGTAGTTACCTGCCTTACAATAATACCCTTCTCCTTCGTATTCTTACAGAGTAGTAGCAAGCACTTGCACTCTCATCGAACCCTAAGTAAGCCCCCAAGACAGTATCCTATTCAGCCTCAGTGGAACTGCCGTGCCGTGATTGGATGGCTCGTCTATATACAACCCTACCCTTATAGTTATAAATACAAGAACTATCACGCCCTTCTGAAGCTGGAGTTTTATTGGCCGGCTCGTTTATATCCGCAAACAAAGTGTTCAAATCGAAAATAAGCTGAACATTGACTATAGCATGCTACATATAAAGGTAGCCTTCGTCCCCATCATTTCAACCCCAAACAACACCATAGTCAACCATCATGTCTTCAGAGCCCTACGACTACATCATCATCGGCGGCGGTCTCGCAGGCTGCACCCTCGCCGGCCTCCTCTCCACCACCCCATCCCCCCCACGCATCCTCCTCATCGAAGCCGGCCCCTCCGTCGCAACACACCCCCTCACATCCTCGCCCCTCGCCTGCTTCGGCGCACACTTCTCCCCGCTCGACTGGGCGTACAAAACAACCCCGCAACCGCACCTGAACAACAGGGAATGCTACAACGCCGCCGCGAAGGCGCTGGGCGGCGGGTCTGCGATCAACTACGGGACCTGGACGAGGGGGAACAAGGCGGACTATGACCGCTGGGCGGAGATTGTGGGGGATGAGCGGTGGAGCTATAAGGGGTTGCTGGGGAGTTTTAGGGCTATGGAGAGTGTTACTGAGCTGGGTGGGATGCAGAGTGAGGAGCATGGGGTGCAGGGGCCGATTCATAATGTTTCCGTTACGGGGAGTAGTCCTGAACGAAAGTATTCGCTACGAGAGCCGTTGAAGGCAGCGTGGGCACGGCTGGGTGTTAGAGAGTGCGCCGGGACAGCAGGTGATATGAACGCCGGCTCGCCGCTGGGGGTCGGCGAGATGGTCGAGAACTGGCGCGATGGGAAGCGGCAGATTGCAAGTGAGGTCTTTGGGCTTGATGGCAGGGAGAATGTCACCGTTCTGGCGGAGACGCTGGTGCAGAGGGTTCTTCTTGAAGAGCTGGGGCTGGAGGGCCAGAAGGTAAAGGTCGCCGTGGGCGTGCAGCTCGCCGACACAACTAAAGCCGGGACTGGGGCGATCTACCGCGCATCCAAGGAGGTGATTATCTCGGCGGGCGCGTACCGCACGCCACAGGTCCTCATGCTCTCTGGCATCGGGCCCAAGGATGAACTCAGCAAGCACGGCATCCAGACTCTGATCGACGCCCCGGCAGTCGGCCAGAACTTCCACGACCACCTCGCGTACGTGCAGTGGTGGAAGCTGCGGCATCCAGAGCAGGGTCGGTCGATGGGGACGCCGCTGTGGAATAGCCCAGCGTACGGACTGGGCCTTCCATGCGACTGGGTCGTCACGACACAGGCGCCGCGCGACGAGCTCGTCAAGGCATTGCAGCTGGACGGCGTTGACACCGACCATGCGTACCTGGCGCCCGACGCAACGCACATCGAGACACTGATTGTATATGCGCCTGCTGGAGCTCTCGTGTCAGGCGTGGATATCCCCCTCGACGGCACGGTCATTGCATCCGCGGTGCTGGGCATGGCGGCGACATCACGCGGCCGCATCACGATCTCCTCGCCGGCCGCGCAGGATCCGCCGGTGATTAACCCGAATTACTACGCCACCGAGCTGGACCGGACGGTCTTGCGTTGTGGGATCCGGCAGGTCGCGTCCTTGTTGCTTGATACGCCGGAAGGGAAGGAGATTGTTGAAGCTGAGATCGCGCGGCCGGGGACTGAGCCGCTTGGTCTGGGCCCGACGGACGAGGAAATTGATGAGCGGGTGAAAGAAGGCGGGAATACGTTCTACCACCCTGCTGGGTCGGCGGCGATGGGGGAGGTCGTGGATGCGGAGCTTAGGGTTCGGGGCGTGCAGGGGCTGAGGGTTGTCGATGCGAGCGTCCTGCCGCTTCCTGTTACGGCGCATTATCAGGCCATTGTGTATGCGATTGCGCATAAGGCGGCTGGGTTTATTCTTGATAGCCAGGTAGTGGGATGATCATCCACTGATCTAACTGGAGCAACTCGTTTGGCGGTACATCGTGGATGCCTTCTTCTTACTAGCGCTCCCTTATGGACCCAAGATTCGTCGTTCTTTACCGAGATTACTACATGTAGAGCTCAGGATACGCTCTGCGAGGTGACTGGCTCCGGACGCAAGGCTGATGTAGTCTTGGTGTCCAATAAAACATGTCCATGTGCGCCATGCAGCCTCGTTCTCAGTCCCCCCTGCACAGCAATCAAGGCAGATTCTACCCCACCTTCTTGATCTCACCTCTCCTCTTGCTGTGGGTTTAGAGCCAACAGGCGTATCTGGCTAGGCGAAAAGCCGCACGAATAATGGTGGTGCTGCAACGTGACTGTGCAAGCTGCTGCTTACCACGCTTAAAGGCAGGGCTATGGATGTACCGTTCAAGCCAGATCTCCAGCTTCCAAAATTCCTCACAGGCTTGCCCTTCCCAGATCAGCCGGTAATGTCCTAAGGCCCCAGGGGATTTACTAGATCCAGATGGTCACCAATCCCGAGCCTATCGTCTGCGCCGAGGACATCGCCCTATCCTCACTGTTCCACAGCATACCGGTCGCACCAACCCGTAACAGCGCCAACAGCCTACCTACGCCCAGAAAACAATACACCTTGCCCTTTGACACAGAGCGCAGGCTCGTTGGGGCTTTAGCTTTCCTGGCCCATAGTAAAGACGACGTGGACCATATCCCCGCCGTATGTTTGGAAGAAGACGCCGGGTCGGGGTTGAAGGTAATAGTTGCCGTCAACAACGCCCGCTATGCCGATGGTGAGGGTGCGCTTCTGCGCATTGAGCGGGGGTTTGAGAGGATATTCGCGGTTCTGGAGGGTGGATTTACTGCAGGTGGTGAGTGCCCTAGACGCGATTCAAGCACCCGGCCTCTTTTTCTGTTCTTCAGGGCTGACTGACGGGTAGGGTCATACCCACAAGAGAACCTCGAGGCGCAGATCCTCAAAGAGATAGTCGCCATGTGCTCTCTGCGCATCCTTTGTCGGTTACGACTGGCGTCGTCGAGAAAGAAGGCTTCTTTTCAGGATACGCTTCGGCACGCTGTGCTGGCTGTGAAGAATATGCGCCGGCAAAAGCTCGCTGAAAGGGACTTGGTCAAGGCGAAGGAGAAGTTCGAAGTAAGGGCAAAGGAAGTAAACAAGCTCATTGACTCGTGGTCTCGATATCAAGTCATCGTGAACGTGGTTAGGATTGTGGAAGGCGTGCATCAGCTGCAGCAGATTGTTCAGCTCCCGGCGTTGATTCGCATGATACCCAATCAGGCTATGAGCCCAACTGCAAGAGAGAGCTTGCTGAATATCGTTGGCAAAGTCTCCAGATACCACGAGGCTGCAAGGCTTTTGTACCGCACTGCGAAGAAATTCCCGCTTGCTCGGACGATGAAGACGGTGCCTGTTCGCCTTCCCAGGGAGGCATTCGGAATGCCCTCGGGCTTACTCGACAAATACGCGCCGGACCTGTTATCTAAACTTGCAGAGGCCAGCCCTAAACGCAAAGGCAAGGCCCAAGGCCAGCCAGCCGAACTCATGACAGAAATCTGCACAGCCCTAAGCATCCCCCAACAAGGCGCCATGGAGCAGTATTCCAAGCAGGTAATGAAGACCCTAAAAGAAGGCAAATTCCACGCCGAGGTCCAGCTAGTCGCCTACTGCGAGCTGGAAAGGCCAGCAATATATCCGCGCGTAATCTGCTCTAGCAAAGACGCCTGCTTCCTTTGCAACATGTTTCTCCACGAGTATGGCAAGATATATACACCGCAAACCCATGGCCGACTATATCCGGGATGGAAGCTGCCGTGGGTACCGCAGCTTGCAGAAGTAGAACGGCGCTTTGGTCAAGCTATCGGCGACTATTCTAGGCAGAGCTGTGCGAGCCTCCTAGCAACGAGGAAGAGGGTGGCTCTTCCGTGTCCGAATGAGAGTACGCTGTTCACACTCCCGTTATCAAGCACCACGGTAGCCATAGAGTCGGAGTCTGTTGTCTCGGAGGCTTCGGAGACTAGGACCAAGCCCACTCCCATGGCTACACCTGCAGAATCTGCCCATGAGTACGGCGAGCGAAGCAGCGTCCATCTATCTCCAAGCCCATCCCCCGCCCAGTCTAGTGACCATACCGACAAAAGCACCTTAGTCGACGGACCGGGTGTATACAATGATATAACAACAACAGAGGAACACTGCCCAGAGCCACACAAAGCACCAGCGTATCATACCATGGCCCAAAACCTCGAGGTAACCGGAGATCTAGCCCCAGGTACATCATCGGACGTATACAGGGCCGGCCCGCTGCAGATTGAAATCGAGCATGCTACAGGCGTCCGTCACATTACATACCGACTACAGTGGCTGGGCGTCGAGGAAGCCATGCCAATCCAAGCCCATGCCCAAGGGAATGGCTCGATTCCGACTTCAACTCCCTTGGTAGACGCGGAGAACCTTGGCCCCGGCTCTGCGGGCACAGTTAGCTTTTCTGGACAGAACTCGTTATATGTTACCGCGAAAGGAGCTGTGCTGAGGATCAACTGGACGGCAGATCGTCTCGAAAGATCTTAATGGGTCAATAGGGTATTCTATCATCCATAACCCACAGGGTGCTGGTAGTATAACGTACCTAAGGGTCCTTCTCCACGAGCAGGGCCAGGCTAAGCCGGTACCTACCATCCCAGAGGAACAACAACCACGCCACGGAAGAATGGATGAGCAGCGCGGAGCAGGCCGGTGATAAGATACCCCTCTCCCCTCTCCCCATTACCTGCATCAGATACGGCCTCAAGCTGCATGCACATGGCACCCTACCTATCTCCCGAACCCAACCCAAACAGGTACGGACATATCTTCCCTATGCATACTCCAGGATCAGGAACTGTAAGCAGGGGTCTGATGCTGACACTGACAGTGGCGCTTGCAAGCAACCCTGCAAGTCATGCGCACCATAGGCGGGTCGGGACGGACGAACCAGGACCGCTTGGGGCTGGATGGATGGGAATGATCCGGGACTGCCCGGATCGGCTTGTGCAGGTTCAGGCCCGACGTGGCAGTGTCAGCTCAGGCGGACTTTAATCTTTCGAAGCCCGCGTATATAAGCTGGAATCGTCATCGCGAACGCAGCTATGATTCAAACGCCCATGAAGCCTTGTTAGTGACATTGTACTTGTAACAATGAACTCCACCGGTGCTTCTGCGCTCGGAACCCTCGGCCTGAATACATCCACATTCCCACTCGCCAACATACCCTCCATCTTATACGAATGGGCCGCAATCCTCCCGCTGGCCATCTACCTCGCCAACCCCGAGCAAACGCACCAGCTAGTTGGAAAAGCCTCTCTGTCCAAGCACATCCGGACCGCGCCTTTCCCCAAATGAGGTGTTCTCACGCACATCGCGCAGCTACTCCAGGAGGGACCAGACTTCCTGGATCGCGTGAGCTCGATCGGCGGGCTGAGGCATGAGGTATGGGATGCCAACTGGGGGAGTGTATTCCCCTGTGCGAACGGCTCCGCAAGTCGGGTTATTGCGGCGGTGGCGCTGCGCAAGTCGAAGACGATCATCATCCCGGAATCTCTTCTTCCAACGGTACCATCAGGGCCAGCCAGCGTTAAAGAGGCCGCGAGCAGAAGCGTACCCCAGCCTGCTAGCAGCCCGAATCTGGGTTCCGCCGCTATCAGACCCTCCATGTCTTGCAGTTCAACCGAGTGACAAGCGCAGGTCCGAGCAGTAGCACGCGGAACTCCAAGGAGGCCGTGAATTTTCTCTTCGAGGTGATTTTATTCCTCGTTCTAGCCGCCGCCGGGTTTCTCCCGCGTTAACAGACCTGCGCGGGGTCGTCTCGCGATATGCAGAGCTATGGGGGGAGCAAACGCCGCGGTGCTCGTTGTCCTCGCCTTGTACTGGCGACTCCTCGGAGGGTTGCCTACGGTTCAAAGGAGCCATGATAATCAATCAGTCTGCCCATGATGCAAGCTGTGGAGTTAAGGGTCCTTGTTATCGTCTTTGCTGGGACGCGTCGTCCTACCAGGAGATTGGGGCGCGGGCCAGTGTGAGGATAGACAGGCATGCGGCGAAGGGGAGCCTGGCTACAAGGTTACTGTGCTGCAAGCGACCGGACAATGGCCATCTTGCATTTATGGGCGCACGGCCAAGGAGGACGACCGGACACTGGGATCAATGTGTGCTTGCACCGGAGGTATTGTGCTGTGGCGCAGAGACTAGACTGTGATTCTTACTGGATTGACACATGTGTAAGTAACTACATCTTGGTTCCGCGTGCACTTTCAGGGCTAACTGTCCATGGCGTTAGGCATCCCAGAAGACCACATCCTCCGCAGGGCCGCAATAATGTCAATCAATGGCATATTCCAGGGCAGCAAGGCCTGCCTGGTCTGCGATAGGGACGTCATGTCAATCGATATCGCGGCCCTGCAGGACAATACCCTCGCCAAATCCAGCCGGATCATGCTGCAGGAATCCATCCTCGCCACTATCCTTTTCTGCGATTGGAACGTCCGCGCGTGGACATTCCTCGAGTCCATGCAGGGCCGCGCAAAGATCTTTTTCCTCTGCAAGCACAACAACATCTTCTCGCTACGGGAGATCCTCGAGGCCGTCATGCGTGATGGTCAACTCGATATAGGCGTTGCCTTCCTATCGGCTCCGCACTTACTGCCTGCGTCGGTACCCAAGGAACCCTTCGAAGAAGTGGATCGTGTAAAGGAGGACGAGAGCCTTTCTGGCGAGTCCTCAGACCTTGATGATCGCGACCATCCGGACTATAACAAAAAGCTCGTAGAGGCAGCTGCCTGTCTTCGGTACCGGCCTGCCTCTCGTAATGGAGACGCCTTTGTCATCTGGACAATCCTCGCCGGCACGCCCACTCTGAGCTCCGCCGAGCACTTTTGGAAAGCCAGGGAAGGATCCCTCCTGTCAACGGCATTTCCCATGTCCGGGGCCTCTCGTGTCAACGCCAGGGGACTGAGCTGGGCACCCTCCGATCCAACGTCAAGCCCAGTGCCCGACTTGTTCAATCCGCATAGTCGCGCCCATCCCGAAGCGGAGATGATGGACGCCCACAAAGGCGAGATCAAAGACGTTGGGCTCTCGGCTTCGTGGGACGTCTTCCAGTTCGAGTGGCCTGCCCAAGGAGCTGAAGCAGTGGGCGAAGACACAGCATCAGTAAAGAAACTCGGTGAAGCTGTGAGTCGTCAACTGCATCGCACTAGGCGCAAACTAGCTCTACTGCGCCCTCTCATGCAAGATTTCTCTCGCACGAAAGGATTCCGTATCGAGCTCAGGAGTAAGTCAGTCCTTCCATTCGTTGCTGTCTGCGAGTTTGTTGCGGAGGATGGCGGGTGGAGATGGCTCGGGGTTCGAGGGCTGGATTTGAACTATCTTATGCATAGATTCAGCCCGGAGCATGTGCTGTTGGTTTAGTGTGAGTGCATATTTGGTCTCTGGGAGTGCCAGAACCAGATACTAACTATCCATGTCATCAGCTCGTCCAGGCCTTCCCTAAGCCATTGCTGGGATGATCTGCAGGTTACACTGGACTGGACTGACGTGGCTGGAACAAAGAAAGAAGCCCTTAGTGCTTATGTCTTCCTTTGGAGGAAATGCAGCATACCTAGGGTACACTTACATGTTCCTCCCCTTCCCCCGGGCCTCCTCCCTTTTCTCCTCCCATCTCTCATCTCCAAATGCTGCTCTTCCTTGCAACCGCCCTTCTGGGATGGACCTTGTACAGCCTCCTCTGCCTTCTCGCCAACGTCCGCCGCGCCCAGAACATCGGCATCCCATACCACATTGTCCCCGCGAGTCCCGTCAATCCCCTCTGGATCCTGTTGGAGCCCGTGATCTTTTTCTTTTTGGATCTCCTTCCCTTTCGATTCGGTCGCATCCATCACTATGCCCGCCGGACGTGGCAGTTCGCCGACAAGGCCCAGTCGCATCTTCGCCTGGGGGATGCCTGGGCGATTGCCACGCCCGCAGAAGTGTTTGTCTACATCTGCGACGCCGACGCCATCCTCGATATCATTGCCCGTCGCGCTGACTTTGTTCGCCCAATCGAGCTCTACAGTACGACGCTGCCTTGTCTGTATTTAGGTCGAGCTAACATGACCTGACTAGCACTGCTGAATGTGTTTGGCCCTAATATCTCGACGGTTAGTTGCCTTCCTCACCTGGTGCCCTCTTACCCACCTGGTGCTCTAACATCATCCAGACAGAAGGCGCCGACTGGCAGCGGCACCGTAAGATCGTCGCCGCCCCCTTCAACGAGAGCCTCAACAGCTTTGTCTGGCGCGAAGCCCTCAACCAGGCCCAAGGCATGCTGGCCACGAGGACGACCGGGCCCTTCGGAGAGCTAGGAGAAGACACGCGCACGCTGGCCCTGAATGTCCTTGCCGCGACCGGGTTTAAGCGCTCCACGCCTTTCCAGACCAGCCGGGCGGCGCATTCCCAGGACCCACGCTCCTACTCTGAATCGCTCAAGACCGTCATGCTGAATACGTTTGTCATCATGCTGATCCCCCCTGCAATCCTCAAGCTCCCGTTCCTTCCGCGCTGGTGTCAACGTGCCGGGCAGGCAGTCGAGGACTTTAAACAGCATATGCTGGATATGTTCAATACGGAGAAGACCCTGCTTGAGCAGGGCAAGCCAGGCACCGGCACGCTCATGTCGTCCTTTGTGCGCGAGTCCGCCGCGCCCAATGCAAAGAGCACAAGCACAAGCCCAAGCCCAAAGACCGTGCTCACCCTGGACGAGATCCTAGGCAATATCTACGTCGTGAATTTCGCCGGCCATGACACAACAGCCGGGACACTCACATACACCCTCTTCCTGCTCGCCGCATACCCCGACATCCAGCAGTGGGTCGCGGAGGAGATCCGCACCGTCTTTCCAGATCCTAACCCAGACACCTGGGACTACAAGGAGGCGTATCCCCGACTGAAGCGCTGCCTGGCGCTAGTGGTGAGCCCTGGGCATCCCATCCCATCCCATATCTTCTTCAAAAAAAACCAGCTAACAGACACAAGCTCGAAACCGTCCGCCTCTACCCCCCCATCCTCGCCCTCCCCAAATCCGTCGCATCGCCAACAGGAACAACCCTCCGCCTCCCCGAGAGCCGCCGCACCCTCACCCTCCCCCACAAGACCATCGTCCTCCCCAGCCTCCTCGCCGCCCAAATGCACCCGAAATACTGGCCCGACGAGCCCAACACCTGGAACCCGCGCCGGTGGATCAAAACCGCACACGAACACGAAGCCAACCACAAGGACGCAGACGCAGCACAATCCCAACCCGCGACCTCGCCCCTCGCGCACCATCTCGCGCATGAAGAACTCATGGACCCGCGCGCAGGCTCCTACCTCCCGTGGTCGGCAGGCGCGCAAGTCTGCGCGGGGCGCAAGTTCGCACAGGTGGAGATCGTGGCCGTCGTGGCGGCGCTGTTCCGCGGACACCGACTGCGGCCTGTGCTCGAGGAGGGGGAGGGGGAGGACATTGAGCGCGCGCAGAAGAGGCTGTTGCGGACGACGCAGGATAGCTATCAGTTGCTTGTGATGCAGATGCGGGATGCGGATGGGACGCGGTTTGTTTGGGAGCGGACGGGGAGCGGGGAATGAAAGATTCCAAGGCAAGGTATTCCCAACCTTTCATAATGAGTGTGCCGTGGACAGAATATTATATATAAATATGGATGGGTGTTAAAAGGAATCTTCATTTAGGGCTCGGCTAAATACACCCGGGCCGTGCTTTCACCTGCACTGACCCTGAGTCTCCCATACTGTTGAATTTCCATACGAACCCTAGGACTGCTGGGAATACCGGGGGCGTACCGGTATCTAGGTACATCCCGGGGCCATGCAAAGTGAAAGCTCCATTATCACCTTCAGAGCACCAATGATTTCGAGCCTGGTAGCCCCTGTAAACAGTGGATAGGCAACCCTACCCTCACCAAGGCCAATCTCAGAGAAAAAAAAATAGTAGCCCAAGCCCAAGTCCCATACAGAAATGGAGCGGAGCGGACCTTGCTTGCTAGTTCTCATCCTCCCGACTTAGGGTAGGACACCACCTACCCTGTACGCCTACGCCTACGCCTAACCTTGGAATGTACCATAGTCCAGGTAAGGTAAAGGCCCTGCATCCCCGGGCAAGGGAGGATCTTGCCCCGTCCTACCAGTTTACTGCCAATCCGCTACGTAAATCCTAACACAGGAACCGTTGGCTGCGCGAATGAATGATATCCCCAGAGCCCTTTACTCCCGTCGACCCTAGGTCCTGCTGACTTCCACTTCCAGTTGCATCCCATGCATTACCAGTGCCCTTGCCCTGTCCCGTCCCGTCCCGTCATTGGGCTGGAGGAGATAACAAGTGTTATTTAGGGGGTGGAAAAGCCTGGTATGGTAGGTAGTCTATTGCTGGTTTCCTATTGTTGATTGTTTTCTCCCTGGTGCCCCGGTGGGTGTAAGAGTTCCAATGGATCTTTCCTACCTAGAGAGACCCCGACTCGGTCAGGATCCAGGCCAGGCTGATAGAGTAGTAGAAAGGTACAGGAGCGCAGATGCGTACGATGGCAGGAGATCGAAGCGATAGACCCGAGTAGGGGGCTTCTTTTTACTGAAGGCTGTAGAGTAGAGTGGTCGCGTTTGACATGGTGGCTGATTGGCTCACTCGCTATAGTATTTCGAGGCTGAAATGCAGACAATCAACCTCTCCGGGTTTTATAGGGTACGGAACAGGGGCTCAAATTTGGACAGGCACCGGGGCAGTATCCCCACGACTCCGCGACATGTAGGTCCTGGCCTACTGATTCATCCAGGGTTGATCGCTAGTCAACAGGCTGAACATCAACGGATATAGCTGAGATTCAGTATCTCTTCTCTAACGATGAACCAGCCGAGATATCGCGAACCGTAACAACAGAAACAGCATTGCTGTCAACAGTAAAACTGTGTCGCCCGCACAAAAAAGCCCCTCAACACGATCGATACAAGAAAGCCTAAACACGCTCCTCCACGACCGTAACCGCAGACTCCACATCCGATGCGCGCACCTCCCTCTCGCAATAGATCCCCGGACCAAGGATAAACGCCTCATTCGACGCAGCCGACGCGCGGCGATGAGTCGACGTCAGTTGTTCCCGGCTATTATTTGCATCGCGCGATGACGCGGAGTGCGACTGCGTATCGACCTGCGAGACCGTAGTGGCAGTCTTAAGGGTATCCGGACCGTACGCGCTGCGCACGGTCCCGTCGAGCGTCGACAGGGCAAAGGACAGATCATGGATACCGCGAGGGCGTCGGAACGAGCGTTTCGGTTTCGGCGTGGTTGTCGAGGCGGAGTTGCCGCGGCTGGAGGCGAGGCCGAACCAGGTGCGGAAGAGAGGGCCGAGGGTGGCCAGGTTGCCGGCGATTATGCCGAGGCTGAGCTCGATGTAGGCCCAGGTGAGCATGTCGACGGCGGCGTCTGAGAGAGGAGAGTCAGTAAGGGGCAAGCTGGCGATGTGGTGATGTATCACTAGGGGTGGAACACACATAGGGCATCGGACTCGGCGTATCCATCCATGTATGGTATGCGGACGATGATAGCGACCGTGGCCCTGGGCTAGGTTAGCAAGGTCTGATTGTTCCTAGAGAGGCATACGAGACGGTTAGGCACAAGATGCTCAGCACCGCGATCTTGGTTGCTTTGGGCATCTGAAGACCCCAGACTATCATGACTGGTAGGATGATTCCCAGGCTGATATCGATGATGAGCAAGTTCCCCGTCGCCACGTAGGCTATGATCTTGTTTTGCGTGTCGGTGATGCAGGTTCCTGTGAAACGCGGGTCCATGGTCATTTGGTTCCAGGTGTACGAGATCGGCTGGCACCGCACGAGGTCTGCGATGATAACATACAAGCCTTGTATGACAGTGTATCCGAGTAGCATCCAGAGCAGTCGGATCTGGGATGGCTTGACCGTAAGTCGCATCAAGAACATGCAGACCGAGATCTTGCAGATGACTGTCGCAACCCCGTAGCCAAGCTGGGCGATCCACATGTACTTCTCAAGTCAGCTCAGCAGGGAGTGTAGATACTCAAAGAGGCGGATGACCATACCTTGACCGCGACAGCTATTCTCTCGAAGTTGGTGCCGAATCCGATTCTGCGGCCAAGGCCGTAGTAGCTGCCTCCGATGACGCACGCTACGTGCAGGATGTAGAATCCCTATAGTCATCGTCGAATGTTAGCTGTCGATATCCCATGGATAAGAACGCAAGAGGATACGCACAAATGCCAGGATCATAAGTCCATCATCCCAGCCGAGTGCTTTCATAACCCTTCCGCGCATGTAGGCTCGCAGTATCAGGGTCAACAAGACCACTGGGATGAAAGTGATCACAACGACTCGAAGCTGCACTGATCGATCGTCGTTGTCGGCCATGTTGGCTGCGGTATGCTTCATCGTTGTTCTTGAGGGGAGCCGGTATAATATAGGACTAGGATACCATAAGGCTAGGATCGCAAAGTACTAAAAGTCCCCTTGTCCATTGAAACAGTACCGACGGTGTGGTAACCAGTGCGGTGGGAGCGGCACAGCCGTTGTATATTAGTATCATACGCTGGTTTGACAGCGCCATGTGTCGGATCAGCCCAAGCCAACTCGGCGTGATAGGGAATGTGATAGGCAGCCATGGCAGGCATATAACTGGATATGTCAATGAGGGATCGGAAACGAGTCAAACTAAGGCGACGGCCCAGGTCCGGGTTAAAGTCTCCAGCCATCGTTCTTGGGAAACATCATTGCAGCGTCATTTCTCGCATCATGGGGTGGTGTGAGGGTAGGCAGATGGTCCACCGCAATCCGTCATAACTGATAGCGTCAATTCGAATGTGATTTCCAGGAAAAGGCTGGGCAATCATTGGAGTCTGAGATATATCACCCGAGGCAAAAGAGATGGATCATATTCGAGTGCGCAAGAGGCGGTCCGCTAACGGCGCTGAGGGTTGAAATATGACTCGTCTTCTGCAGTGCTCGAAGGTGTCGGTGACACTTGACACCAGCATGGAAATGAACTTTCCGCCAGGTACATATGTCATCGGCCGAGCCTCAATAGTCGCATATAGCGGGGTGATTTGTCGATTTGACAAAGAACTGAAGGATTGGCCCAAGCGCCGGGGGTGATTTCAGGGGGGCGGCGCTGCAGGCCTGGACCYYRACCACTATCAGTCATTGATCCCCGCTAGACGTTAAAAAAGTACCTAATTCCTCCTCGCCAGCGGAATATTCCGCTCGATGCATATCTCGCCAAGTGTAGGGCGCCGGAACATTGGACGAATTGGTAGGGCGTGTTCGACGGTCAGGTCAAAGGCTTAACGGCCGTATCTCAAGTTGGCTTCTCAACATGCGATCGTCTAGAACCATGCTCAACCTTGATATGAGAGTAATCTGAGGTGTCGGTGGTCCCTCATCCAACGCCGACAACCCAGACAGCAAGGGATGGTCTATTCCCAGTTGTTCAGCGGTGTCCGGCATGCACACCAAAAGCCGTAAGATCTTCGCCCTGCCACGGAGTGCTCTCAATGATCTTGCTCTAGATTCTCACTCGGAGGTGCTCACTCAGTAGTGTCAATGGGAATGGGGTAGTTTGGAAGGTCAGAAGACTCTTGTCAACTCTTTCCTCCCGACATCAACTACCAACTCCTGATTCACCCATCAAACCTAAAGACTCTGGGTCTGGACGGGCGATTAGCCATGCCGGTTGGAGGAAGGTATACGTTGTCTCCGTTACCCCACGCTTATAACCCCCAACCCCAGACTAACATTGTGCCGGTACACAGATCCCGATGGCAGTGTTACCTCGACGCAACGGGACGGCCTGCAGAACAACGGTACAACAGTGGCTTCAGCACAGCAGACATCTCTTGAATGCTACCCCAGATCGTACCTGATCATGCGCCTTGACAATCGTGATGGATTCTCCAGGGGAAAATTGGCCGATCTCCTCGTTTCTCGCCGTACCAGAAATCGTCGACTCGTGCGCCTGGCGATGATTATGCCCAAGTCCGACGGAATCGATTTATATTGGCAAGTACGGACACCAGGGTTCTAGAGAACGCGTGGAAAACGACTTGAGGTCTCACGGATCGTGTCCTTCTCGTTTGCTGTCATACTTCGGAACATTTTCAGCGTCCGGGAGGGAAAAATGGACAGGGTCAGGACGAATGCCAGAAGCAGCGAAGAGTGGCAGCTGGCTAGCATAGTACAAGACTCTGTGTCTATTAGGCAACCGCTGAGACAACCCCTTTGTTCAATCTGATTGTTGGGAGACAACATCTGGTTCTGCCTCATTGTTTTCAAGTGACACGATCCTGGATCCACATACCGATAACCCTAAAAAGGAGCATCGACCAAAGCGCATCCTACATCGGCCTATTTCACTGGAGGAGCGTCAGCACCCGGACCTGATTGCTCTGCAACCCTTCAAGAAGATGGGATCGGCCGCAAGGGATGCCGAATTAGGGCTACCGGAACTGTGCCAGGTGCAACCCCATGCAGCCCATTCACAATCACCATGCGGAGTGTGTGCTTGGACGACGTGCCCAATGATGCTTGGTCACCTGTGCCAGATGCAGGCTGGGGGCATCCTTGTTGGAGCGCTCCCTTTGGTTCCTGACCAGCGCCCGAATACGCCGAGTCTCGAGCCAGCATTTATAGGTGATAACCCACCCCGTTCGCGCGAGCGTTCTCCAGGCAAAGGAGCAGGGCATGCAAGTCAACATGAGCAGTGCTGACATCAAGGATTTGCTCGTCGTGGACAACCGCTTGACGGCGTCATCTCAACCCTCCACTCAGCAACAACCCGAGTCGGTTCTGCAATCGGCCAGAAAGTCCCTCAAAAGCGTGGCATGGTGCTTTGCGTTGGCGTCAGGAATTATCCTCTATGGATATGACCTTGTCATCGTCGGAAATGCCCCCTCGATGCCTGAATTCCAGTAAGTCCACTCCAAGACCCCCAGTCCATCCACTTACACCGTCTAGAAAAGACTTCGGGCGCCGCCTAGACGGCAAACTCATCATCCCAGCCCTCTGGCTCTCCCTGTGGAACGTCGCGAACCCGATCGGTGGCATACTGGGCTCCCTTGCAGGAGGGTACATCCAGGACCGCGCAGGGCGGCGGCGATCACTCACCATCGCGAGCATCGTGTCAGCCATCGGGGCCGCCGTGGCCTACGTCGCCAATCTGCCAAGCGACATCAACACCCGTCGATCTGTGTTCCTCATCGCAATCATCGTCCAGGGTTTCGCAGTCAACCAGGCAACGTGTACCGTCCAGACCTACATCTCCGAAGTCCTTGGCCCTGTCCTCCGCGGTCCAGCCCTAGGCCTCTTCCCCAGCTTCATGCTGCTGGGCCAGCTGGTAGGCAGTATCATCGTGTACTTCATGTCCCGCAGGCCAGGACCAACCGGGTACAAGCTCTGCTTTGCATCGCAGTGGCCGTTTTCCGCCCTCCCGCTCGCAGTCTCGTTCCTCATGCCCGAGAGCCCAACGTACCTACTCCGGAAGAACCGCCCTGACGACGCCCGCAAACACCAGAATCGACTCTCCTCGTCCGTCAACGACACAGCCGCAATCCTACAACACGCCCGACTCTCCATCGAGCTCGAAAACAAACCCAACAGAGGCAGAGCCTCGGCCCCAACATACGCCGACTGCTTCAAGGCCCCGCACCGCCGCCGAACAACGATCGTCCTATTCGGCGGCCTCGTCTCCATCCTCTTCGGCTTATCCCTCCTTTCAAAAGGCAGCTATTTCATGCAGGTCGTCGGCATGGACGCCCACACCAGCCTGGTCTTCCTGCAGGTCAGTGTTGGTCTCGGCCTGCTCGCTAACGCCGGGAGCACGCTCACGGTCGCGAGATTCGGACGCCGCACTCTCACCCTCTCCGGCCTTATCATCTGCATCATCCTCTGGACGGGCGTGGGAATCGCGGGCTGCTTCGAGGGCCCTGTTACAGTCTGGTGAGCTACCCATAGTAACCGTACCCAAGACAGCCCCTTCCCCCTAAGCTTTTCTGATGTCGACAGGTACACCCAAACAAGCATCCTCCTCCTCATCTCCCTAACGGGACTCACCGTCTGGCCCGCCTCATACGCCTTCGGCGCAGAAGCATCCTCGCTGCACCTGCGCGCCAAGTCGCAGGGTCTCAGCTGGGTAGTGCACTGTCTCTCGAACGGGGCTCTGGGGATTGTGCTGCCGTATATCTTCAACGAGGACGAGGGTGCACTCGGCGCGAAGACGGGGTTCGTCTACACGGGGTTTTGTGCTGGTGCGCTTGTGGTGGCGTGGAGGATTGTGCCTGAGATGAAGGATTTGACGGCGTTGGAGATTGATTGTTTGTTTGAGGGGGGAGTTGAGGGGAGTGTTAGTGGTGGTGGTTGGAAGGAAGAGGCGGGCGGGGTTGGCGATGGGCTGGAGAGGGGAGGAGAGGGAACCCTGAAGGGATACGGTACGCGTGAAAGCGTAGAATGAGCCCTGCCGGCCTTCTTGAGCAGTTGTGCTGTATAAATCCGGGATTGTGGCTGAGGATGAGTAAAGGTTACTTTGGCATTTTCGTTTCTAACGGCCCGGGAGACTACGAAGACAATCAGATAGACATGCAGTAGAATGTTCATTGATGCAAATAGAGCTTTTGTCTACACACCCGTAGGTAGCAGTCAACGCTGCCGCGTTTTCATCTTTCGTCTAGGTAGGATAGCAAAGAGTAGATGGTAGCTAATAGGTTTTTCGATGATCCAGGATAAACGGAACCGGGTCGAGTCCCCTGGGCATACGTGGCAGATGCTCTTAAGTTGTTGGGTAAGAAAACGGTGTATCGATCTTTCTTCCAGCCTTTCGCAGAGCAAGCCGGGAAGTCAAGCGGAGAAGCTGAAGGTAAGTCGGGCGAGAACAGTGTGTAGTACATATCGTCACCGTCACACAAAATCGTAGGTACAAGTAGTGTGACAGCGACTCAGAACAGACGCAAAAGCAGAGTCAACGGATACATCCCATCACGCCACTACTTCCACTGTCGCAGCGTCTTTCTCCCCGAGCGCCTTCTTCGCCTCCTTCCCCTTCCTAAACACGCGCTCATCATTCGGATCAAACCCGCCATTCCCCCAAAGCGCCCACTCTTCCGTCTCGCGCATATAATCCTCAGGCCGGAATGGCGTGCCCTCTGCCTTCTCCTTCTCCAGCAGCTTAAAGAAGCGCGGGTAATCGATACGCGAGTGCCACTTGCCGTTCACGCGGAACCGCTCCGACGCAATGAGCACGCAGCAGCTGTGCGCGTGCTCGGCGGCGATGCCGTAGTCCAGCCCGCGGCGGAGGAGCTCCTCGTTGAGCTGCACGACAAAGGCGGCAATCTCCTCGTAGAAGGGGACGTTTTGCATGGTGAGGCCGGCGCCCGCGCTTGTGCTCGTGCCGCAGTACGTGACGCCCTTGATCTCGATGAAGCAGGGGAGCGCCTTTTCGACGAGGTTCGCGTACCCGACGACCTCGTCGTCGATGTTGAAGCCCTTTACGAGCGTGAGGCGGAAGACGGTGCGCTGGATGTGGCGCTTTTCGCGGAGGATGTCGAGGCAGCGCTGGAAGCGCTCCCAGAAGTCGCGGTGCAGGGGGCGGTCGATTTTGCGCAGGCTGTCGCGGTTGCTGGCGTCGATGGAGACGTACAGCTGTGTTACGCGGTGGAGGTTTTGGAGTTGGTCCGGGTGTTGGGCGTTGCAGACGAGGAAGCTGGAGATGTGTTCGGAGTGGAGGAGGTCGAGAAAGCGGTTGATGTGCGGGTAGAAGATTGGTTCGCCGACGAGACTGAGGGCGCAGTGGCGAATGCGCATTGCTTCGGCGAAGCGCTCGGCGCGGACGCCGGGGACGCCGCGCATCATCTTGATCTTTTTGTAGTGACCTTCTTTGACGCCGTTGAAGATTAGGTCGGGCGAGTCGACTTTCCAGCGCCAGGTGGTGCCAACGGGATTCGTGCCATGTCGCCAGCAGAAGACACATTTGTTACTGCAGGATAGAGACGGAGTCGCTTCCATGCACAGGTGCGATCGGATTCCGTAGAACGAAAACTTGTAGCATGATCCTCGTCCGCGAAGGGCAGATTTGGTCCAGCGACAGATCTTGACGCCAGAGTGGGAACCGACAATCGTGTATCCTTGCTTCGTGAGAGAGGCATATGTGGGAGATGTCTTGGGTACCATTTCCTTTTCAGTCGGCTGATAGTCGCGAGAAGATAGTCCAGAGGTGGTGAAGTCAACCGGGATAGGTGAGCCCGCAACTTGGCCGTCGGCGCCCATCTTGATGTCCTCCAAGTCTACCACAGCCTGCGGCTTTCTACGAGCCTTTGACTTTGAGTCAGACTCTTCGTCGTCAGATAGCTCTTCGTCGCTCTCAAGCGGGTCACCGCTGCCAGGAACACCCTCGCCCAAGCCACCGTTCTTCACGATGTCGCCGAGGATATCCTGGAGTCCGCCAGACCATTCTCTCAGAGAAGCCTCAGCGTCGCTCTTCACGTCACCAAAGCCAAGAGGGTATGCTCGCTTCTTGTTGGTAAGCTTAGCCATCCACCTGTCAAGCTCTTTAGCCTGCGAGCAGAATCCTTCCTCTTCAGTCGGCCATCCTTCCTTGTCTCCAAATCCAAAAACAGCGTATCCAGCGAGAGTCGACAATGATCCCGTGTCAATGCGGAAGTCATGGTGAGTCTCGTCGAGGTGACCGAGGAAGGTGTCCAAGATAGTGTCGATGTTGTAGCTGGGAATAAGGAAGCAGTAGACATAGCGTGTGCCGGGCGAGGTCGAAGGGGGCTTAGGTGCCGTGGTAAAATAGTCCTCGTAGTCAACTTCAGCCAAATCGTAGATCTGAGGGGGCAGAAGTCCGCGCTCGCGGTTCTCCGGGTCGGCCTGGCTCTGCGCGGCCGCCCGCAAATCCTCCAGCAGTACTTTGGCGTATCTCTCGGTGCTTCCAGTCAACGACGCCCAGAAGATGATAGGCTGAATGTGTGTCACAGACTGCTCTTCCTCGCCGGATCTCGAGCCTGACCGTTTCCCAGCAGACTTCAGCGGCTTCCTACCAGTCACTCTCTTCGGCCCGTTGGCCGGTTTCGGCGAAACGCGGCCACTGTTCGGCACGCCAGAGTCCTGCTTCTCGGAGATGACAGGTTCAACGGACTTGGTACTTTTTTCTGGAGACGAACTGCGCGGTGAGGGTGGGACGGAGGATGCGGTAGCGGTCTTAGATCGAGCTTGGAGCACGCGACGGAGACGGACGATAACGAGGACGCTGACGAGCGCAACGAGGAGTGGTAGGCGGAACGAATGCCAGAGGGTCAGAAGACCTAATAAAAGAATCAGTCAGTCTATAGCCTGGGCACCGGAGTCAAAGGACGAACCCACCTTCGGCAGCGGTAGATTCGGCCATATTGAACGGGGAAGAGTTGGATGTCGCCCCTCTTGAAGCGGGGTGAACTTGTCGCAAATCGGGGAGATCCCTAAGTAGGAGGCGGATCTAGACTAGATCGAGCATTGCAGGCAGTGTATCTGAAGCCCACAGAGACAAGGAATAGCACGAGGGCGAATACTGTTGAACCAGCGTGGAAGTTGGATGAATTTGGATGAATAATTCGGGGAATTTTTGTGGTTCAACAATGAAAGGATCGACACCTGAGTCTCCAGGTGTCCATCGCTCTTCTCTAGAAGAAATATAGAATCATCATGGAGATGTCAATGCCATTGTTGAACAAACAATCAAAGTAGCTCTATACTACCCCTGACAGTAAAAAGCAATTACAGTCGGTATCAAAATTGACAGTATTGCCTGCCGCCATCAACCGCCGTATCCTCAAGCGAATAGAATATGGCCAACAAGGAAAAATTGATTATTCTGTACGACTCTAGATCTTGCTTCTAGTGATGCAGAACAGGGGTGTAATCGATGTAAGCATACTGTCTCTCCCTTCCATCGTCTCTACTCATCGTCTCTATTCATCGCCTATCAAGCACCGCTATCACTCCCATCCAACAACGCCCTCTCCCTCATCATCCGAAAAGCCCCCAATATCACCCTCCCCATCCCCGCAAACGACTTATACTTCCCCGTCAAATCCTCCTCGCCCTCCCGAACCTCCTCCTCAGTAACCCACTTGAAATCCCTGTGCTCCGCGGGGTCCAGGCTAACCATCTCCTCCCATCGCCTTTCCAGCGCAGGAGCAACACCCCCATTAGCCAACGTATCAGCCGGGACTCCATTCCCATCCCCTTCTCCATCCCTGGTAGAAACAGCAGGCTTCGCCTCATGCACCTCCACAATAAACGTGAACTTAACAACGAGGTCCGCCCGGTCCGGCCGCTGCCTCACCCACTCCTCCTTCCCCGCGAGCTCGACGAACCGCGACACATGCAGGCCGCTTTCTTCGAGAACCTCGCGCGCAACGCCATCTAGGATGTTCGCATCGTCCGGGTCGATAGAGCCGCCCGGGCCTTCCCATTGGCCGCCGTAGGAGTCTTCGTAGGAGCGTTGGAGGAGGAGGATGCGGAGGAGTGTTTTCGCGTCCTCTCTTTCTTCCTGGTTTTCTGGTGTGCAAGGGACAGTGCGTGAGAAGATGAGAGCGCCGCCTACGAAGTGTGCGTATTGGTCGTTGATGGCGCGGAATTGGGGCAATGGGACGGCGAAGGGTGCGAGGTGCGGGGCAAGTGTGTAGTTGGGTTGGGAGGGCATTTTGAGATACTTTGCAGCCCAGATTGAAGGTGAGCGTTTGGGGGGTTTTTTCTTCAAGGGGCGCTCTTTATGGCATTTGTTGATTCTGCCTGCGTTGGTGGGAGTGACTCACGGATGTCAGCCATACGAGGTTTTGCGTTCCACGGCATCTATTCAACACGGCTGCCCCATAGTCTGACTCTCTATATGCGAGGCATATCTGCCGATGGAGTGAAAAGGGCAGGTTGATCTAGTAACTTATGGCTTGTGGCTTGATTCGAATTAGGTACACAATACATGCCTAGCCTCAGTCCTACCTAGGTTTATGGATGATTAATGCTGTCAGATATATATTATGTACCTTGGACTCGTTATATACACCCAATACCCTCACACTTCTCGCTAAGCAGGAATGATAAGCCTTGACCTTCGATTGCTAGTTCGAGGCTATCCTACCCTCGTGGAATAAGGAACCCCGCGAAGAACTGTCCAACTCGTTTGTAGTCATCAACCGCAATGACCGAAGAAACATCTAGTCATCAATGAGCAAAAGCATTGCAAAAGACGAACGTTAGAGCACTCACATTGATCAGGCCGGACTATCACAATAGCCCCAACCTCCGGATTAATTTCAAGATGTTCATAAAGATGGCCGTGTACCTTGTTGTAGCTCTCGTCGTCGAAGAAGATTTTATGAAGGTCTAAGGTAGTTAGCGTTTCTGATAGTCGAACAATGATTTCAGCAACTAACCTTTGATCTGGTTTTCGCCGGTAACGGGGTAAAAAGCCGGGGGTATCTGGTCGAGCTCGATATCGTGACGCGGTCCGTAGCCCACAAGAATCGGCTCGATGAGGCTATCGCAATCGCCGTCTTGCAGTCGGAATGTCCGTAACGGGCTCTCGTCCGAGGCAAGATATGCACCGACCTGGCCTTGGTCAGTAAACACTCAATTTATGGGGAAGTATGCTAGCTTACCGCATCCAGCCGAGCCCTATTCCGAGAAATGCTGATATCCCCAGGAAAAACCATGACCCTCCATCTGCCATCACTATTAAGCGCACTGGCAAGCTGAACAGGCTTCGAGTCGCAATACCGAACGACCTGCGAGCTCGGAAGCCTCATCCCAACAACGACATTCGTCGCTAGGGAATCCGATAATCCCAGATCATTCGTAATGGCAGACTCATCATACTTCGCCGTCAACCCAGCGGTATACTTTCCCGCCTTCACGAATCCCTCCTGGAACTCAGCGGGCGACGCATTTCCCTTCGTCGAAAAGAGCTTCGAGAAGTACCGATCAAAGTTAATCAAGTCGATGGCGACCTTCTCACGCTCGAGAACATATGTCTCCAACAGTGACGCCGGCGCCAGGCCTCTCAGTACATGCGCCAGTTTCCAGCCAATGTTGTATCCATCTTGCAAACTGACATTCATGCCCTGCCCAGCCTTAGGCGAGTGCGTGTGGCACGCATCCCCTCCAAGGAAGATGCGGAAATCCTTGTGGAAGAAGTCCGCGTGTCGCTGGCCGATAGCGTACGCAGACCACCAAACCGTCTCCGTGAACTCGATCTCATACTGGCCGAGGATGTTCTTGGCAGCCTGCTGCAAGTCTCCCAGCTTGACGTCCTTCGGCTTCGTACCAGGCGGCAGCTCAATATAGAACCGCGTCAGGTTCCGGTTCTCGCCTTCGCGCGGGATAATGAGCAGACTGCCTGCTTTGGAGCGGATGGAGGCTTTCTTGCGGATGTCGGGGAAGTCAGTGCGTGGGATCATGTCCATTACGCCCCAGACTGCGTCCGAGCTGTCTCCGATCATGGCGTACCCGAGTGCTTTTCGGACGGTGCTATGTGCTCCGTCGCAGCCCTGATCCATATTAGTTGGTGAAGCAACACTGTCGATGTCAAGGTTAAAAACATACCAGAACGTACCGCGCCTCGAAGACCTGAACCTCCCCATCCTTCTCCGCAGTAACCTTCACCGGATACTCCTCCTCCGCATCTCCCAATTCCACACCCTCCACATCCCACCCATACTCAATCTGCTGACCATTGAACTTCCGCATAGCCTCAATAAACAGCCCGTTGATCCGCGCCTGGTTCAGAATAACATGCGGACAGTGCGACAGCCCGGGCTGCACATCCGCCGCTCTCCCCGTCCGCGAAATACTACCACGTTCTGCACCCGATCCGCTGGGAGGACTCTCGTCGGCCCAAAACACCACCTCGAGCACATGGTACGCTTCGCGCAGCAACTCCTCGCTCATCCCGAAGCTCTCGAAGATCTCGACCGTCCGGCATTGCACGCCATCTGCCTGGCCCATTGTCATGGGACCAGAGCGCCGCTCGAGGATCTTGCAGGGTATTCCGTAGCGCGCGAGCCATGTTGCGGCGCTGAGGCCTGCGGAGCCGCTGCCGCAGATTAGGACGTCTGTTTGGTGAGGAGACGGCATTTTGTGTGTTTCTATGTTTCAAGGTAAGTAGAGAATGAATGAGGGGAACTCATATAGTCACGAGCAAGGAATGTATGTAAGCTGTGTTGCATCGGGCGTCTTTATGGCTGCTCGGAGCGACTCCGGGATGCGTTCCGAAGACCCGGAATCAATCCCGGAGGCGATCCATACTAACGATCCCATGGATGCTTGGGCCTCGGTTGCTATGATTGCAGATGGACCATTAGGCTGGCCTGCATAATATGGGGTATGTATTCGACGTCAAAGTTGTGGCTGAATGTTTAAGCCACGGAACTTGCCTCGGCATGTCGTGGTTGATCTGGCTGTGCTTATAGCCTTACGGCAGCTTCATAAAATCAGGTGTCATTAAGCGTGTTCTAGATCGTTATATATGATGCCCATCAACCGCCTAGCGAAGAAGGCAAATCCATCAGGTATCTCTCCCGAACGCCAGCGCCGGTGCAAATAACGCCTTCATCACCACGAAGCGTGGGTGCAGGGCTGGGCCTGAGCCCGAGGGTATTTTACAAAAAGTACTCGCTGCGCCCTCCTCGAGTTTGCGGAACATGTCGTTGGTCGTCAGCAACAGCACTGAAGAGTTTGAATGTCGGTTTCAGGTCGTCGTTGATCTCGCACACGGACGCCAAGTTTCCACAGCGGTAGCAGTAGTTGGGTGCACTCCAAACGGTAACCACGTTGTTGTTCGCGAAGTGGTACTTGTACCCCTCGTTTACAAGCTGATGGGCTCGCGCAATGAGTGTTAGGTCGTTCACGTGGCAGAACTCGTCTGCTACCTTGTCACCGAATAGCCAGCCTGGATGGGTTTAGTATTTGGGACAAACTGGCAGTTACTGCTAACTTACCGGCTCCTCGAGGACTGACAGCCCAGGTCTCAACGTCATCTGGATCCGACCACACCAGGTCACAGAACGCACCCTCGTGTGGAATCTCTTGGGCTCTGGCCACCACCCGTACTTGGTCCAGAGTCCTGATTTCCGGGCTCAATCCTCCATGAACACACAGTACCCGACCATCGATAATAGCACCAAGGGTCATAAAGTCAAACACTTGGCAACAAGCCTTCCATACAGAGGCATTCCCGTACTTCTGCAAGCACTCTTCGTAGAAACCATAGACCTGTGTAATTTGTCGGGACTCGTGATTGCCGCGAACCAGCGTTACTCGGTCGGGGTACCTTCAAAGGTCAGTCATCGCCCATTTTATCGAGCACGGGTGACAAACTTGGCTTTTAGACACAGCAATAAAGTCAGGGTCTCCAAACTGAAATATCCGCGGTCCACATAATCGCCGAGGAACACAAAGTTGCGGTTGACAGCTATTTCCGTCGCCCCTGAACTTGAAGACCGTCCTCTTTTCCCAGCGTTCTCACCATCGTCTGCAGACGCTGGCTTTCCCAGCTTCTTCCGCAACTCGGGGTCTGTTATGGTAGTCGGCGGCTCGATGTCGTCCGATGTAATCACGGTAGAGGAAGTCTTCGGGGGTTCGGCGAGGGACGCGTCGGGCATCCCTCCGGAGACGCGAAATAACTCTAAGAGGTCGTAGAATTGGCCGTGGATATCTCCGCAGACTGTGACGGGGGTCGATACCGGCTGAATATTGGATTCTGAGTAGCGCACAACTGTCAGCTTTGGAAACACCCCGGCTAGGATTGAGACAGGATTGAGCGCAGCATACCTTCCATCATGAACTCTTTCACGATCTCACAGAGCTGCTTCATATGTGACTCTGAGAGGTATTTGCAGTCCTTGGCCGCTTCTAACCACTCGTCCGGTCCTGCATTGCGCTTCAGTTTCGCTGGCCCCGGCTGAGGGACCTTTGGGTCAGTCATTGCAGAAAATGATTAAATACAAAGAATGTGAGAAAAGACTGAAGTAATGCAGTGGTTTAAAGACAAGTAATGAGCTCAGATTCTTGGTGACCACAGATGCACACATAAACATGCTCGCTCCTTTCCCCGCAAGGGTGCTGGTTATCGCTGATTTGCAGTCACGTGCAGGATCATTTATTGCCTTCCGGTCAGCGGGGAATTCCATAGAGCTCATCTCCCATCCAAGGTCATCTGGAGACCTCAGCTTCACTACTTTGTGACCCGGTACCATTATTTTACTTTTTGGTTTGGGAACCAGCTCGCCTGGTGATACCCCTGTAGCCGGCCTTTGTTCGGCTGCTCGCCTTCGGCAACGCGCCTATCGGAGATTAGGTCGCAGTGACACTTCAATTTGAAGCATATTTATCATGACGCAAATCCTGTCGAAGTCGAGCGGCGGCGTCCTTCAGATTCCTGCATCTGCGACTCAGAAAAATGCACCCGCACCCAAGAAGGCGCCCAAGCCGGCAGCCCCGCGATTGAAGCTGCTCGTGCGGCGCCTGCCCCCAGGGTTAACACAGGAGGAGTTTGAGGCAGCGCTGGGCGAGGCATGGAAAGTCGGGGCGGGTAAAGTGAGCTGGTCTCAGTACAAGCCTGGAAAGATCTCAAAAGAGTGAGTGCTTCGTGTTTGCTGCTATAGAGGAGCTGCGGCTAACAGGGATGAACAACAGTCCCGCCAAACCCTCCCGGCCTTCTCGCGCATACCTCTACGTTGTTTCAAGCGAACACATTACCCCCCTCTCTGACAAAGTCCGGAGTACGTCCTTCCTGGATGCCCGCAACACCGCGAACGACCCTGTGCTCCTCGGCCCTCCGAACCTAGAATTCGCACCGTACGCCAAAATCCCCGGCAGCCGTGTTCGCAAAGATGCTCGACAGGGAACCATTGATCAAGAACCAGAGTTCATCCAATTTCTCGAGAGTCTTACGCAACCTATCACGAAACCTGCCGCCGAATCTACCGCCGAGGATGAAAATAAGAAGGAAGCTATAACAACTACGCCGCTGGTGCAGTACATCAAGGAGAAGAAGGCAAACAAGGCGAAGGAGGCGTCGAACAAATCGTCAAGGCAAAGGTCAGAAAGAGAGCCAAAGGCCGAGAAGATCCAATCGAAGAAGCTTCTCCAGCGGCCTGAGAAGGAAGTCTCGCCTGTTAGCGCTGAGAAGACGGAGAAGAGATCAAGAAACGACCGGAACGACAGGAATGACAAGGCTACGAAGGAGGCTGTGAAAGTGGCCAACAAGCAGGCTGCCAGTGTGTCATCGAAACAAGCCGCGAAGGCGTCTTCAGCACAGAACGCTCCCAAGGATACGACGACCGCACAGCCGGCGACTGAACGGAGGAGAGAGCGCGGGAATGCAGCTGCGGTGGGGAAGATACTGCAGCGGGACTTGGGACTGGCACCATCTAGCAACCGGCGACGTGGGGGACGTGGAACTTCTGGGGCTTCTGGAGAGAGCGAGCCTAGGCCAGAACCGGCCGCTGCTACGGAGGTCAAGAAGGAGACGCCCACCAGGTCACCAAAAGCAAGTCCAGCAGCCCAGGACGCAAAGGCGAAGCGGAGCAATACGCCTCAACCCAGCGAAACACCAACCTCTCAACGTTCCGAAACTAGCACGCCTGCCCAGCCTACATCTACGCCGCGGGGACCCAGAGGGCGAGGTAAACAGTCATCGGCCACCACGCCAACAACACCCACATCCACCGCTACCCAAGCATTCCTCAAGCACGCCAATCCGTCTCAGGGTGTGACTGAGCCGCTGCTTGAGACCGCCTTTTCGCCGTTCGGCAAAGTCGTCAAAGTGGAAATCGATAAGAAGAAGGGCTTTGGTTACGTTGACTTTGCGGAGCCTGAATCACTGCAGAAAGCTATCTCTGCCAGTCCCGTCACTGTCGCTCAAAGTCAGGTCGTTGTTCTCGAGAGGAAGGCGAACCCAGGGGCGGAGAAAGGGCGTGGAAAGGGTCGCGGCGAGCCTAAACCACCTAATCCGGCTGCGCCCGCGGAGGCCAATACCAACTCCAACCGTGGTGGCAAATCTAATGAAGGCAGTGGAGGCTCAGGCTCAGGAGGAGGAGGCGGCGGCGGCGGCGGCGGCGGCTCTTCAGATGGTCGTCGTGGACGGCGAAGTGGCCGGGGAAAGGGTGGTTCTAAGGCTAATGGAGGAAGCGGTGGTGGTGGTGGTGGCAGCAGCAATGCAAACGCAAACGCATCTGAAGGCAAGAATGCCGAAACGAAATGATGTATCTTACCTTATGATATGATAATGGATCAATGAGAATCTACGGTGCAAAATACAGCCTCTGCTTGTATTCCACGTGCCGCGCCGCCCTTGGCGTCTCGTGTTACCTGTTGGTCGCGATTCACGCGGAAGCCTGTATAGCAGCTGCCTGGCCCCTATCGACGCTTCAAACCTCCCACCTCTTATCTTCTGATGCTACACCTTTTCTTACGGCAGACATCTACGTTTGGTGCCAGGACTTTCCACCTGACTACAACTTACCTCCGAAAGAAGCCCTCCTTCGCACCCCGTCCTCACCTACGATTCCAACCTCATCGAATAGCCACCATCCGCACCGCATCCGCAAGCCTATCCAGTTCAACCATGCCCCCCAAATCCACAAAGCCAAAGCCAGCGCCACCCACCGCAAAGCCCGAACCAACAAACCCAGCCCCGAAACCCCTCCCCACCGACCTCCCAATCCACACCTTCCCCACCGCCGCCTCCTTCTCCTCCTTCCTCTCCGAAAACCACAAAACCCTGCCAGGCCTCCACCTCAAGCTCGCCAAGAAATCCAGCGGCATCGCATCCATCAGCGCGCCCGAAGCCGTCGAGGTAGCGCTATGCCACGGCTGGATCGACGGGCGCGCGAACGCGCTGGACGAGAAATACTGGCTTGTGCGGTACACGCCGCGGCGGAGCAAGAGCATGTGGTCTGCGAAGAATGTCGCTACTGTGGGCCGGCTGATTGAGGAGGGACGCATGACGGATGCGGGGATGGAGGCTGTGGAGGCGGCGAAGAGAGACGGGCGGTGGGAACGGGCGTATGATGGGCCGGCGGGGATTTCTGTTCCGGGGGACTTGAGGGAGGCGTTGGAGGGGGATGAGAGGGCGAAGAGGGCGTTTGAGGCGCTGGGTCGTGGGGATTGGTATCGGGTGCTGCATCGGTTGCAGACGGGGGCGGCGGCGAGGAGGAAGGAGAGGATTGAGGGGGTTGTGAGGATGTTGGCGGGCGGTGAGGTGGAGGGACGAAGAGCGACGGCGAAGGTGACGGCGAAGGCGAAGGCGAAGGTGTCGTCGTCAGGGAGTTCGCAGTCGTTTAGGATCGAGAAGAAGACTTTGCTCAGGGAGGGGAGGAAGGATGGGAAACGCGGCGTGGCGAAAGTCAAGAAGCGGGTTGAGCGCGTCGATGGTGAGGCTTCATTGTCTGGTGCAGTTTCTAGGCAACTGCGGCCGAGAAACCGCGTCAAGTAGCGAAGGCGTTAGGTGATAACTTCCAGAATCGAAATCTGAAGCTGGAGTTGGACCTTTGAGAGCTCAGGTCGTGATGAGCCTAGGAAAGCTGTTCCGCGGATTGGGTGAAGGAACACTGAGGTCGGGCGAAAAAGAAATTGAGCTGCCGCCACAAGTCAAGCTACAGAAATTTACACAAGGAAGATGTTCACGATCAAAATGATTCGATTTGATTTTCTAGCTAAGCCCAACAATCCAATCTCAATCGCACACCAGCATCAAGGTGGAAGAGAAAAAGATGGAAAGCCTTTCAGACCTCCTCGACACCCACCAAGTCAGGCCGACCGAAGTCAAGACGCCACGACAAGGTCAAGATCATCACCACTCCCTAGACCCAGCGCCAACTCGGAACAAGCCTGCCGAAGCAGTTCGTACCGGAGAAGACAAGGTCGAGGCGGGAGTAAACACGGCTTCACTTTAGGGCATCGAGGACATAGAAGTCATCAGCAAGGGTTGGGGGTGTGGCTCATTAGATGAGCTCAATGAGGGACGTCTACTCTAAAGTGATTCTTTGAACTGCAGACGAGGCGGTTAGCAAAAGATGCTCGAGAAGAGAGGGGATTCCCAATGTAGGGGGGAGGGGAACTCACGTAGAGTCGCTTGATTTTCAAAAGGGACGAGGAAGAAGGGCCTTTTATAACATTTCCGAGAGGGCTATTTCGCGCTAGTGCTTAGCGAGACTCTCGCGAGGTCTGTGTGGGCTTGTCGCGGCTGGCCAATCGCTGCCGTCGAAAAGATTTTTGTCCGCTCCAGTCCTTCTAGAACGCCGAGAACATGGCGATTGAGGGTCTCTTTTTTGTGCTGGGCCAATTGTTGATGGGCTCTTTACTTTGCCTTCATGGATACCGTTGCTGTTAGCAAATATTATTACGTTCGCCGTTGTTTTCTCGGTCGAAACGTCTTTTGCAGAAGCTGTTCCGGTGCTTCGCGGGCAGACGCGGCATGAGAGCTTCATGTTGAAGCCGAAGAAAGCTTCGTCTGCGCTTAACGCCGGCATCAGCATCACGAAAGCCTAAGGTAGTAAGGATCCTGCTGTCTAGACGAGATGCCTGAGAGCCTGAGAAACAGGCATACGAGCGTAGTTTTGCTAGAAGATGCTGCGTCATTCCAAAATGGAACCCTCTCATATACTGGCTTTAAGCTTCGACGCTGCTGGAGAGCTCGGTCAGCGCTGAGCTGACGCCCGGGCCCGGTGTTATGGTAACTTCCTGCTCATTCAACAAGCTCGCCGATAAAAAAAACTATCTCTCAACATATTTGAATCGGCTATCACTCGTCGCCAAAGCTCCAGGCAGACTCATGGTTGAAGGTGACACGGAATAAGCAATGTCTTCTGCATTGCCCATGATCTATAAGCATGCAGCATAGTATGCACGTCTATCGACAATCTTCATTTCGGAAACAGATAACAAACAGCTACATAGTGAGTGTCATTGACGTAATATATAATGAAGCCACTGAAGTGCTATACCTGAGCTCTATACATACTAGCTTATGCTCTCCTTCGAAATGGGCAGCATTCTTAACGGAGTACAGGCAAGCTTACTTGTATCCCGGCCTCATTGTCAATCTTCAAAAGTATACCATCGTACATACATAATTATGCCCATCTCGCACGCCTATGCTAAGTAGTACTAAGTAGGCCTGGCCCAAGCTCGTCCTTATCAGTGCGGGGACAAAGCCGACTGGCTCCTCAAGCAACTCCGCATTTCGCTCCAGCTGCGAACTTCGTCTTATCAACACACCTCTGTCAGGTTGAACGACTTCAATCACTCGCGATATCGCATCTGATTCTACACTTTTCAGAGCAAGCTTGTCCGATCCACTATGACCTGATGAAGGCCAGGCCCCACCCTGCCCTCTCCAATGCCGCGACCCAAAGTCCTCCCAGCCAACCGTCTCCGGGCCCCAGAAGCCTGCCTCGCATGCCGAGCCTCCAAGAAGCGCTGCAGCGGCAGCTTCCCATGCACGAAATGCATTCGCAATGGGCGCGCTGACACCTGCGTGCCGTTCCGACGGTCGAACAGCGTTTCTGCTCCGCGGCAGAACGATGCCTACCGGGTCACTAGTCCTGACGCTGGACGTCGGGCACGGAACACTTCGAGTATCAACGCTGCAAGTCTTCCGCAGCTTCTGCCGGCTTTGAATGGCACATCGGGGGCTCCGCACAAGACTCACTCTCGAATGCTACGGAATCGGCAAGGTGAACGAGGTACGGCCACATGACCGCAAGACGAAGGTCCGCGTCGCTGATGGTTGGTTTAGTATACATCGGGAGAGCAGCCTCGCTATCATTCTTGCAGCTGCTTCGGGATATGGTCACACAACATATCGGGCCGTCTCAGTTCTCGCATAATGTCACCAAGGAAGATATGCTTGAGACGGATACTCCGGATGACATACCGGCGTCGTTCCAGAATGATGTTGACCCTCAGGAGGAGCAGGCCTACCTCCGCACTTACCAGATTGCGGTACGCTTCCCTTTTTCAGTTGGACTGCTATAATGCTAACAAAGGTGTCCATTAGACCAGCGGTTTTATCAATGTCCTCTCTGACTCGGAAGCCCGTCAAATGCTAGGATCAACGCCTCCAACCCACGAGATACCTAACAAGAGAATGGCGGCATTACGAGACATCATGATTGCCATCGGGGCACAGTCGTCGAAGAATGATCTCAGTCCGGCTATTATGCGAGTGGAAAGGTTCTTTTTCAAACGCGCACAGCTATGCGCATTCGCGGGGATGTTGGAGAATCCGAGCATGGACCTGATTCGGCTGTTTATCTTGCTTTCCTTTTACATGCTAGGCGCTTGCCGTCGAAACGCTGCATTCATGTACTTGGGGGTTGCTTCAAGGGCAGCTGCCGCTCTAGGTCTCCATCTCACTGCCTTCACTCTACCGGACGCAGATGAGCAGCAGAAGAGGTAGGCAGTTTTTCTCTGGAATGCCTCTATCACTGACGCCTCGTAGGTCCCGAGTCTGGATGAGCCTTTGCACATTGGACCTTCTAGTCAGCTCGATTCTCGGACGACCACCGGCAACAGCTAATCTGCACTCCGAGCCAGCAGATATGGACTCCACGCCGCCTACCAGCGCAGCCGATGATAGCCTCGTTGCTTCGTATAACATGACCCGAATCCTCGACGAGATTGTCTCTCGGCTATACAATGAGAAGGCGGCTTCAACAGAAGTTGCTGAATCGCTACTCGACAAGCTCAAGCAATGGAGCAACGATCTCCCCGACTCCCTACTTTCCTCACCCAGCACGCCTCAGGAGCGCGTTGCGGCCCAGGAACACATCATCGGCAGCCTCCATGTTGCTTGCGCTTACCATTTCGCGGTCATCATAGTGACAAGACCATTTATGATCTCAGTCTTGGGGGTCCGACTGGCACGACTACACCAGGGGTCTCCGGGGATAATTCAAGACGATGCCCTCTTGGAGGACCCGGCACATACGAGGCTCGCCAATGCCTGCGTCGAGTCCGCATTGTACATGATCCAGACGTGTCTAGAAGTACATCAGTCCCGTCTGCTGCTGGGCAACATGTGCATTCTCAAGTAGGCACCTCCACCTCAAAATACTAACCCAGAGCTAACCTCCATCCAGAGCCCTCGTGTTCGCCGCAGCCCTAATTCCCGGCTTTTCCATGTTCTCGCAGAAAGAACTCGACTCGACTCTCGAAGAAGCCTTCACCGGTGCCCTCGAGATCCTCCGCGTCCTCTCACAACAATCAGCTCAGGCAGCGCACTATTTCGAAATCCTAAATCTCCTCCGCAACGCAATCGACGAGCAACGCCAGCGCCTCCGCGAGAACCCTCCACCGGATAAGAAATACGTCAGCAAGCTTTTCAGTTTGAACAATCGTCGAAGTAGCGATTCTCAGCCGCAGACTTCCTCCACTCCCTCTTTCTCTGGAGGCTCCTCGGCCAACCTACCAGCAATCCAACCCTCTCTACCTGTCGGCCCTGGTGCCGGAACTACGTACGCAGAGCCGCAGAATCAAGCTCCAGGTGCAGATCAGAATACAGGTCTGTTCGACGCGGCGGACGTCGCTGCCGGGTTTCCCGGGTGGGAGGGCATGGAGTTGCCGCTATGGGACCGGTTCCCGTTCATCGATGATTCGTTTTTGAATTAGCAGTAGCCCATCATCTCCGTCCCCGGTTTTTATTCCATGTTCCACCCGCTTTCCAGCCATGTCTGTATCATGCACAGCTTCTGTTCCGTCTATGCTTATGCGATATGTGTCATGACTGACGTACATATTTGTATAAATGCTTATATATACCCGCCAGCCTTGCAAATCTCAAGCTACGGTAGCATTAATGTCGCATAAAGAATCAACCTATCCTCCATTACCAATGCTACACTGCTCTCCGGTATCGCCTGAAGGCTGGCCCTTTTACATCCCTGTATATAGACCAGGGCCACCCCACAACCCACTTCCCCATCTCGAGGTCAAGGCTACATCCTCCCTCAACACCACTGCCGCCGCCCTCCCCGCCAAAAGCGCCAGAACCCCCGAGCTCACCACAAAACCCCCAAACCGCACCATAATCCAATCCCCCGTACCATGCACAACGCTATGCAGAACCCTCAGCCCCACATACATCCACGCGAGTCCAGCATCAAGCACATCCTCTTGGCCACGCATATACCGCGCCAGCGCCAGCGCCAGCGCGACGGCATAGAACTGCGTCGGCTGCTCGAGGCGGTGGTTGTAGTTATCTGCTTTCCAGCGCACGGAGGCGGGTGTGAGTTTGTCGATGTTGCTCTTTGTCGTCGTGTTTGTGGGGGGTGGGTGCGTGGCCCTGGAGACGGGGATGCGCGTTGCGTACATCCAGGGTTCCATTGTGAATGGCCAGGCGTTTAGGGCGAGGGTGGGGCGGAGGAGGGATAGGCTTGGGCCTGGGACTGGGACTGGGACTGGGATTGGAGAGGTGGGTAGGGACATGTTAGGATGATGGGGACTGGGGAGGAAGCTTTGGGGTTGAAGGGGACGGCAGTTGATAACTTGACATGCGGGGGATCTATGTATGTGCCGGTGTCTAGGTAACACCGTTTTGGCGTCATGTGGTAGTGCGTCGCCATCTTTCTTGGCCTTTTGTCTTTTTTACAGATGAGAATATCTTTTGATCGCTTTTGGTGTATAGGTCCGTGGAGTGTTGGTTAGTGCCAGTTTTTGCTGAAGTATTGCGCGGGTAACAGGTGGATATATATATATAAACTCCACACCCGCTCATCGCAGCCTGCGCAGGCAAATCGTAAGTATCGTATCGCCGGGCAAGTAGTACTCTAGTGCAGCTCAAAGTTGGTAAGTGTGAGATTGACACTTTCCCGACCGTGGTATAACATAGGACACCACCCAAAAAACACCCTACAGCACCAATATCGAGCGAGAGTTGATCCTTCATGCTGATGCTCTTTTTGATATTGATGGTATTTTTGGTTATTGATAGTTTGCTGCTTTGAAATATCTAGCACATACGACCACAGGGTGTGGAGAACAGGGCTTCCCGTCCGCTCAGCCGTACTTAAGCCACACGCCGGCTGGTTAGTAGTATGGTGGGTGACCACATGCGAATCCCAGCTGTTGTATGTTTTTTTTTTTGTTTTGGAGGATAACCCGTCTAGCCCGTACCGCCCTGCCTTCACGCCCTGAAGCCCTCTAATATTCACCCGCCAAGCCTAAGTTACTGACGTTGCTCTTTTCTTGCAACCTCCGTCGGAAGTAGTCTCCCGGCTTCCGTGATGCCCAGGCCCACTGCCACCGCATTGAGTGGCTTTGCTTTCATTCTCGAATCATTATTGCCCCCTCGAGTCTTTCTACCAACCCAATGGTAGGTAATACTAATCGCGTCTTAATGGCGCTGGTTTCCTCAACAACACGAGCATTGCAGGATGACAGATGTGGATCATCAACTAAGACATACGCCTTTGACAAAATCGAACCCATACAGCGTATCGAACAAAAGGGACGAAATCTGGGAAACTTAGCCTAAAAGCCAGTTTGAAATGAGCGAAAGGAAGGATCTGAAGCAGGCTGGCCATTTCTTGCAATGTTTGCACAGCCTCGTTACCTCCACCAACACAGCAAAACAACAAGCAAGCGCAACAGCAGACACAAAACTAACAGCACGACCAATGCTTCGTATGGTTAATGTCCATGTCAGAACCATCCCTTCAGGGTTAGGCCAGCTATCAGGCGCTTCTGAGGTCCCAACACCCCCCAGCCCGTTGTCCACAACAAGCCGCTATCATCAGAAGAGACGGGTGTCGATAGCGCCAGCACGAGATTTAAGCCCGTCCAAGTGACCTTGAATTGCTGATAATCAAACAATAGTGCTAGAAATCTCGCTTCGTTCCACGACCACTGCGTCGCGGTAGGTAAGCCCGTCTCGAGATATCTTAAATCAGCTCCGCCTTGCGGAACTTTTAGTTATCCATGGGCCACTTGCGTTGAGACCGATGCCGGAATCTGTAATTACCTTAAGAAAGCGGCTGATGGACGGATTTGGATATAATATAATACCCCGAGGTTGAGGTATGCTATTTACATGATTTTGTAATAGATCCTGCTTACTGGTGGCATAACAGGCGCGCATCCGTGCCTTTGACCCCATGTCCGCCGATGAGATACCCCAAACAGCGTTTTCTTACTCCAGTACCCTGTCCGATGCCGTCCTCTTGGGACAATTTAAAAAGGATATGTTTTAATGCAGGACAATGCGATATATACGGTAAGGATGAGAATGCATGGTGTCTAGATGTGGTGCAGCCTAAATTTGAAGTCTTTGATTAAAGGGTGTTAGTTGTTGCAACTTATAAGCGCGTGAGCTCCCCTGTTTCCCTATTAAAATATCCCTTTTAACCTAAGCATTATCCCTATAGACAGTTACAACAGATCAACCCGAGCTTTCTTCCCAGATCTAAAAACGCTCTTAGCAAGATTAGCAAGAAGCTTGATTATGCCCTCTTTTTTACTTGCCCTGACTCCTTGGTGCGAGATCTCTACAACGAGATAAACCTTGGTGGACATGACTACCAGATAAACCAAACGACAGATGCTTTCACAAAGAGAATACTCTTGTTCTCGGGCATGGAGCCACGACTGGTATACATACCTAGCGTATAAAATTGGCAATGAAGTGGTGAGAATATTCCTTGCATCTCGAAGTTCTCTGGTGGTTTCTTGCTTACTGAGGCTAGTCTATTTTAGCACGCGATTAGTCCAGTCAATGCCATTGGTTACTGATACCCGGACAATTTATGGCATACTGAAAGTCCGTGATCTGGTTGGAAGGGTCGCAGAGTACGCTATTCAAGTGTACTGGCCTTGGATATGTGATGAAATCTTACGTCCGCTGGCGACCTAAGGACAGATATGCAAGGGAGACTCTTGAATGATAATCAACTATATGCCTTGCTTGGTTCCATGTAATGCTTAATGACGGGAATCAAAAATAGAGTTCTAGATGCAGAGACTTGAAGAGAGCTTCATTACTCATGACGTGCTGCTTGCTATCCAGCTAACCACCAGATTCCCGCAAAGGCAGGAAGCACAGCTACGAAGAGAGTCAGAGGAAAGAAGGAGGCAGGAGAGAGAGCGCAACCGACCGACAACTTCTGGAGAGTTCATCAAACATTGCCACGATCTCCTCTGCCGGAGCGCCGCTACAAGCTGAAGCCCCTTTCTTGCTTTACAACAGGCAAGATTTCCCCCTCATACTGGAAAAAACTGTTCTATACGAATACTTCCATGGACAGACTGTGAAGACATACAACAGGAAATCTACAAACCGGTTGGCCGTTACTGTTAACTAACAGGAGAGGATGCACGACAGTTATTCACACGGCTTGTTGCGGTAGAAGACCACAGCCAACAGTTCACACGTCTATAAAAGGCAAAAAATGTTCATAGCTGCCACCTGGAGTTGGAGAGGCGCCAATTGCATATCCCATGTACAAAAGATTTTCCTCTCAGAGTAGTCGCGATCAATATCGCTTCCCCCTTGAATCGTGCGGCGCCCCCGACATCCCTTGGCAATTGATCCCAAATTCAAGTAATATCCTATTTAGATCGGGCGATCTTCCACATATATGACAGGGCTTCCCGAACTTGCGTTTGGGATGATAACAACAGTGCCTTGGCCCGGGAGGTTGCGATTCCCGGGGACATTGTAAGTACGGACAGATGGCGTGTAGCCCAACTCGCCGAGAGACTGTTGCATGATTTGCAGTTGGTCTGGCAGTGCCACAGCCCCCCTAAACAGGGCGCAGATAATGGAAGTTCCTGCCTCAGGGAAATAGTTCAAGCCCTTGTAGTAAGCATGAAGGCTCTTGACTTGACCCATCATTGATCGAACATTATTGTCTCCAGCATGAGGGTCCGCTGAGGGTTGTGGTGGTAAGGGAGGAATATGCGCAAGAATCGCACCATGCTTTGATGCAATCACCACGACTGAACAAGACCCTAGATCCCTGGTGCCAATTGCGGGCTTTTGCTGGAACGACACAAATTGGACTCGCGTGATCGCGCCAAGAGTTGACACATCCCCGCAGTTTGCCACAGCCTATATCTAGGTATGTGGCCCCCAGCTTGAGGTTGTAACTCATTCCCGTTCCTTCTCTATCATGTCTACAGCTTCTTTCTCTGAAGAGCATCAGGCCGGCTTGCCCCCTGTTCCGCGCCAAACCTGTCCGGAAATAATTCGGGAAATGGAGACTGCCTGCGCCGATCACGACTTTCTGGGATTCAAATCAACTTTTGACGCCTGGACCACTCTCAATCTCGACATACGTGAGATCGATCCAGTGATGATTCAGGCAGTCAGACAGGATCAGAGGGATGTTGTTGTTGAGTTATTGCAGCACGGGCTACCGGCAAGCCAGGATTATGCTCTTGAAGCAATCAACCATAAATCAAAGGAGGTTCTCAGCATTCTTCTTCAACAGGGGTGGGATATTAACCAACCCACAAGCGAATTGAGGCCTCCCGCGCTTGGGTAATTTCTCGCCTGGTCGTTTCAAAACTCTACTACTTACTTACAGTACTATTTAGTTATGCTGTTCATGACGATGATATGACTCTTTGGCTTCTTGATCATGGAGCCGACCCAAACAAGCAGTGCTCTATTGATCTTACACCATTGTCCTATGCAGTAGAACGAGCCTCGCTCCCCACCATCAAATTACTTCTTGACCGTGGAGGGGATGTTAGCAAAGGGCAACTACTTCACCATGCTGTTGAGCGTCAATCGGATACAGTCGAGGTGCTGGCTGTCCTGCTCGAGAGGGGTGCTCCTTTAAACTCAAAGATGTACGAGAATCACTATTTCTCATGGAGATTATACTACTTCATGGGCCTGGGAACCGCTTTACACAAAGCAGCAGAATTGGGAAAAGTGGATGTTGTGCGCTATTTGGTTGGCCAAGGCGCGGATATTCATATCAAAGATGCCACAAATCGGAGTTCGATGGACTGGGCTGCAATGAACAACCATCAAGAGATTGTGAAGCTGCTTCAATCAATGGAGTGAAGACATTGTCTATGATAAGGTTACTGACGAAGACGAGGCATCGCTGGGGAGTCGGCCTGGTTGAGTCAAGTAGCGAGTTTTTAATAAGAATCTGTGATTGACGGTCTATACATTTGCTACAACAAAGAGCTTCTTTTAGCTGTGAAGAGTGGCAGGAAAGGAGTTAAATAAACAAGCATTATTCATACAAATCAACTCACTTTGGGACTGGGTTACCACTAGGACCAAAACATGTCACAGGCTAGATCTAAAAGAGTACCTGGCTCCTGCCTCATGCAAACACCCTAATTCCAGGGCTAGGTACCATGCAAGGCATACTATCCTTATATTACAGTTTGTAATTAAGGCTTTTTTTACTATTATTCGGGCTTTAATTAGTCCGTGGTTCCCACTAGTACTAGGTGTTTTAGTTATTTATAGTAATTACTTATATACCTTATTATTTTTAGCCTATATTAGCCCTTATATTATTAGGGTCCTAATTCCCTGCTATTTTTTTTTATAAACTTATTATACTAACTTTTTTATATATTTTATAGTTTATATACCATAAATTTTATTAGCGTAAATATTTATTTATATAATTATTATTTTAGGGGCGCCTAGTTTATATAAATAAATAATAATAGTTAAAAACCCTTTATATAAACTAGGCTTATAGGTTTACCTATTTATATAATTTTTAAGTATAAGTAATAATTTTTATATTATTTTTATTTATTTATTTTATTTATATTATTATATTTTACCTTAAATACCTATACTTTACTAGTTTTTATTACCCTAGCCTTTACTAACTTATTTTTTATTAATTTTTATTAAAATTAAATTATAGTTACTTTTCTTGCTTTTTACATGCCTTTAATAACATGCCTAAAAACCTTTATATATTATTAACCTAGTATTTATACCTATTTTTTACTACTTGGTTAATAACTTACTAAAAGTATATTTTTATTAATAAGTTTTTTATAAACTTTATAGCTTACTTTTGCCCTTTTTTTTACTTAATATAATTAATTTTATAGGTGTTTTTACCCTTTTATTTTTTAAAATTATTATATATTTTTTATAAACTTTTTTTACCTATATTTTACTTAGGTTAAGCTCTTACACTAGTAGTAGCTTTATTTTTAAGTATTTAATAATAAGTTTAATTATTTATTATTATACTACCTAGGATTTTATAAAGCTACTTAATATTATAATACCTAGGATATTTAGTATTAATAATAAAATTAATAATATTATTTTTTTTAGGCTAGGTAATACTATTAATATAGTTTTAAGTTATTTAGTTATTTACTTTTTTAATTAAAGTAGTAATATATATTCCATATTTTTAAAAATACTATTATTTTACTTAATTTAATAAGTTTTAGCTATAAATCCTTAACCTTATATAACTATATTATTTTATGTTAGGTTATTTTTTACCCGTGGTTATAATAGTTTATTATAATAATTATATTTATTAGGTATTATTATATTTATTCCTGCTAAGGTAAAGGTAAACATGCATATTAATAATATTATAGTTTAGTTTAAAAAAAATATATAATACTAGTGTATTTACTAGTTTAATTTACTTATATTTACTTTATGGTTTTTTTTTAATATTAATTTTTATTATATATAAATATATATATTTTATTTAGTTAATATATATACTAAACATGCTATATTTTTTTTATAATAAATTTTTAATTTTTTAATACTACTTTTTTTATTATTATTTAGCTTTTTTTTTAGGTATTTTACTTCCTATTTTACTTTTTCTTACCTTTTTTTTTCTTACTGGTTTTATACTTTTTTATTATTTTAAATAAACTAGTTAGTAAAGTTCTTTTATAATTAGTAAATATACAAGAGTTAAAGCTTTTTTTTTAATTTTTTTAGTCTTGTTTAGGTGCTAGTCTTAAACTAAATTAATAGTTTAGTTATATTTCTTATTATTTAGGTGTAAATAATAGGTTAAATTATAGTTAATATACAAAATATTCTATAATAAATTATAAAAAAGTTTATAAGGCATATTATTATAAATAGGGTAATAAAAGTGTTTTTTTATATTAATAGTATAATAAGTAAATATAGTTTTAAAAATTTAATAATATTACATGGCTTTTATATTAATATATCACGTGTTATTTCCTTATTTTTAGTACTTTTATATATTATATATTTATATATATATATTTTTTTTATTTTTTGATTTAGGCTATCCAGTCTAGGTATTACTTTTTTAATATTTTAGTTTTTATTTATTTTTTTTTAGTATAGCTTTATTTAATATTTGCTTTACTTTAGGCTTTAATATTTATAAATTCTAGCTGTTTACTATATTAATACTTTATTAAATATTTTATTTTTATTATATTCTTCTTGGTGTATTTTTATTACTAGTATTATAAGTTATTTTATTATTTTATTTTATACCTATAAGACCTACCTTATTTTAATCCCTAAATAATAAAAGTATTATAATAAGTATTTCTTAATTAGTTACTAATCCCTTATTTAAGTAGCTAATAATACTTTTATATACTATTTTATTAACATGCTTAATATATTATTTATTATTAATTAATTTTAGCTTTTATTCGTGTTAGTTTAAGCCCTAAACCTATTAATTTATAGGGCTTAGCCTATACCCCTAGTATTTATTTTACCCCTATATTTAACTCCCTTATTATTAACTTTAAAGTTTAGTTTAAAGCTAGTCCTGCTATTATTTATTACTATTTTTTATATTAATTTTTTTTATTCTTAATAATTAGTTACACCCAGGTAATTAATTAATAAAGGGTAAATACCCTTATAAAATATAATATAATTACTAGGTTATTATTAATTATACCTATTATGCCCTATACTAAAAGCATAAGTATAATATAATATAATTTACACGGGAATATAAGGGGTGTAAAAAAAGCTTAATTTAGTTAATTTACTTAAAAGGTGTAGGCTTTATTACTTTATTTTATTATTTATAATAGCACAGGCCTTAATTAATTTATTTATAATTATTTTTTTTTTAAGCGTGGCACTTAAATATTTTTAATTTTAAGTATTATATTTATTATTTACCTGTATTACAAGTCCCTGTTTATAAAAAAAAGGTTAATTAATAGTTAAATTTAACTATTAATTACCTAAATAATTATAACTTTTAAAAATGCTATAAAGCTAGCGGGATAAATATTAATATTAACTTTAATTTTTATCCTAATTTAAGTTCTAATTTATTAATTTATTAAATTTTTAGTGGTTTTTATTTTAAGTACCGTAATTTTAAGTATTATATTTATTTTATAAATAATACTATTACCTATACTAGTTTTTTTACTAAATACTATTCCCGTGTTATTATTAATAACTATTATTATATATTTTAAATATAAGATTTAATTTATTATTATATAGGCCCCTTTAGTAATCCCTAAAAAAGTAATAAAATTATATTTATATAAATATATTAACTTAATTTAATTAAGACCCTTTACAGGCGTTTAGGCTATAATATATTTTTAAAGGTTATTAAGTATACCCTAAATTATATTACTTAATATATTTAATAAGTAAACCCCTAGCATAATATTCTTTTTTAAGCTAAAATTATACTTAAGTAAAATATTAATTTTAATTTCCTGCGCTTAATTTTTTATATATATTTTATAGCTAATAGTTAGCTAGGCAAGCGCTTTAACCTTTTTTTTAATTAAGTATATTTAAAATTAGGGTTTTTATTTTTAATAATAAGTAGTAGTTTAACCTAGCTATAGCCTTAAATAATATATTTTATAAAACTAATATATAAAATTTTATTTTATTTTTTTACAAGCCCCCAGACCTTTTTTAAAATTTTTTACTTATTAAACTATATTTAAAAATAAACCCTTATAATACTAGCTTCCCTATTATATCCTAAAATAATATAATATTTTAAAGGTTTTTAACTATTATTAATTTAAATTACCTTTTATACTTACTATTTTACTATATCCTATTTTATATAAAGGGTGCTATAAGTTATTATTATAATTAAAAAATTTATATATTAACCCAGGCTGGGAAGGTATAAAGTAACAAGTAGGTTATTATTATTATAATTATTTTTTATTAATATTATATTTTTACTTATAAAAATAAGTTTAATATTTTATATTAGGGTGCCATGCTTTTTTAGTAATTTTTAATTAATATTTAGCTTTATATAAAAAACGCACGCCTATAAATTATTTATAATATATAAAAAACTTATTATTTTACTTTTTATAATACTATTTTTCACGCCTTAAATAATAAATATAATCCTATATAGGTTAAAAAGTAAATTATTTTAAATACTAACTTTAAGGGTAGTAATTATTACATGCATAAGTCTTATTTTAATTTTATAATACTAGTTTTATAATATAGGACCTTAATATTATTTATTATTTTTATAACTAATTTAAAGTGGGATAAAATTACCCAAAAACTTATTTATAATAAAAATAATATTTTAATTTAAACTTAAAATAATTAGCTTAATTTAATATATTAAGTTTTTTATACCAAGAACTAGATAATACTTTAAAAATTTAAAAATAATATATTTAGTTAGTATATTATATATTATTTTATTATTAAGTTTTAAAAACAGGGTTTATTATATTTTTATACCCTTTATTAGCTTAAATATAGGTTTTTAATATAAAAAAAGATTAATAATCTTATTTTAATTAAAATTCCTAACCTAGATACCCTAGCTAAAGGTAACTTTAATTTAAAGGTGCTATATAATATTATTATATTAACTATAATTTATGGCCCTTGCGGTATACTAAATCCAAAAATATAGTATTATTTTAATAATAATAAAAAGCCCTAAAAATATAATAAAAAATTTCCTAAATTTTTTTACCTTAAAATAGTTTTTTATAAAAGCTAATACCTAAAGTATTAATAATATAATAATAATATTTATATTAATATTTTTAATCCTAATAATAAGTCTTGTATTATACCTATAGGTAATTAATAAGTAATACCCTATTTTTTATATTTTTTTTATTAGTATCGTGCGTATATTAATATAAAGGTGGTTTAGTATATAGCTATAATTAAATATATTTATAAATACCTTTATAAAGGTTTCCCCAAGGCTTGCATCTAGTTTAATATTATTAATAAAATTATTTATTATATAAATAATTAGTATTTAGGTGCTTTTAAGGCTGCGTGGCACCTATTAGGGTATTTAATTTACTTATATTATCCGCCTGTAATATAACTTAATATATATAATAAAAACTATAATAAGTTTATTTTTAAAAATAATTAATTAAAAAAATAAATTAAAATTAAGGGTAAGTTAGTAAAGACTTTGCTGCAGGCCTTTTTTAAGTATAACTAAGTAAACTTTATTAAGAAACCATGCCTGTATTATAAAATACTAAAAAATTATATATAAAATATAAAATATATTATTAAATGCTTTTATTTTACTATTTACTAATTATTTTAAGCTTTAAATATAAAAGGCCTGCTAGCAGGAATTCTAGGTTAGCTAAATATTATATTTTAGTTTTTTTATAAAAAATAAATATTATTTTTAACTACTTTTATATATTATTTAAAGCCCCAAGAGTTTCCAGAATTTTTATATAGTTAATAAGTATATTTATAACTTTTATAAAAATGCTTGTATTACCCGTGGCGTGGTATTTAAAAATAATAAATAAAATTTATACTTTTAAAATACTTATAGGCTATAGGTTAAAATAGCTCTTTAGTATATATTTATTTTAGCTATAATTTTTAGTAATTTAAAAAATATATTTAAAATTTAGGCTAAGTATAAATTCTAAATTTATAAAAACCTCCCCGTGCATGTTAATTAATTAAGTTTTAATTATTTTTTAAAATAAACCCCTGCCTAAATCGCGTGTAATTATAATTTATATATAATTTAAAACCTACTTTATAATAAAAACAAGACCTTAGCTAAGTTTTACTTTTTTAATTTAATTAATAACTAGGGACCCTAGCCTAAAAACCCTTTTATTATTACTAAATATGTATATAATAGGCAGTAGCTAGTAAAAAATATTATTAATAAAAAGGCTTAATTAAATATTAATTAATAATTAGCTTATAACTAGATTTTAAATACTATGTAAAACCAGGCAGACTTTATTAATTTTTACTTTTTTTTTATAAAAGGCATAAAAAAAATTATTAAGGTTACCATTGTAGTGGGGTTGCACCCTAACATTGATTCCTATAGTACTTATAGCCTTGCTACCAGCCTCCTGTACCTAGTTTATTATTTACCTTAATATATATATTTTTTTTTTTATTATTATTTTTACTTATATTATGTACTATTTAGTCCTAGGTTTTTATTATTATTTAGCTTTTTTAGCTTTTATACTTTAATACTATTTTTTTATATATTAATAACTAACGCAGGGCATGTTTTTTTAATATTATAAAGGTAAAAAGGGCGCCCGCCAAACCCCTAAATTAAAAGTTTTTAATATTAGTAGCTATGCCTTGGTAACTTAGGTACCTAAAATTATTAAAAAAAGGGGTAAAAAACTATTAAGACCTAAAGGTTAAAAAAAATTAAATAGTAAGTATAAATTAAACCTAGTAAGTAAGGCAAGTAGGCCGCGTATAAAGCACCCTAGTAATTTTTAGGGGAATAATAAACTTAGTAATTCTAAGAAATGCTAATTACCTAATAAATATAATAAATTAAATAATAAAATTAATAAATTTAATATAAATATAGCTAGTAAATTTAAAGTAAAGCTTTTAAGGGCCTACCTAGGTAGTTATACTAGGTGCCTAGTAATAAAGTAAAAATATTTTATAAGTTTTTTTTTATAATTATAAAGTTTTATTTTTTACTAAGTATTTGCGAACCTAGCCCTTTAAAAAATTATTTAAAACCTTTAATATATATAAGCCTACTACCTGCTTGCTAACTTTTATTATTAAGTAAAAATATCCCACGTATTTAAGTTTTTAAGTAAGAAAAAAGGTAAGAATACTAAATAAATGCTTATACCTATAACTAAAAATTTTATTAATATATTTCCCGTGGCTAAAGGTAAGCCTAGTAATATTATTAATAAGATTTACATGCCCTTTAGTAACTCCCATGGTAGTAATACTAGCGCCTTTAAAAATATAAAGGGTATAGTAAAAAAAAAGTATTACTTTTTATTAATTACTTTTATATTAATTCCTGGTACTTCGGGCGTGCCTATATTTAATAATAAAAATATAATTAAATTTTTAAAAGTGTATAAGCAAGCCTGCAAGAACTAGAATATTTATAATAAACTAAAAAAAATTACCTAAGTAACGGGCTACTATAGTTACAGTATTTTAAATATTATTAAAAACTTAAAAGGGTATGCTAAATAAAACTAAAAGGTTTTAAAAACTATTATATTAAATAAATACTAGTACCTTAACTAGTACTAGATTAAGTAATCACACTAGTATTTTAAAAAATTTAAAAGCTAGCCACGCACGTGGGCTAATAACCTTTATAATTATATTATAAAATATAATATAATTTTAGCTTAAGTTATATAAATTAGTAAATTAAATAACTATATTTAATATATTTAGTTAACCCAAGGCCTCCCAAGTAACCTAGCCTAATAAGTTTTTAAAAAATTTAGGTTAAAGGTAGGGAGCTACTAATAACTTAAGTATAAAATAATTAAAAAGTATATACTAAATACCCTGGCAGCAAAAAAATTATACCTTAAGGTTAATAAAAAAATTATTATATTTTTAAAAAAAAAAAGCTAAAAAAAAAAAGCTATATTTTAAATACTTTTAGGCACATGGCTAGTATTTTAGCAGCTAAAAAACCCCTAGTTTTATTTAATAAAACTATAAGCTAGCAGGAGAAGCACTTTAGCCCTGCTTAAAATAATCTTTAAAAAATTATAAAAGTTATTAAAGTATTATAATTAAACCTTAAAGCTATAATAGCTTAACAGGCATAGTAGCCCCCCTATTTTTTAAATATATAGTAAATACCGCCCCCCTAAGCATTTATATATTAAACTACCATGTATATTCCCCCCTAGACTAAAGCTGCTTTTTAGTAATACCCGCCCTAGTAATACCTATTTTAGTAATATTTATTTTAGCAGCACCCGCCCTAGCAGTACCTGCCTTAATAATACTAAAAATAATAATACCTGCCTAATAATATATTAGTACTCCTGGTTTAAGCGCCCCTGCCTTATAATAACTACTACTATTATAAGACTTTAAAATGCCGTGTAGGTACCTGCACTATATAAATAGTAAATATAGTAAATAAAATATATTATAAAAACCTAAATATTAATAGGCTATATATTAACAAGGTAGGAAATAAAAAACCTAAGATTAAAGGCTAGCTAGAAGTACTAATAGTAAAGTAAGTATTAAAAGTTATTAAAAACTAGTTAAAGCTAAAGTTTTTAAGGGTAAATATTAATATTATTAAAGCCTTAATTATTAAGCTTGCAAATACTAAAAACCTAGAAAAAAATATTAAAAATAGCAAAAACTTTAACTATAAGTTTAATAATTTAATTAAGGTGTAACTATAGTTATTTATAGCTAATAAATAGGTTAAAAAACGCAAAGCCGCTAATAATAAGTACCTTACTATTTAATTAGTAAGATTTAGCCAGCATATAAATAGGATAATTAAGAAGTTTAAACTTTTAAAAAACGCGGAAAAATAGCCCCAGGTAAAGAAAGTAATAAAAGCTATAAAAATTAAAATATAAAAAAAAAAAAAAAAATAAAAAGTCTTAGGTTATTATTTAATCCTAGCTTATAGCTAAAAACAAGCTAGTAATTAAGCTAAAAAAAAAATGCTAATAAACTTTATGCTTAACCATGTACTTTAGTAACTAGTAGCTAATATTATAATTAATAACCTTTTTAGGGTATTAAACGCCTATACTTTATATTTTTTTATTAACTTTTTATAAATCCAAGCCCTTTTAGCGCTATTGCCTAAATTCCCTAAGTAATTTTAAAAAATATAACCACTATAAACTTAGTATTAGGGCCTAAGCTAATTAATAATATGCCCTTTTAACACATGCAAGTAATACTTATAAATATTATTATAAAAGGCTTAAGGTCCAAGCCCCTCCCTAGTAAAAAAAACCCTTATATATCCCTAAGTATTAAAATCCTAATTAAAGTAAAAAAATAATTTATAAAGGCACTCCTGGATACCAGCACGGAACTTAATATTATTAATAAATAATTATATAAAAAAATTAACTTACCCTACAGGCTAAAGCCGCGGGTAAAAATAGTAGTTATAAATTAAGTTAAAAATAATTATATAGGTATTATAAAGGACCTCTTGGTAACTATTAAAAACCTTATATATTAAAATATTAATTATTTTATGCTAAATAATTTAAAAAAGAAATTTATTTTAAAAAGGCCTTTTTAATATTAAGCCTTGTTTATAATAAATATTAAAAAAAATAGTAATATAAAGTATATAATTTATTTTATTAGTTAAAACTAACTTTTAAAAATTTACATACCCTAGAAGCTATTACTAGCTAAATATAAAAAAAATATTTAGCCTAGGCAGGATTTAAAAAATTAAGTAAAAATTATAATATTAGGTGGTTACTTATTATAAAAGCTAAAATAATAATACCAGGGGCCCTAAAATAACTAATAAATAGGGTTTTTAATAAGGTAGCTAAATGCCTAAGCTATGCCCGAGTGCCTAAAAAACTAAAAGTTAAGATAATTTTATGTTTAGTTAAATATAAAATTACTAGGTAAGTTAAAAGTTACTTAAACGCCCCCTAGCCGCTTAAAAATTTAAAAATTAAGTTAATTTCGCGCCAGGTAATTTTATGTTTAAATAAATATAAAATTATTAAGCTAATCACGGGCCATGGATTTATAACTACTAAGTTTATACCTAATTTATTTAATATATATAAAGCACTTGCTAATAAAATTACCTAAAAATTATTAAAATACTTAAGCAAGCCTTTAAAATATATTTAATAAATAAGGTATAAAGCTAAAAAAATGCGCGGGGCACAGCCTTTAAATATAACCTAGCTAGTAACCCTATTTAAAAAAAAAGCTAATAAAGTGCGACTAGTAAATAGCGTAAAAAAAGGTAATATACTAGGAGGCATGAAAAATTAACAAGAACTTTATTTTAAATAATATTATTTTTTTTGCTAGGCGCCTGAAGCAAGTACTAAATTTAACTCTTATTTTTAATTATAAATTGCCTAGTTCCCGCGGGGAACCTAACTAATACCTAAAAAAGCTATAAAATTAAAAGTTAAAGACTGGTTAATAGCGCAAGAAAAAAAAATATTATTAAATATATTATATTAAAAAAAAGGAGTGCTGGGATAGGGGACTAAAAATATTAATTATATATAACTAAAGGTGGCGCCCCTATAATAACTATAAATAGTAAAATATTAAGTATAGCAAGTACCCTTAATTAAGATCCCGAGAGCGGCCTAAAAAATAATAGTTAAAATACTTAAAAAATACCTAAAGGCTGGAATATTTAAACACTTTTAGGGCCCTTATAAAAACCTATACTTTTTAGTTACTAAAAAAACACCCGGTACCTACTAACTAGTAATTAATATTATTAAGCTTAATAAGGTTACTATATAAGACACGAACCTCCCGCTAAATACTAATAAATTTTTTAATAAGTTTACTAGCATGGCCATGGCATCCCTTATTAATTAAATATTTAGGTATAACTAAATTACCCTAGACCCTAGAAATAAGGATAAAACCACTATTTATATTATAATAAGTCTTTTTTAATAAATAACTATTATATAAGAAGCCACGAACTTAGTCGCCCAGTTTATTAGGATTAAAAAAAAAATCTTAAAAAAACTAATACTACTAATAGTAAGGATATTTTTAAATAATATTAGCGTGAAAAAACTTAAAATTAAGTATAATAATAAAAAAGCTTTACTAAAAATTTAATAATATATATTAAAGCACCTAGTAAACCTAAATTATATACTTTACTTAGTAAAGCTTACCAGGGCTATAATTTTAATAAAAAAGTTATAATTTTATATAAAAGAGCTTAAAATTATAGGATAAGTATATAATTATAATAAAAGGTATTTTAAAATAATAAAAGTAGCTAAGGTTTTTTACTAGCCCAAGCCTTAAAATATTAAGTAAGTTTATAAATTCGCGGGGCTAATAGCAGGGTTTAAAATAATTATTAATTACTATACTTAAAAAGTTAAATTATTATACCTGCTACTTTGCAAGAACGCCCGCTAGTAATAAGGGAAAAAATAAAAAAATGCCTTTATTTATTTATAAAAAATTATTATAATATTCCCATGCATGCTACCTATTAACTATACTATTATCTTACTAATAATTATCTTGGTGGTAAACGCGAGCTTAAATAAATAAAAAGCATGTATTATATAAAAAAAAAATAAAAAATAATACATGGTAAGATATAACTTTGGTATATAAAGTAATATAAAAAAATAATATAATATTAAAAAAAAAATATTAAGGCCTTATAATAGCTTTTAAAAAGCTTAGGTTCTAGCTATATAACATGTATTTTTTCCTAGAAACTAATGCTAACATCCTGGTGGGCTAGTTAAATAAGTTAATATTTAATTTATTAAGCGCGCTGGTAGTAAGTTAATTAGCATAAATTTAAATATTTAACTTTATTATAAAGCACGTGCTGGGTAGTAAAAATATAATTATAAATACCTTATTATATAGGCCTATTATAAAAAAAAATATAGTATAAAAAAATACTAAAATTAATATTAATAAATAAGTAAAAGTAAAACTAAAAGTAATTAAGGCATGAATATAACTAACTAGGGCAAGGGCCTTTAGTAAATTTATAAAAATTTTAAAAAACTACAACCCGCTGCCGGAGAAGGATAAAAATAAACCTAACCTAAAAATAAGTATATTTTTAAAAGGCTATTATTTAATAAGGCATCACAAGATTACCTGGTATTTAGTAACCTTATTAAAACTACTAAAAATAAGCTAGTTAAATTATTATAAGCTTTAAGCCGCCGCTGCTATTTATATTTTATATAAAGGCTACTTATTTTAAAAAGGCTTTAAAGGCCAGCCGGTTTAATAAGTGGTTAATAATATAAAAAAATGTTATATAATTCTTAAGGTAATATATAAAAAATTAAGGCACAGGGGGCGCAAAGGTATTTATAATTACTTATTTTTTAGGTACTAGTAGTTAGGTAGCTATATAAATATAATGGCTTTAGTAAGAAAATACCTTACTTACTAAGCTAAAAATCCCTAGTAAAAGTATAAAAAACTTTATCTTACCACCGTGCTACTTTTTTTTAATATATTTAATATTAATATTATTTATATGCTTTTTAATACTAATTTTAGGTATATAGTGCTAAAAACGTGCCTATTATTAAAATAGCCTAAAGGTAAACCACTAGTTGCTATAAATACACCTACTATTATAAAGTTCTTATTTAAATATATTATTTATAAATTTAAAGTTCCCCGCCAAATAGTCCTGGATAAAAAACTAAAAATAAAAAGAAAAGTTATTAATATTTTTTTATAAAAGTATAAGGTTAAGCAAGCTAATATCTTGCTATAGCACCTAAAAGTAAATACTATTATTAAATATATAAACTAAGTTATTAAAAATATTATTAGCAAACTTACTAATAATATTAAAAAAGGCTAAACCTAATACTTTTACCTAATACTATGGTTTATTTAGTTAATAACTTGTAAAACTACCGGGATAACTTTTATTTAAATATTTATAGGTTAAAAAGTAGTTTTTTTAATTAAATTTAAAGTACCTATATAAATAACCCTACCTTAAAAAAATGTCCGCACCCAAGAAGACCTAATTATAATAAGAACCTAGTAAATTAAAAAAAAAATAAAGACATAAAAAAAGTAGTTTTGTAATTAAAACGCATTTAAAAAAAAATAAGAATATTTAGGATAATAACCATGTTATTAAGCATATATTATTAAAAAAAGGTAACTACGTGCTCCTATAAAATAGTAAATAAAAGTAAGATTTAAAAATAATAACTAAACTATAGTTTTAATGGCTAGGACCTTACTAAATTAAGAAAATATATATTAATATTAAAATTTATTAATTAAGTAAACTTAATAATACACGCATGGCCTATATAGTAAATAATAATAGGTTAAAGCTATTTTACCTAAACAAAGATTTTACTAGTGGCACCGTGAAACCTGGAAAATAAAGTAAAAACTTAAAAATAGGAGAATAAAAAGTGGAGAAAGACTAGGATATAAAAAACTAAATAAATATAGCGGTGGAATAAGAAGCTAGCTAGGTGCTAAATAAATAAAATTTAGTTATTATTATACCGCCGCCACCGGCCAAGATAAGTTAAGGAGTTACTAAGTAAAAAGTTAAAAAGTTACTAAGCAAAAAGTTATTAAGTAAATTTTTTTTATGTTTTGCTATTAGTTAGATTTTTTTATATTATTTTTTATTAATTAATTTTTTTTATATTACCCCTTATTAATTAAGATTAGTTTTTTTATATTTTACCTATTGTTACCTGGACCTGCTTTAATTATTATAACTTGGTATTTTTTAAAAATTTTATATTTTTTATTTTTTTTAACTCTTGCTATTTAATTTTATATTTTTTTTAGTTTATAGTATTACCTTTACCTACTATTTTTTACCTTTATATACTGCTTTTTTTTACTAACTACCTACTTACCTAAATTATTACTGCCCATGCTAGGGTGCTAGGTATTATAATTATAGCCTTATTATTTTTTTTTAATTTTAACCTTTTTAAAAAAAGTAAGAAAGTAATAGCTGCCTAATATAAACACTAAAAAAAAAATAAGTTAAAAGCTTTTTAACCTAGTAAAGGTGCTAGCACCAAGCGCGCTAAAACCTACTAACCTTATAATTATTAAGTGCTTAAAAGCTAGGGTGTTTAAAAGCCTAATAATAATTATAATAATAAAAGTGCCTTTTTATATATATAAATAGGTTTACTAACTAATATTACTTAGTATTACCTTTTTTAATTATTAGGCCTTTACTAGCCCTAGCAGCGCGCCTTAACCTTATATTTATTAAATATTTTAAAGCAAACCTAGATAATTATAAGTGCTATTTTTCTTATAAAGTAATAGTTAATTAAAATTAGACTAGTAACCTACGCCAGTATAAAAAAAGCTATTTAAGCTATTAAAAACGCGCTGCTTAACATATAATATAAATAATAAAAAAAGCTATTTATAGCACTATTTATTATAAAAAATAATTTAAAAAATATTATTATAAAGCTTTAAAAACATATTTTAAAGGCTAAAACATAAAAAGCAACTAACTTTATAACTATTAATAAAAATAAGTTTTAGAATATAGCTAAAAAAGCTATTAAAAATATAAAGAAGTAGCGCGCCAAGGTAAAGGGGATTTAAAATACCTTTATTTTTAAGTATTATAATAATAAGGATTAAATAAATATTATTATAAATATTTTTAAGCACGTGTAATTATAACTATTAGCTAAAAGGGTTTAAAAAATATTTAATAACTTAAGTTTAAATACTAAATAGCAAGTTATTTAAAATAATATTAATAATATTATAGTAAATCACGTGGGTAATAAAAAATAAAAAAAATATATAATATTAATTATTATGCCTAAAAATATTAACCACGCCTTAAGTATGCCCTTTTAGCCTAGTTATAATAGCTACTGCTTAAAAAAGTTAGGATTAATTATAGGAAATAATAAACTTGTTTATGCCTAGGACTTTATAAATAATAAAATTAAAAAAAATTAGCTAGTAACTCCCCGCGTGCCTACTTATATATTAAACTTAGTTAAAACTTCCCGCGCCTTAAATTAGCTATTAACCTAATTATTACCTTAATTTAGCCTTACTTTATTATTTAACTATAACTTAATTACCTAAAGCCAGGCTAAATTACATGCCTTAAGCCTTTTATAGCTAGCTAAAACTAAACCTATAAAATATACTACTGCCTATAATATTATTTTTTAAAAAATACTTAGTAAATTTAAAAGTTATGTTTTAACCTACTTTTAGTATACTAGTAATACTATGTTTTTTAACTTACTAGCCTTAAAAGCCCGCTATTAAAAATAGGTAAATATAATTAATTAAGGGTTGGCCTATAATGCTATAATTTTATATATATTAATAGGTATAAATTAAATATTTATTACTAGTATTTTACGTCCACCTAAATATAAAATAACTAGTTAATTAAAAAAACTGCCACCGCGCGCTGCCGGCTGCTAAGTAATAAAAATAATTATATAAAAGGTATTATAAGATAGCGCGACTAACCTAGCGCAGGAAGTTACTAAAAACCTATATTTATTTAAGTTTATAAAAGTATTAGCCTTGCCTATTAAAAATAAAAATACCTGTTATTATATACAAGTACTAACCATTATTAATTTTATAATTAAAACTAGTAAAAAGTAAAGCGCCGCCTTATAAGCACGCACTTTATAATAAATTTATAAAAAAACTATACTAGTACTAAAAAAAAGCGCTGGTATATATATTACCTTTATATAAAATAACTAAAAAAAAAAATTAATATAAAAACTAACTTACTTAATAAAATGCTGCGCCCTTGTGTTAAATTTATTTTAAAAAATTATTTAAACCTAGGTAATATTATAATAAGCAAGGCTTACTTTATATAATTTTAATAAAAAGTTTAATTTTCGCGCCTGGAAAATGCACTAGGCATTTACTAGTATTATTATAAGTATTTCTAGCTTTTTAAGTTATTTTTACACCTTAATATTATAAAAATTGCCCGCGGTACCCTTTTTAATAGTTTGTAAAAAAAAAATTATAAGGGTATATTTAATAACCACGGATTTATTAATATTAATAGTCTTTTTAATTATTTAGTTAAAGAACTTAAAGATTTGGTACCTAAGGGGTATAAATTAAATACCTAATTTTTAAACCTTGCCCGGGAAAAAATAAATATTTATTTTTACTACCTGCGCAAGTATTAAAAAGCGCTAAACTATGGCTAGCTATAAAATACTTATTATATTATTATTTAGTAACTTATACACCAAGACCTATTTTATTAGGCTTGGTATATTATATTAAGGCCTAATTATAAGTATTAACTAATTTTATATTTATATTATATAAAGTACGCCTAGCAAGGAGACCATACTTACTTTTAACATGTAAATATTAATATTAACCAAGCGCTTTAAAATAAACAGGAAGTAAATATTATTTAGGAATTATTATTATTAAATATAAAAAATAATAATAATTATATTAAGGTTTTACTAGGCATATATTAAAAAAATAAGGTAAAGGCATGGTTAGCACGGGTAAAGGTATAAAATAGTATTAATAACCTTTTTAATTTAGTTAACCATGTAAAAGATAAAAAGTAAATTAAAAATAATACTAAATATTTTTATATAAACTAAAAAAAGAACCCCTGCTTATAGCTTATTATTTAAATTATATACTTATTAGTGCTGTATAAATTTACTAGACTAGCTATAAAAATAAGGTGTATGGTATTACCCTAGTATATTACTATATTAGCTAATTATTAAATACTTAAAATAGTAAAAAAAGGTACCTGGGAAAAATTAGCTATTATATATTATAACTTTATGCCCGGCCCTACCTTCCTGTTTAGTTTTTTAAATTATTACTTAAAAATTTTATAATTATTTACCTTAACTATTTAACTCTAGGGGCTAGGAGCTATTAATAATATTTTAGTAAAATATTATAAATAAAATTTAGCTAAGGTGGTTAATAAAATAAAGCTAGTATTTAGCTTAAATATATTTATTAGGTGTAACTTTTTTAAGTTCTAGAGAAAAAAGGCTATTTTTATTACTATAAATATATACATGCGGTTTTAAAAGCTAAAATAAAAGTACTTTAGTAACTTTAGCTATAATTATTATAAAATAATACTACCCCCTGCCTTTATTCCCGCCCATGTGACTATAGCTATTAAAAAAGTGCTAAATAAAGCTAAGCCGCCTATTAACTATTATTAATACTTCTTGCCCCGGCAAAACTAATAAGCTTTAAAATATATTTATTAAACTACTTAATTATTGCCTGTACACAATATTAATAAAAAAAGAAAAAAAAAAAAANAAAAAAAAAAAAAAAAGGTAAAAAAAAAAACTAGTAAAGGCTAGCTAAGCAAAGCATAGCTAGCTATTATACTTTAGGATACTACCTTAAAAAAAAATAAAGGGCGTGAGTTAAAAAAAGTCTTGCTTATTAATAAGTTTTAGCCCTCTTTTAAAAAAATATAGTAGGGTTGCACCTTAATATTAATTTTTATAATATTTATAGCCTTGCTACTAGCCTTTTATACCTAGTTTATTATTTACCCTAATATATATATTTTCTTTTTTACTATTATTTTTACCTATACTACGTACCGTCTAGTCCTAGGTTTCCGCCACTGTTTGGCTCCTTTAGCTCCCATGCTCTAGCACTGCCCCTCCACACCATGTATAATATAAATATTTAATTAAATATTAAGGTATTTTATTTTTAATAAAATATGCATTTTTAACATGCTAATTTAAAAAATATTTAATTTAAAAACTAGTTATAAATTTTATATAAAAATCCCATGCTTAAAAATTAGATTTAGATTCCTGCCTTTATTAATACCTAATTTAACCTATTAAGCCTGGTAAATTAGGTTTATTTATAATTAGTTATAGTATATAAGAACCTAAAATACTTTTAAGGCCAAGCTATTTTAACTACCCTAAATTTAATTATATATAAGTTAAATAATACCTTACTAAACTAAATCCCACGTAATAATTTAGTATTTTAAGTAAAAAATAAATATAATATTTTTAACCTAAACTAAAAATTTATAACCCCTAAGCTTATATAAAGCTTAAATTTAGTTATATTACCTTTTTTTATTTTTTAACTTAAAATTAAAGCTTTTTTAATATTACTTAATAACCTAGCCCCTAAAAATAGCTTATGTAATAGTACTTAAATAACTTTACTTTATATATTTATTTAATATTTTAAAGTGCGCCTTAATAGTAGCTAATTTAATAATAAAAAATAGCTAATTTATTAGGCCAAACTTTTTAGTAAAAAAAATAATTTTACTTATTATATTTACTATTTTTAATTTTTAGTGTGTTTTACTTTTGCTATAATAATTAATAAGTCCTAAGGTTAATTATTAAATTATATTAATATAGATTTTTAAAAGCTTATTTTTTTTATAGCTAGTTATATATTATACTCTCCCGCGTAACTAATATAAAATAACTTTTTATTTTTTTAAATTTAAAAATAAAAAGCATGTTACTAAAAATATTATTTATAATAAGGTATTAAACTATATAAATCTTGCTAATGCCCTTAAATAAGTAATTTATTTTTTATTTTATATTTATTTTTAAGTTTTATTTTTTTTTTAATTTATTTAATTTTTAACCACTATATTCTTTTAAAATTAATTTTATTTTTTATTTTTTACTTTTTTTACTATTACTAGTAATACTTCCCAGGGCCTAGATAATAAAAAAATTTTAATTTTTATTATAATTTTTATAAGCTTTTAGAATAATTTTTTTAATTTAAAATAAAATAAAAATAATAAATTTTTTTTAATTATTTAATAGTATAATTTATATAAGTAACTATATATAAATAGCTAGTTTTTTTAGGTTAAGGGCACTTTTTTAGTTATGCCAGGCCCTTAAAAACTAACTATAACTATAAATATAAACTATATTTATTACTAAAATAGTAACCTATTATTTAAGATTTATAATAATAATAATATTAATATTTATAACCCCCTTTTTACCCTTGCTAGTAATATAACTATTATTTATAAAAATAATTATAATTAATACTAAATTTTTATAATTTAAGTGTAAAGTTACCGTGGCCAGGAAAAGCCTAAATTTATAAAATTTTTTATTTATTATATACTATGCCTTACTATTTAGTAAAAAAAAACTATAACTTTAAGTATTAATTATTAGTATATAATAACTAGCTATATAATTAACTAGTTATTTATTTATAGCTAAAAATTAATTATTATTTATATTATAGCTTTAACCTATTTTTTTAGTAATAGGTAAGCTGCGCCTTAACCTATGCTTTTTATTATTAGACTAGGCGCTTTTTTTTTCGCGGTAACTTCTTAGTATATTTAGTATTAATTTTATTTACCTTTACTAATATATATTTTATATATATATAAAAAAAACATGTTAAAATGTTTATAATCCTAGGAATACTTATTAAGTTTACTAAGCTTAAAAATAATATTAATACTATTTTTTCCTGCCAGCCTGGTTTTTTAAAAACTGCATTTTAATTTGCTTTTTCCCTTTTTATTAGGGCCACTAGTTTAATAGTTAAGACTAAATTTTTTATTACTAATAATATAGCAAAAAATTAAATTAATTATAAGCTTTTTTAATTCATGTTTTTAAAGCCTTTTTCTCCCCCTAAATAAAAAGTAATCCTAAAAAATAAGAACGCAAGTTTTAAAAAGCATAAATAAAAAAAACATAAAATCTTATAAAAAAAAGTAAAAAATAAATAAATACTTTTTTTATAATTTTAGTGCTTATACTTTTTTATTTTTTCCTGGTTTTTTAAGGAAGCCTTAATAAAATACCTACTTTATATATAATTACTTTTCTAGGCGCTACTAATCTTTTAGTAGTAAGTACTTTTACTAGGCTATTTAAAAAAAAGGAAAAGGCCCTAAAATAATTATATACTTAATTAGGTAGCGGTGTTTTCTTACTAGTAATATATTTATAGTTTTTTATATATATTATTAGCTTTAAAATATTAGTTTAAGTGGTAGTTCTTTTTTACTAGTATTATATTAATATTTTTTTATATTAATATAATACTTTTAAGTGCGCACTACCTTAGGCTTTTAATATTAATAAATATTTTATATTTTTACTACTTTTTTGCTTGGTTTAATACTAGGCTTTTTTTTATTTTAATAGTTTTAGTTATTTTAATAACTAGTATTTTAATATTTATTAAATACCTATTTTTTTTATTTTAATATTTATATAATTAGGCTAATATAAGGTTAATTTTACCTATTTATTAAGGGATATTTATTATTTTTTACCCTTTAAGTTTGCTTACTAAGTTTACCCTTTAAGTTTATTTATTAAGTTTATTTTTTAAGTTTACCCTCCACCCCCCTTTAAGCCCTTAGGCATACTAGTAACTTAATAAGGGGCCTGCTAACTAAAAAAAATTAAAAATACTTATAATAACACAAAGTATAGTAAAAAAATTAAATATTTAAATCTAGGTTTATTAGCTATTCTTGGTTTATTAATAATTCTTAGTTTATTAAAGTTTTTAGTTTATTAAAGTTCTTGGGTTTACAGTTTACATTTAACGCTAAAAAAATAATAAGTATTTAAATTTATTAAGTCTAAATTTATTAATTATTTATTATACTTAAATAAACTAACTAGTTTAATTTAGTTAAATTAGTATAATATATTTTAATAGGGCTAATTAATTTCTTATATAATAAGGCCACCTAAAATCTTACTAGTTAAAAAAATAAGATATTTTTAAGTATTAGTACTTTAGCTTATTCCTAGGCGTTAATATATTAGCACTATTAATTACTATTAATAACATGTTTTTACGCCTATAAAATATTATTAGTTATTATTTTTTAGCTAACCCTGGGTATAGTAGCTACCTAAAAATTATTACTTATTATTACTTTATATTATTATAATATATTGCTTATGCCTTTATTACCATATAAAAGGGGTATATAAAGTATAGCTTAAAGTATTTATAAAACTTTTTATTATTTATTATATTTTTATATAAAATAAATAATATATTACTTTTTAAAGTTTAAATTAAAATAAAATTACTTGTCTAGCCTTATAATACCCTTTAAATTAAATTTTTATAGCTTATAACTACCTAGGATAGGTATTTAGGCATAATATATATTTTTTATAAGCTAAAAATTTCCGTTATAGTTACTTTAGTTAATTAGTATGTAGCTAATAATAAAGTATTATTATTTTAATAACTTTTTTTTAGCTTAGCCTAAAGCTAACCCTTAATACCTAAAGGCACGCCCAAAGGTGTAATACTTAAAAAAAAGCTTTAATATAATAAGTTTAAAAGGTTTAGGGCTCTAAAGCCCTATTTTAGTAATTTAAAGGCTATTAAATAAAAAATATATTTTTAGTTAAATATAATACTAGTATTTATTAAGTTAATATATTTATTAAAAATAAGCCCCTAGCTAAAAAAATTTAACTTATTATTTTTTTTATAACGCGCTAAAATAGTATATATTTATTATTTTAATAAATATGGCTTTTAAACCTTAGTACCTTAGTATTTTTATATATATTATTAAATAGGGATAGTAAGCCTTTTTTAACTTAATTTTAATAACCTAGCTTACCCTAATATTATAACTAAAAATATTAAAGCTAAATTATACAAGTAGTTTTAAAGCTAGCTAGCTATTTTAATACTATTATTAATTATTAATATATTATAAACTTTAACTAGTATATTTTTTAAAATAAATAACCTTATAAACCTTAAGTACCTTATATTTTAAAATACTAGTATAAAGGTGCGGTACTAAAGTATAATAAATTTAATAAACTTACTAGTATAATATATATAAAAGTTATATCTTAAAAAATAGCTACTCTTAAAAATACTATATTATTTTCTTACCTTAAAAAAAACTTTATATTTTAGGTTTACCTTATAATAATAAGTTATTTACTTTATTAAAAGCTAACCTTAATAATTAAAGCCCATAAGCTTGCATAATAATTAATTAAATATAAAAAAAATAAAATATTTTTTTAAACACGCTAGTACTTAATATTTTAGGTATAAATTTTACTAGCCTGTAAATAATAAGCACTAAAAATAAGTATTATAAGTAAGGTTTATAAGGTAGTCCCCGCTAGCTATTAAATTTATTTATTATTATATTTAATAAGGGCCCTACTTTATTAGCATTATTTATAAATAATTATTTTTTAAATACCTTTACTATTAAAATACTTAGGGCTAAATATTTAAGTTAAAACTTTAAAAATTACCCTAAATATTTTTATTATTAAAATACTTAGGGCTAAATATTTTAATTAGGATTTTAAAAACCACCCCTAATACTAGTAAATATATTATTAATATTATAAGTAATTAAAAACCTTTTTAAGCCCCTGGGTATACCAAGAACTTAGTAAAACTTTTTATTTAATATAAGTATTTATTTCTTATTTAATTAGTTTATAAATAACCTTTAGTTCTTTTTTAATCCCTAGTACACCTTTAATCCCTAATAACTTTTTAATTTTTTAAAAACTAATTAGCTATAAAGCTATATAAAATAAAAAAAAATATAGCTTATAAAATAAGGCCGGAGGGCTGTGATAACGCTAGCGCTGGAGATCACCCGGCCGCTAAGGCCGGGCGATTAAGAGAAAATATATGGGGGAGGAACTAAATATAAAATTATTTAAAGGTTTTTTATTAAGGCCTACAAGCACTTTATATAGCTTTTATTTAAAGTAATAAAGCCTAAGTATTATTTTTTAAAATTATTAATATTTTTAGGCCTTAATATTATTATAGTTAATAAAGTAGCCTAAGGTATTAATATTATTAATAAAATTATATTTTTTTTATTTAAATAAAATAATATTCTTAATATTAACCCCTGTTTTTAAATATATCTTAATATAAATATAAAAAATTAAAAACCTTTATTAAAGCCCCTAATATATTATAAATAAAAAAAATATATTATAATATATAAAAAATACTATTATTTCTTGTAATAAAAAAATCCATAAATTATAAAATAATTTTTTTAAGCATAAAACTAAAAAATTTTAGCTTGCTAATATTAATAAAAATTATTTAATATACCTTTAGCTTAATATTATTAATTATAATAGCTTTTATTTATACTTTATTTTTAAAAACTTTACTAGGCATAACTTGCCCTGGCTTGCTTTTTATTTTTTTTTAAGGTAAGGTAAAATAAAAAGTAAAAAAAGTTTAAAAAAAAGGTTAAAATTATAGGTTATTAACTTTTTAAAAAGGCTAGCCCTTTTAAAAAACTAATAATAAATATTTATTATAAATCTTAATAAAAATTTAATTTTTAAGTAAGGTTAACCCCGCGCCTATATAAGGCTTTTTTTTTAAATTTTTTTATTTTTTTTTTATATATTTTTTTTTTTATAATTACCTTATAGCTTTTTTTTTTCTTTTTTAATTTTTATTTTATTATATTAAATTATAATATATAATAATATTTTTTTTTTACTTAGGGCACTTGCTTTTAATATATTTTTTATAAATAGTAATTTTAGCTTTTATAGCTAATAATATTAAGTATTTTTTATTTTAAATTTTATAATAGTAACTATTTACTATTTATTTTTAAAAAAAAGCTTTTTAATAAAATATTTAAAGTATTTAAGGTAAGGTCTTATTACTATAATAATTATAAAGGCCTTTACTAATAACTTATTTATTATTAATAATACCCTTATTATAATATTATTTTTTTTTATTAATAAATAACACCTTCTTGCTTATTTTTTTTTTTTATTTTTTTAAAACTTTTTATAAATCCTTTAAATATTCTAGCTTTTTTTCTTACTTTTTTTTATTAAAATTTTTTATTATAGCCCTTAAAAAGTTTAATATATTACTTTTTAAGCGCAAGTAAAATACTATAATAACTTTTTTTTTTTTTAAAAAGGTAAGGACTAGCCGCACTAGTAATAAAATAATAAATAATTTTTTTTTAATTTTTTTTAGTAAGTGCTCCTTTTTTTTAACTTAATTAATAATAATAAAAGCTAACGCGTTATTATATTTATAAAACCTTATAAACTTTTAAAGCTACTTAAGGCTTTTTTTTTATATATAAAAATTTAAATTAGGTATTTACTAGGCTTAGCGCGCGCAAAATTTATGCTATTAAAAACTAATATTAGTAGTTTACTATAGCCCTATAGTAATAAGGTATAGTTATTAATTAAAAAGTAGCCTGTAATAGCTATAAAATATTTTTTAAAATAATTTTTATTACTTATATTTAAGCCCTTAAGCTTAAGGGTTAAGCACTTTTTTAAAAAGCATGTGTTTATTATATTTTTATATATTAATAAGCCTAGTGCTCTTTCCGGACCGTAATATTTTTTTAACTTAGTAAATAAAATAATAAGTTAATAATATAAGTTTTTTTTTATAGGGCTTAATTATTAATATTTTATAATTTTATTAAAAAGTATAGGACCTTTAATACAGCAATTTATATAATAAAAATAAATAAGATTTATATAATAAAAAAGCAAGTAGTGTTATTATTAAAGCAGGCTTTAAAAAAGTAAGTAAATTTTAATAAGGTGTTTAAGTATAATTATTAATTACTAGCTAAAAGCAAGGGCAAGAAGCCTATATAATTTATTATTTTAAAAATTAATTTTAATAATAATAAAAAAATAAAGTTCGCGGATTCTAGTAATATAATTAATAGTATTAAAAATTTTATAATAAGCCTTAAATTTTTTTAAAAATATTATACTATTCCTAAGCTAGTACCTATTTTTTACTTTTTTTTTTAGCTTTTTAGTAAAGTTCTAGATTTTATATAGGAGTTTATTATTTTACCTTATAATTCCTTAAATAAAAAGCTTTTTTTATAGCCTTTTTTAATTACTATGTGGGAGAGCCCGGAAGTACTTATAATAAATCTTAATAATTTAAAGGCTTTTTAGTTAATAATATACCTTTGCTTGCTTTATTTTAAAATTAATTTTAATAATTTAAGTTAAAATTTAACTTATTAATATAATTAAGCTTTTATACTAGGGCTTTCCCCTGCTACTATTTTTTTTTAGCTTTTTATTTTTTTTTTACCCTGCTACCGGCCCCTTAGGCTTATTAATATATTTTAAAAATATTAATAAAATTTTTAATTTAGTTAAATCTTACTTTAAACTAAAGGTTTAAGTAGCTTAGTTTTCCTTGGCGCGAACTTAAGTTTTTAACTTAATAAATATAAGTAAGCGCCCTTTTACCTTTAACTATTTTTTTTTAAAATTTTTTTTAATACAGGGATTAATATTATTAATATTAAAATATATATTAATTTAATTTATTTAAATCCCTTTTTTAATTTTAGTTTTTTTTTAATATTCTTTCCTAAAGGTAAGTCTTTTTTTTTTAAGTTAGTTAATAATATTTTTAACTATTAGTATTAGGTGTTTTAGGCCTGTAAGTAATACTTAATAAAATAGTAAAAAAAAAAATCCTATTTTTAAAATTTAAAACAAAATTAGTTATTTTTACAAGGTTTTAGATAGTAATTTAGGTTTTAATAAAAATAAAAACATAGGTATAAATATTAATAATAAAATGGCTATAAATAAAAAGCTAGCTAAGTTTAGCAAGGTGGATTTAAATATAAAGCAGCAGGCAGCGTTTACCTTAAATAAGTTAAAAAATTTAAATATTATTAAGGCTAGTAATAAAATAGTTTATAATAGTAATAAAATATAAGTTAGTTTTAATTTTTAATTTTTCTTAAATAAAATAAATAAAATATTAGTAAGCTACCTACTAGGTTCTTTTTAATATAGGCGCTGCGCTTTTTTTTTTTATAAAATACTTTTTTTTTTAAATATAATAATTTAAAATAATAATAGTAAAATTATACTTAATACTAGTCTTTTTAGCGTCCCGCGGAGGTTAGTATTTTTAATATTTATTAATAGTTTTTTTTACTAAACTATTAGTTAGGATTAGTAAGTCTCTTCCTAAAGTTTATTTTTTATTTAATTTTAACTTTAAAAATATATGCTAAACAAGGTTATAAGTTTTTATTTATAATATTTTTATTATTAAAGCGTTGCTAGTTTTAAAAGCTCTTGCCTTTTTAACACGCTTTTTATTTTTAGTAGCAAGCTTATTAATAACAGCACCCTTTTTTACTTAATTTAAGAATAATTTTTTATTTTTACACTTATTTTATTTCGCCCTTGTCTATATTAATAAGTTAAAATAAAAGGGGGTTAAAGGTTTAATAATGTTAATAATTTATTATACCTTAATTAATTTTATAATTTTTTAGCCTTGCTTTTTAAGGGCTTTTTATAATTATATA
>NW_020797897.1:345306-383404 GCF_003369625.1 Aspergillus mulundensis | reverse complement strand
ATATATTATTTATAAAAAGGCGCGGTTAAATACTATATAAAAATTTAAAAAAACTTATACTAGTAATACTATATAATTTAATATATATAATAAATAATACTTAATTTAAGTATTAATCCTATAGTTTTATTAGCTTTTTAAGTAATATTTTTATAAGTATTAAGCTAAAAATTTTATTTAATTACTTAATATACCTATTTATTTTAAAATAATATAGCATAATAATATAGTGCTTTATTTTTAGTAATTATATAAAATAAGTAATAACCTTAAATAACAAGTTTAAATTATTATTTAATATTAATTTTACTATAGCCCTATAGTAAATAAAAAATTTTTTATATAAAAATCTTACTATTATTTTATTTTTAATATTAAAAATAGCTTTAGTAACTAGCTAGCTTATTATATAATTAATAGCTATAATAATTTATTTATTATTATTAGGTATTACTAGCAGTACCTTAATAAAGTTAATTTTTTATTATTTAAAGGGTTGCATATTCCCTTTAAATATATAAAATTATACCTTATGCTTTAGCCTTAGTTATAACTTTTATATAACCTAGTAAGTAAGGCAGGCGTGGACTACATGTTAAATATTTTTTTTATTATAAGTTACTAAGTATAATTATTAATTATACTTAAAAGGCTTAAATATCCTAGGTAGCTATAAAACTTATATATTTTATATATAAAGTTTTTTTAAAAAGGTATTTATAAATATAGTGTCTTTTAACTATTTAATTTAATATATAAAAAATATTTCTTATAATATTAAGTTTTACGCCCGGTTAAGGGCCCTAATAAAAATCCTTACTTTTTTATTATACCTAATTTATAAAAAATTTATTATTAAGTAATTAACTATTTTTAAAATAGGTTATTATCGCGTTCTCCTAACGCTTTTTCTTATTTTTAATTAATATAATTATTAGTATTAGTATTATGCGCTTAACCTAAGTATTTATTATTTTTTTATTTTAGTTATTTTAAGTATTAGCAAGGCTATTTTTAATAAAGTTAGGTTTTTAACTAAAAGTATTAAAAATAATAGCCTTTGCACCCGGGTAATAATAAATATTTAAATTATATACTTAAAACTTTTTTACCCACCATACTAGTTACTTAAAGTAAGTTTTTATAATAATAAGGTACTTAAAACTTTTATAATTAATAATAACTTTAGTTATAATATTATTTTTAAAATAGTAATTTTATTAATATAACACCTTTTTAATCGCGAGAAGCTTCTTTTTTTATATTAAATAATTTTTTTTAGTATTATTAAGTTTGCGGCTATTATAAGTAATAAAATATTAATATTTTTAATTATCCTGCTAGCTAAAAACCATACTAATTACTTACTTTAAAGTATTTATCTTAATTTTAAAGGGGTTATATAGTTTTATAATTTTAAGTACTAGAGTATTAATTAACACCTTTTTTAAGGTAATAAATATAAGTTTATATTAAATATTTTATTATATTATATAATACTTTCTTTTCCGCTCGGCGGCATTTTTTTTTTTAAAAAGTTTATATAATAATATAGTAATTTTAATAAAATTTTTAATATATTTTTAGTAATACATGGCAAGGCCTAGGAATTACTAAACTTTATAAATATTTTAAGGTTTTAATTAATTTTAAATAATATTTAACTTTACTAGCATGGGTTAAGCATATTCATGCCTAATAATATAGCTATAAAACTTTAATTTTTTTATAGTAAAGGTATACTTAAAGCCTTTAGCAAATAGCTTATTATTTTTAAGAATTATTATAATTTAGTAAAGGTGTTTTTTATACTTTTTAATAAAGTTAAAAAAAATAAGGATATTATTAAGATATATAACACAAGTTTTTTTTATATAAGGGGCAAAAACTTAATTTATTAATATTTAAAAGGTAGCTAGGGCGTTGCTTAGCCTAAATAATATTACTAAAAATTTATATTTCCTAAAAATAGTGTTAAAGGCTGTTTTTTAAACTAATACTTTGCCTATTTATATTTATTAATATTTTAAAAAAAGGTTAATTTTAAAAAAAATATTAGGTAGGTTTTACAAGGTTAATAAGGTTTTTAATACAGGGGAGTAAATAACCATTCTTAATAATTTTTTAGTTTAATAATTAATAATTAATATATATATACTATTTGCCACTAGGCTTTAGGATAAAAATAACTAAAAATTTTTAAAGGCTAGTAAAAACATGAATAATACTTTTTTTAAGAGCTTAGTAAGTTACTTTTTTAACTTTTTAAGTTTTTTCTGGGAGACCGGATAAAAGGGTTAGTTAATAAAAGGGAAATTACCTATATTAATATTATAAATTATATTTTATTTTAAAAAAAGAGTTAATAAAAGTTTTTTTTTAAATTAATTTATAAACTCTTAAGTAATTTTTTTAACTAATTTAAATGCCTTAAATTCCTTTTCCATGCCCTTATTTTAATTAGGATTAAGGTAAATAATTATAAAAAAGGCTTGCTAGGTTTACTTTTATAGCAGGCGCTTAACTTACTTTACTAATATAATTTTTAAAAAAGTCTAAATACTGCTAATATTAGGTTAAGTTTAAATAGGCTTAATAATAAAAAGGTGTTTTTTATTAATAGCAAGAAGATGCATTTTATTAATACTAAAATTTATTTTTAAAAAATATTTATAAAGCTAGTCCTTTCCTAGAATAATATTATATTTTAAAATATTTATTTTTTATAAATAATAAATATACTTCTAACTACTAAGCGCGAGTAGTACTTAAAAGCTTTTATATACTTTTACTTATTATTTATTAGCTATAATAACTTTAAGTTTATTAAGCAAGCCCTTTATTTTATATAGTTATAATAAGTATAAATACTTTTTATTAATAAAAAATTATCCTGCGCTTATATTAATAAAAACTTAAAGGTACTTAATACTAATAAGGTTAGTGCTAATACTTACCTAGTATTATAAAATATTTTTATTAATAGTATATAATTTAATTTTAATAACTTAAAAAATAAATAATATTATACAAGGCTTGGGGTCCTCCTGCTTTAGGTTTTTAAAAATTTTTTTAAAAAGGTTAATAATAGTAAAAAAAACATATTTAAAAGCCTTTATTATTTTAGTTATTAATACTTTTAAATTTAATAACTAGTTTTATTTTTTAGATAAGGTGGCTTGGGATAATTAGGGTAAAAATACTTGTTATTATTATAATTAAAATAAAAATAATTATAAGTGCACTATCTCTTCTAGCTAATATTATTAAGGTTTAGGTTAGTATTAAATATAGGGGCGGATTAAAGGTTTTATACTTTTTTTTTCAATTATTTTAACTAGTAGGTTAATAACCTTAATTATAACCTTTTAGTGCAGGATTTTTAACTAGGGCCTTAATTAAAGTAATTTTAGTAATATTTAAATTTATAGTATTTAGGTCGCGGCAGCTAGATTTTTTACTAAAATTAAAATTATATAAAAAAAATAATTACTAAAGTTTTTTTAAGTAAATCTTTTTATATAAAGGCTTTATTTATATAAGGTAAAGTATTTAATTATTACTTTAAAAGTAATAAAATAATTATAATTATAAGTTTATTTAACTTAAAGTTTAGACTTGGCCCTGTTAATAAAATTTATAATTTAAACCTTTATAAATATAGGGTGTTTAAGTAAGCTAATAATAACTTAAAAATAATTATTATAACTTTATATTTTAATACTATTTTAGGCTATATTTTAATATTAAAAATAGTGTTTTTAAGTACTAAAATACTCCTTAAAATTTTAATAAACTTAATTTTTAAGTTACTTAAAAGTAAAGATTTATTTAGGTATAGTTTTTTAATTTTTTTTAAAACTAGCAAGCATCCTAGCGCTTTTTAGCCTGGCTAGTAAAAAAGTTAATAATAATTAGGATTTTTTTATACTTATTAAAGTTTTAGCTATAAAAAATATACTTATTATAAAAATAATAATTTATATCTTAAATTTATATTTTAGCTATATTTAAGTTAATATAGCCTTTATACTTAATAATACTTTTAAAATTAAAAATTTTTTAAATAATTAGTTTTTTATTAAATAGTTAGCCCCGGGTATTTTCCTGGCGCTTATAAAATAAGTTATTTAAAATAATAAATTAAATAAATAGCCCTTAGGTTTTTTTATTTTAGCTAGTTTATTTTTAAAAAAACTTAACCTTTATATACTATAAGTTATACTACGCGATAACCGCGGGGTTAATAGGGTTAATTAGGTTTATAAGGTATTTTATAATAATTAATTAATTAAAGTTAAATAAAACACTAAAAAAGAGTCTTAATAAATTAAAAATTAAATAAAAAACTTAGTTAAAATAGTTAATATTTTTTTTTTATTTTTTTTAATAATTTTTATAACACAAGTATTACCCTTGCTTAATACCCTTAATTATTACCCTTACTTTAAAAAGCTAGTAATAATAATAGTTATTATAAAATTTTTTTTATATAATTAAGGTTAAGTTACTAATTAAAAAACCTTTAAACTTTTTTATTTATATAATTAAAAATATAATCTTTTAATTAAATATATAGGTAAGGTAATAACCCTTGCTATTATTAATTATAAAAAAAATTTTAACTATTTTACTACCCGAGCGCGAAGTTTTTTAAAATAATAATTAAATAAATATTTTTTACTAGTGTTAATAAAAGGGGTTTTTAGGTTAGGTAATTATTAATTATTTTTACTAATATTTTTAGTATAGCTTTTATTTAGGCCTTTTAAAAATTTTTTAAGCTTTAGTTTTTTTTTTTTTACTAGGAAGGTATAGGCGGTGTTAAGTAATTTATATTATTAATAAGCCTTGCTATAAATATATTATTAAGTAACCTTAGTAATTAAGCATAATAATTACCTTATTATTATATTTAATTAAATCCTATAGTATTAAAAAAGCTTATTAATTAAATAATTAAAAATATACTATTAAATATAATAATACTAGCACTAGAAATTACCCGGCCACTAAGGCTAGGTAATTAAAAAAAATATATAAAAAAAAAACTAAATATAAAATTATTTAAAGGTTTTTTATTAAGGCTTATAAGCGCTTTATATAACTTTTATTTAGGGTGATAAGGCCTAAATATTATTTCTTAAGGCTACTAATATCCCTAGGCCTTGGCATTGCCACGGCTGATAAAGTGGCCTAAGGCATTGACACCGTTGATGAAACCACAGGGCTATAAATAGGTAAACTAAGTAAGTAAATTAAGTAGGTAAATTAAGTAAGTAACTAAATATAGGCTATTAATATTTTATAATAAAGTTTTATAATAAAGGGCTTACTTACTAAAAGGCAGCTATTTATAATTTTTAGTTAAAAGCCTTATTTTTTTTTATAATAAGTACTATCTTAACTACTATTATTAAAAAATAATATTTTAAATGGATTATATAGCCTGGTTTTAATTAATATTTAATATTTAGCTTAAAGCTAGCTTTTAAGTTTATATTATTATTAAATAAATACTTTTAGCCTAGGGGCCGGCCCCCTAAAGTTTAATAATAAATTAATGCTTTTTATAAATATACCTAGCTTATTATTTTTTTATATACTAAAGTAGCCTTTATATAAGTATATAAATTTACTATAGTTTATAAAAAAATAAGCAGGTAAACTAAGCAAGTAAATTAAGCAGGTAAATTAAGTAAGTAAACTTTAAAATTATAACTTTATATAATTATTACTTTTTTAATAATATATTTAAAAAATAAAATATAAATAAGTACCACCTATAGCACCCCGGGCTATAAATAACCTTTTTAATATTATATTTTATACTTAATTAGCTTACTTAAGTAGGTTTAAACCCTAGTAATTATAGCTTAATTAAATTTTATAATTATTTTTTTATATTATAATATATTAAAATATTTAAATTATACCTAGCATGGTATTATATAAATAACCTTTAAAATTTAATATTTTTTATAAAAATAATTCTACCCTTAAATTATTTTATAATCCCTTTTAATATTATAAAAAGCTAGCTATAATACTAATAGGAACTAAGCTTGCTTACTATTTAATAATTTATTAATATTAAATTACTAAGAAAAATAATTTACTAGCTTTAACCGCGGCGCTACGCGCCGCGGCCTATGCTAGTTAATATTACTTAACCCCTATAAGTTTATACTATAAACCAATAGGATGAAATAGCTAAAATAAAATATCTAATTAAGGCCTTTTATAATAAATTATTAAAGCTAAAATTGACAAAGAAGTAAAAAGAGTAAGTGATTAGAAAGCTTATTATAATAAATATTGCCTGCTTAAATAAATAGGGCTTTTACCAAGTAGCGAAGCTACTAGGAAGTACTATCTTTATTATACTTCCCCAAGGACATCCCGGCCGACGCAGACCCGCCCCCTTCGGCAACTATTTTTGGAGCAGCCTCTTCGACGGCATCATGGTCAAATCAACCAAATCAACTGGAACCCCTATCTGAGTACTTAGGTCCCTAAGCCGGTCCGTTGCCACCGGCGACCATTGGTTAATGTCGGTATCTATCCACCTCAGCCGCAGAGTAACACGGCGTAGATGCGGCGTGTACGCACCCCATTCCTTTAACCACGCATAAAGCAGATCCATGATAGCGTGATCCTTCCATTTTCATTCATGCAACTCCTCTGTTATGTGGTCCTTATTCTGTAGCGCCAGGTTATCCGTGATGGTAAGGAACACAAATATTCCGGGGCACCACATCTTGCGGTCGTTTTGTCGTGTCGCGTGCAAATCCTGCTAGGAATGCTAGTGGGATTTGAAGCCAATTGATCATGCCAAAATCTACCATGGCCTTCATCGAGCCCTGTGTTTCCACAGCCGGGTAGAATTGGTCGCCAGCCCCCAAACCACAATCGGCCGTGATGGTCAAGTCTGTCAGCGTTGCCCAAACCCGCGATATCGCGGCAGATATCTGGTCCAGGTCAATTGTCTGCGTCGTGAACAACATGAACCCCTGCATCGTAGTAGCAGTCCCAGCGGAGCGTTTGAAGGTTCTCTGTCACCGCGAGCACATCTCCCAAGTACGCCTCTCTTATGCAAGTTAAATCGAGTGAGGTAAGATTGGATGGGGTCGGTAAGTGGGCAGCGGGCCATGTCCACGCATCCGGGGTTTGTATGGCCGCTGACATGCGCTGAAGATTGTGAAGATAGAAGAACGGCAAGAGATCCGCTGTATTTTTGACCTTCCTGTCGCACGCCTTGTCGTGGCTCTGAGGTCGGAGCAAAGTCACATCTTGGAGGTGTCGAAAGTCGGGGAGACTACGATCTGTACCCTCGCAGATGGCCGACCGCAGAACCATGCCAATAAGCGCAGTTTGTCGCGTGAATGAGGGACCAAGATACAGAGCCCTCAGGCTCGGTAAGCGTGCTAAAAGAAGGGCAACGACGGCATCTATTGAGCCATCGCGCAGGGACTGAACCCACCGCTCGCTGTCGGGAACGCCAGTACATTAGATAAACCGAATTGGTTCATCTATTTCATGCTCGGGGACGCACAGTTTAGGCAATTTCCATCGAAAGGCATGGATATCGTGAGCGTTGCCGTCCAGATGAAGGTTCTTGACGTAGCGAACCAACTGAGGACAGGAAAAGAGCGTGCGCAGGAATTCAATGATTGGAGGAGGTTGTTCAGGGGTGGCGTAGTAATCAGGGTTCTTCTGCCAGGTGAATTGGATCTTCGAGTAGAGAAATGGCTCAGCGACTGAGCGGAAAGCCTTATTGACATGGCATAGCGCTCGATGTTCGCGGAACGACAGTAGTTTGGCGACGAGGTGCATGCTGGAAGTGGGTGCCTGAGGCCACCGGCGGCCTTAGGGCTCCGGTGGAGGAAGGTTCTTCCGGCCTAAATAACCACTTGTAAAACTCTTTATTTATCCCTAAAATATTTAGCTTAATACACTAAGTAATATAAAAAACTTTTATATATAATAATTATTTATTTTTTTTAGTAGGTTATAAGCCCGGATTTACTTAACTTATATACTTAATTAAAAGTTTTTTTTTTAAGTTAACTTATATTAACTAGATACATGGCATCTTCTTATTTTACCTATTTAATTTTATATTTTTTTTACAACTTTACTAATTACTATAATAATTAAAAAGCCTTATGCTTAGGGCAAAGGCCTTACTACAAGGGTATAAATACTATTAACTTTATTTTAAGCTTAAAACCTTTTAAAAGAACTTTTAAGGTAACAAGGGCGCTAAGCGCCCCTAAAAAAACTTTAAATTTAGGGGAGATATAAAGCCTATATTTAAGCTGGTACTTATAGCTTAAATTAGCTTAAATTTTAAGCAAGAGACTATTTAAAATAGTTTTATTTAATAAATTACCCTAAATAATAGTTATATATAATATATTACTTATAATTACTTTTTATTTTAAGATTTTAAGCCCTATACCAGCCCTAATATTAAGGGTATTAACCTTAAATTTTTTAGTACCTAGGGTATTAGTATTATTAAAATCCCTTATTATATTAATAACTAGTTTAAAATTTTAACTTTAAATAATATTTTATATTACCTAAACATGTTTTTTATATTAATATTTATTTTTTAACTATTAAATAAGTATTACTTAGTTAGCTTTAGCTAGTAAAATATAAAAGCTAAAAAACTATAAAATATTAATATTATTATTTTATATAGCTATAAATTAGCTTAGTATATAGTTATTAAAGTTTATAAAGTATTTTTTTTAACCTTTATTAAGGTTTAGTAATACCGGCTATTTTAATACTAGTAGCCTTTATTTTTTAAAATAAATTTTTTTAGCTTTAATATTAATAAATAAGTTATACCTTTAAAAATTAGCTTAATAAAATAAAAAAGGTAATTTATAATATATACATGCTTAAAGGTTATATTTATAAATTTTATATTATTATATGCTAGCAGGCCAAGCCTTATAAAAGTATTATAATATTTATTAATTAATTATTTAAATTATTTTATATAAATATCTCCGGCTTATATTTACTTTTATTTAATAAAAAAATATATATAAGCTTTATTATAAATAATAAATTTTATTATTACTAAATTATAATACTAGCTAGCAAGAATAAATTTACTACCTAGGTTTTTTTTATTATTTACTAATATAATATACCTAAACTCTTGCTACGCCGTGTATGCTATAATTAAGGGGGGAAAATATTTATAACCTATAATACCTTATTTATAGCTTTAAAGTTATTATAAAAATATTTAATATAAACTAGCATAAATAAAATAGCTATATTAAAGTATTTATTAATAAGTTACTTAATTTTATATAATTTATATTATATAATACTAGAGCCCTAGCTAATATATAATTTAAGTTTTATAAAAATACTAGTTATTTATATAATTAAACTTTATATTTTATATTAAATAATATTATATTATTTAAAGCCTAGTATAGCCACTAGCTAAATATTTTTTATATTTATATTTTTTAGTTTAAGGTTTATGTTTTAAACCTATTAAAAAAATAAAAAAAGCTTTATAAAAATGGTAAAACAAGAACTAAAAGGCTAGTTAGGTTTAATAAAAAAATAAATAAATTATACTAGGTTTTTTTAAATAATAGCCATGTGGTTTTAGTATATAATATTAATATTATTAAAAATTATTATATTAAACTAATTTTTTTACTAAAAGTAATTACTTTAGTGCTTTTAGGGACCTTTATTTTTAAGACCTTACTAAAAGTTACTAAAACTTTAAGCTTTGTAGGGATTTTTATTCCCAAGGCTTTACTTTTTTTAAGAATTTTTATTTTTAAGGCACTTTTTAAAGCTTTAAACCCTTTAGGAATTTTTATTTTTAAGGCACCTAAAGTTTTAGTATTTTTAGGAATATTTATTTTTAAAAACTTACTAACTTAAGCTAATACTAACCTAAATACTAAAAAAAATTTTAAAAATAAATTTTTAAAAAGCCTAGCTTTTAGGAACCTTTTTAGGTATATAAATTTTAAAAATTTAATAATAAAAGTTATTAATTTAATTATTAAAGTTAATATGTTTTTAAAAAACCTAAATTTTAGTTTTTAAAATACTAGCCTAGTATACTATACACACGCCTAAGCTATTATTAATTTTAAAAAGGCTTTTTAAATTTTAAATAAGCTAGCTTATTTATTTTATTTTTAAATATTATTAAAGTTATATAAAATAGGATTACCCTAGCTAGTAAATTTTATTTAAATAATTTTTAAGTACTAGCTAGCAAGCCTGGCTTAAATAATATTTTAATATTAATTATAATACTTTATAAGTAAATTTTTAAAAAAAATAAATTAATAGTTTAGCAAGCTAAAGTTAAAAATAAATAAAATAAGTAATTTAAGGGCATGTAAAATAAATATAATTTTTTAATAAAAAATAAAACCTAAAATCTTATTAACTTACCCTTTAAAAAATACTTGCTTCTTGGTAAATAGGTCCTAAAAATTAAAAAAAAATTAAAAAGCTAAATTTTTTATTATAAAGCTTATTAAGTAGTTTAAAACTTTAAGTAAGTTTATAGGCTTAATTATTATAAAACCTTTACTAGGGTAATAAAGCTAATAAGTTATAAGCTTTTTTTTATTATTACCACCGCGCTAAACCTTAAAATTAAATAAATAAATATAAAAATAATATTTTTATATAAAAATATTAATATTATAATTTTTATAAAATAGCCTTATTTTTTTATTAATAGCTTTAAGTATATTTACTAGCTTTAAAAGGCTTTTTATAACCTAAAGTAAGTATTATAAATTTAATATTAATTACTTATAAATTTTTTAGTTATACTAGGCTTTTATTTTATTTATTTAAACCTAAAAGTTTTTATTAATAATAAGATTTTTATTATTATATATATAAATAATTTCCTATTAGTTAGTAAAAATAAAGCCTAAATTTAAAAAATTAAAAATACCTTAAATAAGTACTTTAAAATATTTAATTTTAGCTCTTGCTATTATTATTTTAGTATAAAGGTTTATTAAAATTAGGCTAATTAAATACTTTAGCTTTTTTAGCTTAGCTATATAAATAAAATCCTTTACTAGTTTAATATAAATAATTTTAAGGTTTATAATATATTAATAAATTTTTACTTAAAGCTAAAGCCTGCTTTTAAAAAGTACATGGCTTTAATAAATATTTTAAAATAATATTAAAGCATTATTAGGTCCCTAATATACCTTATATTAGGTACTTAGGCTAATATTACCTATCCCGTGTTTATTTTAAGCTATTTTCTTACTAAACTTATAAAAAAGCATATAATAATTATTAAGCGCGTGTTTTATTACCTTTAAGACTTTATAAATTATAAACTAATATTTTTTAAAAATTTTTAACCACTAACTAGCTATACTAATACTAATTAAAATAAGAATTTAAAAATATATTATTTTATTTTTAAATATATATTTTATATAAGCTTTATAATTATTAGCTAGTTTTTTAAGTATTAGCTTACCATGGCCCTATTTTTTTATAAAACTAAGTATATAAAAGAAATATAAGCTATTAAAAAGGCTATTTAGCTTTGCTACTTGCTAGGGAAGCTTATAAATATTTAAAAAGTAAATTTTATAATTATTATAATTTATAGGAATAATAAAGATATTATAGTACTAGCTAGTAACCCCTAATTTTATACTTAAAGTAAGTATATTAATATTTAGTATTATTTTATTTAAAAAAAAAGCTAAAAGCATGGTTAATATCTAGTTTATTTTTACTAAAAAATAAATAGTAAATAGCCTTACCAAGCTATTAAGGCCTAAAATATTTAAATACTTTAAAGCCTTACTAGGAATTCTCCCTAAGCTTATATAAGTAGGTTCTTTAGTAATTTTTATATTAAAATTAGCCTTTTTTATATTAAACTTATAATAACTCGTGTATTATAAAATTATATTTAATTATTTTTATTTTTAGCTTATTATTATTTTATCCTTATTTTTAAGGGTTAACCTTATAGTAAAGGTAATATAATATTATATTATTTTAAAACCTTACCCTAGTTTTATATAATACCTTAACTATAATATTAAAAATTAATATATTTTTAACTTAATTTAATAAAACTTTTAGTGCTTTTTATATTTACCCGCGGGAAATCTTATTTTTAAATATTAAAATATAAGCTTACTAGCGTGGCTAGCTTATTAACTACCTTAATTAAAATTTTTATTTAATATTTTTTAAGCTTTAAAGCGTGATTATATTATATGGTTAATAGCTTTTAAAACCCTAGGGCTTTTTTAAATTAAGTAGCTAAATAATTTTATTAGCTTTTAATACATGTGGGCTATTATAGTAATCTTATCCCTTAATAAAAAAGATTTAAAAAAAATATTATTATTTAGGACTATAATTTTTATTATAATCCCACTAGCCTACGCCTTAAGGACTTTATATTTAGGGCTTAATTATATTTATTATAAATACTAGGCTAATATTATATTATTTAAAACATGTGGTATTATACTAGTACTAAGTTTTTTTAAAAAAAATTAATACTTAAAATATATACTTTAATAACTTTAATATATTACTATACTAGGTAACTTGCCCTATATTAAAAATTAAGATTTTTAAATAACTTACTATATACTAGTTTATTATTACTAGCTAATAATATTTTTTATATAAACTAGGCCTTATTTTTACTCTTAAAATAGCTTTTATATGCTTTAACATTTATTATTACTTTTTTAATTATAAAAAGGCTATAAAATTTATAAAAAAGCTAGTAAACATGCTAGCTAAGCCTTAAATTTATAAATTATTTAATTTATTACTTATTATTTAATTTATCCTGGGCTACCTAGTGCTTAAAGCTTTTATTAAAAGTTTATTATTTTATATATTTTATTATTATTTATTTATATTTTTAGGAATTGCTTTAGCTTATTAATACCTAAAGCTTTTATTAATATTTATTATTTTTATTATTTTAATTATTAGCTTTTTAATACTTATTTATAAATTATGCTTTTAAAAAAGCCTTTTTTTAGTATTAATAACCTATAACTTATTAATTTAAAAAAAACTTTTTTTATACTAGTAGCTTATAGCTTATTAATTTAAAAAAGTTTTTAGTATAAATAAAAAAAAATATTAAAAATAAATATTTAAGGTTACTAACAGCCTTAGGGCTTTAATAAAAAAAGGTTTTTTTAACTTAAATAGCTACCTATAAAACTTTTTATTTATTTTTAAAATATTTAGCTTAATATACTAAGTAATACAAGAGACTTCTACATACAGTAACTATTTATTCCTTTTAGTAGTGCAACAGCTTGGGTGGACAGGCGTTCCAACCGGTTGGCTCTTGCTTCTAATATCATTAGCATGGACCTTTTTTCTCCAGACGCAAGGTTGAACATGCCGTTTTCATTGCCGGTTGATCGACTGTTTGTGTATTGTGGGAAGTAATGGATGACGAATGAGACTTGAGGCAAGCTGTCCCTTATTAGGTGCCTGATCTAGCCTCAGTCGCTGGTTTTTAGTTTCTCCACGAGGCACCAAATCTCCGTTCTTCTCGATCCTTCTCGCCCCAACCACCAGCCTCAAAGTGTTACCTTATCCGGTGGAACCAAAATGGCCTCCAAGGTTGCTATTGTCTCCGTACGTACCAACCGACAGTGCCCGACGTCCAAGGTGCAATTGGATGATAAACAACCTCCCAGCCCGGGGAATGTGTTTGGTTTCTCCCTCCACGGCCACCCTGCACATTGAGAAACTAGCCCATGCTGAGCTGAAGGGTATTCAAGCTGCCGGCAGCACCGCCGACATGGATATACCGGTATGGTCCCGACGTGCACCCAACTCCCGTCATCCCAGGTCTCATAACTAACAAGCTGACAGACCCCTCCGCGCCCCAAGCCCCCATCGCCGTGATCAGAGACCCGAGCAGCTCCTAGCGTCCGACGCGGCCCTTCTAGGCATCCCAGCCCGCAACTGGACGATCCCCGCGCACGCAGTGGATGGCATTCTGGGACTGCGACTGGAACGCGGGCGACTTCGTCAGCGAGTCCGTGGGCGTCTTTGTGTCGACTGTCAACGGGGACGTTGGGCGGGGGCCAGAAGGGTGCGGCGCTTGCGGCGATAGGTACACTCGCGCATCATGGGGTCGTGAATCCTTGTTGCACTTGAGTGTAAGAATGCTTCCTTTGCTTGCGGACCTGTAGGGGGTTTATAGGGCTAGGGCTCCGATGGGTCTCGCCAGCCCACCGAGCTCGAGCTCGAACTTGGGTCGCGGAGGTCCAGGGCAGGTCCTTCTGAACCATATCTTTTGTCTTAGCTTTCATCGAGCACATGGGAGATCCGAATGAAAGTTCACGGCGCCGCTTGACCACTTCCAACATTCGGTGACACTAATGGAAGATTCGAGGCCGCTCCTAGGTATGGATGGTAGCGTCAGCAGACTCAGCCTGTGGGTGGCCAAATCCGCCCTTGCCAAATATCTGATTGGGAAACTACTACCTAACCACGCTCGTCAACCTGTTATTTCTTATTTAAACGCCAAGATCAAAACACTGTCCTCCAAGCGCTCTGTGCTCTGCTCCGTCAGCGATTCTCCCAAAAGCCCATCCTTGATCACCATCTCAAGAAGGGACAATTTTAAAAAAGCTGTCCAGGGAGTGTATCACTCGGCAGTAGCTGCGCCGAATAGGGTAGTATCGAGGTGGCGAACCAATGCCTGGGCATTTGGCGATGTCTCACCTCCTGCTACGCCGCCCAAGACGTCGGTGCAGAAGTTGCAGGAGTTTGAGAATACACCAAGGATAACCAGCCCGTCTCCATTTGCGTGGAATGAGGATCCTCTCCAAGCTGACAGTGGCGAACGAGACCCTGAGAATGTTTTCTGCTGGGTTCATCCTGCTCCACCTGCCCTGAATTCGTGATTACTCAACAGCCCAGGTTCCGTCCAATAATTCACGGCGAACTGGTATAACGATATATTGATTACTGATCACCTTGATAAAGTGAGACACAGGGATATCTTGATTACTGATGGCCTTGCCACAATTAAGTGAGACACAGGGTCCGCCTCCGCCACACCTCGGAATAGCTGCAGAATTTCCTTAAACGGCAATAAATATCCCATCTCCGGCCCCGGCCCGGGCCGGATCTTTCAGCCTTGTCTTGCTGGCCGGACCTGCAGCATTAAATGATTAGTCGACATAGACCAAGCACCAGTTGTAGCTTCAAGTATAAATACAGCTGCAACGCCGCGTCTCTCTGCTACTTTTGTACAACAACCCCAAGCCAGATTCCCAATCAACTACCGTACGCCGCCTTTCAAACAGGTCCCAGACTCAGTATGTTGTTTTCTCTCCCAGCTTCCTAGCGTCGAAAATGACACACTAATCCCCCCAGCCACCAAAATGCTCACCAAAAACCTCGTTCTCCCCCTCGGCCTCCTCGCCACCGTCGCCCTCGCCAGCCCAACCCCCGACGTTGCTGCCCTGGACTCGGCCCCTGAAGTCAACACCACCGACGCCGACGCCCTGACCCTCACCAAGCGCGCCACCGGCGTCTGGCTGGACCTCTACGGCTCCGGCTCCTGCGCCGACAGCTGGCGCCCCGAGCCCCAATCCGGCTGGGTCTGGAGCGGCCAATGCAAGAACTTCGACGGGTTTACGTACGGTGCGCGCGCCGGCGCCGTTGACCAGTCGCCCGACGCGTGGTGGAACGACCAGTGCACCTTCAAGTTCTGGGAGGGCGCAGACTGCCATGGCCATGCGACCGTGCACCACCTGTCGGACTCGATCAAGTGGAAGTCTGGGACGTTTGGCGCGCCCTACCCGACGTACGAGTGCATTGCGACGTCGAACAAGGCGGACGGGACTTTCTACTTGGGCAACGGCGCTACTAGTGTGCTTATGACTTGCTAGGCGTTGGTCATAGGCCCGAGGTAGGGTATGCTGCCGCTGCGTGCCCTATTATGCCCAGGTACTCGGAATAGCGGTTATGTGGATAATGCAGGGCTTTAAGTACTTCTCCTTGGAAGTGGGTATCTTTGGTAACCATTCTCCTTGGGATTATTGGCCTTTTACTTCTGATTTGAGTTTTGGTTAATCTTTGTCTGCTTTGCTTTACTGTACCAGTTACGGAACTACACAGAATGCATGAATTGGTTCCTTCAGCTTGAGTAGTATGGCTATCAAGTACCATAGTCACTCTTGTTAATTTACCGCGATAGCAAGAGGTAGCTCTGTACAGCGGGACCGATGATAGTAAAGAACTTGTAGTACCTTGATTAGCGCCTGGTTATGCGTTATAGTGCCTCTTAGGCCGGCCTGGAGAATAAGATAGCAGGTCAATCTGAAAATATTAAGATTAACTTGACAGTCCTGTCATGATCTAGATCGTGCCTATGTCTGGATCTTGGTATGGTATCTACCTAAGCGGGTTACCTACTGTACCCTTGGGTAGAATGGAATGGGCATAACTGGTATAAAGTTACGAAGATGCATGGATTCCTCTGCACATGCTTTAAGACCGGTTTCTTCAATAAATACTGTTGCCAGAATTATCTCCTTCATTATGTTCTCTGGCAAGTAGTACCATATCTAACTAACACCCAGCTCTCACAAACAACACCATGTCGCCAAAGTGGTATACATTGCCCCCCTCGTAAACGTACAGACTCTCATACTTGGTCCTGTGGTTGGTTAATTACATACAGTGCGGGCCCTGGGGCTAAGCTTCGGCTAAGCTTTGGAGTTTGAACCATAAACCACAGTTAGTGCTCCAGTCGGGGTCTCCGTATGGTAATCGACTCCGAACTCGGATTTAGCTTATCCAATGCCATGCTTTCAATACCTTTTTCTAGTTCACCACACTAATGCTTAGTTTTGTGATGGTCAAACACCGAAGCCCCCGGTCCCCAAATTGCGCCTGCCCACACCGAACCTCCACAGCGCGGCACCCAAGGCCGGACACAAATCCCAATCGGCTGCTGCGCGTGCTTGGCCAAGCTGGTCTAAAATTGGAGAGCCTGCACCTGGCATGTCCAGGAGGCGAATATCATAAGCTTTGCCAAAGAAAGACCGCTCTCGGCCTGGTAGACGCCCATTTCGACTTGCTGGCGAACAAGTTCCAGTTTATATGCCTGTCCGCGCTGTCGCTGCACCAAATCATGACCTCGCTATCGACCTTCACGAGATTTCTAGAGACCGCCCATCCCACCCTGAGGGAGTTGACAATGAACAAGATAATCTGGACAAATGATCGACACTTTGATAACCACGAAAAGCAAGCCAAGGACGAAGAGGCAGTTCGGCTCATGCGCCTTATCGCGGTCCATCTTCGCGACTATAGTGCCCTCCGGCTGCTGGAGATAGGCACTTGGACCTACCAGGATGTGAAAATCGCTTTCCAAGATCCGTTCGACCGCGATAGAGACTCGTTTCTCGCGTTGTATAATGCGAAGTACGCCACTGTACCCTATAGAGAATAGATTGATCAGCTTTGCTTTGAGGTCAAGGCGCCATCAGGCAGGCGAAAGAGACGAATCGAGCCTCGGGACTTCATATTGATTGAGGGGTAGGATAACTCCTAGAAGTGTTCTCTGCTCATAGCGTTGCATTACGAAGGCCGCTGGAACTGGACTCCATGTCTGGCTACTATGCCCGGGTCGAGGTTGGTAGAAGCAATGGATGATGTGAGGCTTAGGATTGTTTTCTGGCAGTTGGTTTCTTGTAGCTGGTTGGTGAAGGCGGATTCAAACCAGGGATTTTACCTAGGTAGGAACGCTTTGGTGACGATTAGTGTACCCTTAACCGTACGATTCCCACCACGCTTCCTGGTCTTGGGGTTAGCAGATACAAAGTCGACTTTCGTGGGATGAACACCTTGACCACCCATGACGTTTCAGAATAATCCAAAAGAAGACTCACTTTCACTTGCTTTTCACCATGTCTTGGATGTTCACCGCCGTTGAAATGAATGGATCTCTACACTTAATAGAGAGCGTTTACCGGGCTTGAGCATTGGCTTATATTGATTCTACGTTAACTGCCAGTTATTAATGGCCAGAATTTACAAGATCTGTCGGAGCGTAGTATACTGCTTGCCCTACTACAGCCCTTGCCTATTAGCTTAGTTAACCACATTAAATATAGCTTTACTATCGTGGCCTAGCTAAATATAATTTTTAAGCTTTTATTTTTAAAAAATTATATGCCTTAAATAGCTTTTTTTATTAAAATATTATATTTATTTATATATAACTGCTTTTTTTATTACTACCTTTTTTTAAAATTTATTTACTTTAAATATTTATTAAGTTAAAAATATTTTTATGCGGTATTACGATTTTTAATTATTTAATATAAATTTTTTAATTATTTACTTTATATAACTTTTATATTATTTTTATATATTAAGGCTATATAAAAATTTATTTATAATATAGCTAATATTATTATTATTATTTTTAACCTTTATAAAGTTATTACATGGCTTAATAATTAAAAAAACTATTATTTATAATATAATTTTTTTTAAAATTATACTTTAATTTAAACTACCTTGTTTTTAGCTTATTATTATTAAAAAAGTTTTTTTTTTATAAGTATTTACTAAAACAAGCTATTATTATTATAAAATATATTAATAAAAATAATATGGCTTAAAATTAAGTTACTAAGCTTATTATTAAAAACTAAATTAATATTTAAACTTTTTAAAATATTAAAATAAAAGTAAAGTAAGGGTGCTAAATATGATATAATTTTTTTTTATTATTATTTTTATAATTAATACTTTATATATAATATATAAACTAAATTTTTAGTTTTTAAAATATTACTTAAGCCTTTTATTACTTATAAAAGCTATATAACTTATTTAGCGCTAGTTTTTTTTTTTAAAAAAGCTAGTAAATACTTAATATAATAAAATATACTAGTTAATAATTAAAATAATTTTTTATAAAGTTTAAAAATACTATTACTAAGCTAGTAATTATTTAAACCCTTAATTAATAGGTTATATAATATTTTTTTATTATAATAATTTTTAGCTTATATAATATATAGTTTTTTATTACTTAGTTATATATAATATTTTATTAAAATATTAATAATATTTATTTACTTTTTTATAATTTAAACTTAACTAAATATAAATATTTAAAACTACTTATTATACTACTAATACTATTAGCTACCCTAGTTATAATAGCTTTATTTTTATTAAAAATTATAGTATTATATAGTGTATATATTACTAGTTATATAATAATTATTTTTTTTTACCTATATTAGGAATCTAGTAAATACCTAATTAAAAAATAAAGGTAACTTTAAAAGCACTAGTGCTAGCGCTTGTTAAGGCCGCGGTAATAAATTTAAATACTATAAAGGAAGAAAAGGTAAAAAAGGCCGTGGCGCCTTTATTTTTATAAATATTATATAAGTAAAAAATACTACTACTAGTGCTTTATAATAATTAGCTTAGGGATTAACTTAAAGTTTTTTATTAATATTTTTACCTAATACTTTACAGGCCTTTCCAGGCGCTAATATAGTTAGTATTAACTTTAACTTTATATATATAAACTTTGTGTTTATAAAATTATTAAATTTTAGTATTAATAAGCTAAATCTTTATATTAAATTAACTTATATAAATATTAAACCAGCTACTAATAATAGTTAAATACTTAATTTTAATACCTTTTATTATATAATATACTTTAAGCATAACTTTATATTATTTAAATATGCTAAAGTTTTAGTTAAAATAGTTAATAATAATAAGTTTTTTACTAAAGGCTATAATAATATTATATTAGGTATTATTAATAAGTTTAGTATATAATAAATTAAAATTTTTTTATTAAAAAATATTTAGTATATACCTAGCTTAACTTATAATTTATTATTAATTAAATAGCTTATAAATAATAATATTTATATAATGTAGTGGGGTTGCACCCTAATATTAATTTTTATAGTACTTATAGCCTTACTACCTGCCTTTTATACCTAGTTTATTATTTACCTTAATATATATATATTTTTTTTACTATTATTTTTACTTATGCTATATACTATTTAGTTTTAGGTTACTATTATTATTTAGCTTTTTTAGCTTTTATACTTTAGTATTATTATTTTATATATTAGTAACTAACATAGGGCATGTTTTTTTAATATTATAAGGGTAAAAAGGGTGTTTATTAAACCCTTAAATTAAAAGTTTTTAATATTAATAGCTATACCTTGGTAACTTAAGTACTTAAAAGTATTAAAAAAAGGGGTAAAAAACTATTAAAGCCTAAAAATTAAAAAAAATTAAATAATAAGTATAAATTAAACCTAATAAAAAAGGCAGGTAAGCCATGCTTAAAGCACCCTAGTAATTTTTAAAAAAATAATAAATTAAAAAATTTTAAAAAATACTAATTACCTAATAAATATAATAAATTAAATAATAAAATTAGTAAAGCTAATATAAATATAGCTAGTAAATTTAAAGTAAAGCTTTTAAAGGCCTACCTAGGTAATTATATTAAATACCTAATAATAAAATAAAAATATTTTATAAGTTTTTTTTTATAATTATAAAATTTTATTTTTTACTAAGTATTTATAAACCTAGCCCTTTAAAAAATTATTTAAAAATTTTAATATATATAAGCCTACTACCTGCTTATTAACTTTTATTATTAAATAAAAATATTTTATATATTTAAGTTTTTAAGCAAGAATAGTAATAAAAATATTAAGTAAATATTTATGCTTATAACTAAAAATTTTAGTAATATATTTCCTGTGGCTAAGGGTAAGCCTAATAATATTATTAATAAAATTTATATATTTTTTAATAACTCCCGCGGTAGTAATACTAGTACCTTTAAAAATATAAAAAATATAATAAAAAAAAATATTATTTTTTATTAATTATTTTTCTACTAATTCCTGGTACTTTAAGTATACCTATATTTAATAATAAAAATATAATTAAGTTTTTAAAGGTATACAAGCAAGCCTGTAAAAACTAAAATATTTATAATAAATTAAAAAAAGTTATTTAAGTAACAGGCTACTATAGTTATAGTATTTTAAATATTATTAAAAACCTAAAAGGGTATGCTAAATAAGATTAAAAGGTTTTAAAAACTATTATACTAAATAAATACTAGTATTTTAATTAGTGCTAAATTAAGTAATTATACTAGTATTTTAAAAAATTTAAAAGCTAGCTATATATATAAATTAATAACCTTTATAATTATATTATAAAATATAATATAATTTTAGCTTAAGTTATATAAATTAGTAAATTAAATAATTATATTTAATATATTTAGTCAACTTAAGGCCTTTTAAGTAACCTAGCCTAATAAGTTTTTAAAAAATTTAGGTTAAAGGTAAAAAGCTACTACTAGCTTAAATATAAAATAATTAAAAAGTATATATTAAATACTTTTATAATAAAAAAAACTATACCTTAAGGTTAATAAAAAGGTTATTATATTTTTTAAAAAAAAAGCTAAAAAAAATTATATTTTAAATACTTTTAAATATATAGCTAGTATTTTAGTAGCTAAAAAACCCCTAATTTTATTTAATAAAATTATAAGCTAGTAAAAAAGGCACTTTAGTCTTACTTAAAATAACTTTTAAAAAATTATAAAAGCTATTAAAATATTATAACTAAATCTTAAAGTTATAATAGCCTAGTAAGTATAATAGCCTTTTTACTTTTTAAATATATAATAAGCGCCGCCCCCCTAAGTATTTATATATTAAATTACCATGTATATTTCCCCTTAAATTAAAGCTATTTTTTAGTAATACCCGCCCTAGTAGTACTTATTTTAATAATACTTATTTTAATAATACCCGCCCTAGTAATACCCGCCTTAATAATATTAAGGTTAATAATACCTATTTAATAATATATTAATACTTTTGGTTTAAGCGCCCCTGCCTTATAATAATTACTATTATTATAAAATCTTAAAATATTATATAGGCACTTATATTATATAAGTAATAAATATAGTAAATAAAATATATTATAAAAATTTAAATATTAATAAACTATATATTAGTAAGGTAAAAAATAAAAAATTTAAAATTAAAGGCTAGCTTAAAGTACTAATAATAAACTAAGTACTAAAAGTTATTAAAAACTAGTTAAAGCCAAAGTTTTTAAGGGTAAATATTAGTATTATTAAAGCCTTAATTATTAAGCTTATAAATATTAAAAACCTAGAAAAAAATACTAAAAATAGTAAAGACTTTAATTATAAGTTTAATAATTTAATTAAGGTATAATTATAGTTATTTATAGTTAATAAATAAGTTAAAAAATATAAAGTTATTAATAATAAGTACCCTATTATTTAATTAGTAAGATTTAACTAGCATGTAAACAGGATAATTAAAAAGTCCAAGCTTTTAAAAAATATAAAAAAATAGCCCTAGGTAAAAAAAGTAATAAAAGTTATAAAAATTAAAATATAAAAAAAAAAGCCTTAAGCTACTATTTAATCCTAGCCTATAGTTAAAAATAAACTAGTAATTAAATTAAAAAAAATATTAATAAATTTTATACTTAATTATATACTTTAGCAACCCATGGTTAATATTATAATTAATAACCTTTTTAAGGTATTTAAACACCTGTACTTTATATTTTTTTATTAATTTTTTATAAATTTAAGCCTTTTTAGCGCTATTACCTAAATTCCCTAAGTAATCTTAAAAAATATAGCTATTATAAACCTAATATTAAGACCTAAGTTAATTAATAACATGCTTTTTTAACCCACGCAAGTAATACTTATAAATATTATTATAAAAGGCTTAAGGTCTAAGCTTCTATTTAATAAAAAAAACCTTTATATATTTTTAAGTATTAAAATTTTAATTAAAATAAAAAAATAATTTATAAAGGCGCTCCTGGACACTAATATAAAACTTAATATTATTAATAAATAATTATATAAAAAAATTAACTTGCTTTACAGGCTAAAACCACGGGTAAAAATAATAATTATAAATTAAGTTAAAAATAGTTATATAAATATTATAAAAAACCTTTTAGTAACTATTAATAATTTTATATATTAAAGTATTAATTATTTTATATTAAATAACTTAAAAAAAATTATTTTAGGGAGGCCTTTTTAATACTAAGCCTTGTTTATAATAAATATTAAAAAAAAATAATATAAAGTATATAATTTATTTTACTAGTTATAACTAATTTTTAAAAATTTATATACCCTAAAAGCTATTACTAGCTAGGTATAAAAAAAATATTTAGCCTAGGCAAGATTTAAAAAACTAAGTAAAAATTATAATATTAGGTGGTTACTTATTATAAAAGCTAAAATAATAATACTAGGGGCCCTAAAATAACTAATAAATAAGGCCCTTAATAAGGTAGCTAAATACCTAAGCTACACCCAAGCGCCTAAAAAATTAAAAATTAAAATAATTTTATATTTAATTAAATATAAAATTACTAGGTAAATTAAATATTATTTAAACACTTTTTAGCCGCTTGGGGATTTAAAAATTAAGTTAATTTTATACTTAATTATTTTATATTTAAATAAATATAAAATTAGCAAGCTAATTACAGGCCATAAATTTATAACTACTAAGTTTATATTTAACCTGCTTAATATATATAAAGTATTTATTAATAAAATTATTTAAAAATTATTAAAACGCCTAAGCAAGCCCCCGAGATATATTTAATAAATAAAATATAAAGTTAAAAAAATATATAGGGTATAGCCTTTAAATATAACCTGGCTAGTAACCTTATTTAAAAAAAAGTTAATAAAGTATAACTAGTAAATAATATAAAAAAAAGCAATATATTAAAAGGCGTGAAAAATTAGTAAAAACTTTATTTTAAATAATATTATCCCTTTTATTAAGCGCCTAAAGCAAGTACCAAGTTTAACTTTTATTTTTAATTATAAATTACCTAGTTCCCACGGGGAACCTAATTAATACCTAAAAAAGTTATAAAGTTAAAAATTAAAAACTAGTTAATAGCATAAAAAATATTATTAAATATATTATATTAAAAAAAAGGGGCGCTAGGATAGGAAACTAAAAATATTAGCTATATATAATTAAAAATAGCGCCCCTATAATAATTATAAATAATAAAATATTAAGCATAATAAATACCCTTAATTAAAATCCTAAGAGCAGCCTAAGAAATAGTAATTAAAATACTTAAAAAATACTTAAAGGCTGGAATATTTAAACACTCCCAGGGCCCCTATAAAAACCTATACTTTTTAATTATTAAAAAAAATGCCCGGTACTTACTAACTAATAATTAATATTACTAAGCTTAATAAAATTATTATATAAAACACAAACTTCCTGCTAAATATTAATAAATTTTTTAATAAGTTTACTAGCATGGCCGTGGCATCCCTTATTAATTAAATATTTAAATATAACTAGATTACCCTAAACCCTAAAAATAAAAACAAGACCATTATTTATATTATAATAAATTTTTTTTAGTAAATAACTATTATATAAAAAGTTATAAACTTGGTTGCCTAGTTTATTAAAATTAAAATTTTTTTTAAAAAAAACTAATACTGCTAATAGTATAAATATTTTTAAATAATATTAATATAAAAAAACCTAAGACTAAGTATAATAATAAAAAAGCTTTATTAAAAATTTAATAATATATATTAAAGTACCTAGTAAACCTAAACTATATGCTTTACCTAGTAAAGCTTGCCAGTGCCATAGTTTTAATAAAAAGTTATAATTTTATATAAAAAGGCTTAAAATTATAAAATAAGTATATAATTATAATAAAAGGTATTTTAAAATAATAAAAATAGCTAAGGTTTTTTACTAGCTTAAGCCTTAAAATATTAAGTAAGTTTATAAATTTACAGGGCTAATAACAGGGTTTAAAATAATTATTAATTATTATGCCTAGGAAGCTAAACCACTATACCTATTATTTTATAAAAACGCCTGCTAGTAGTAAAAAATAAAATAAAAAAATACCTTTATTTATTTATAAAAAATTATTATAATATTCCCATGCATGCTACCTATTAACTATATTATTACTTTATTAATAATTATCTTAGTAGTAAACGCGAGCCTAAATAAATAAAAGGTATATATTATATAAAAAAAATAAAAAATAACACGTGGTAAAATATAATTTTAATATATAAAATAATATAAAAAAGTAATATAATACTAAAAAAAATATTAAGGCCTTATAATAACTTTTAAAAAGCTTAGGTTTTAGCTATATAAAGTATATTTTTTTTAAAAAATTAACACTAACACCCTAATAAGCTAGTTAAATAAGTTAGTATTTAATTTATTAGGCGTGCTAGTAATAAGTTAATTAATATAAATTTAAATATTTAACTTTATTATAAAGCATGTACTAGGTAATAAAAATATAATTATAAATACTTTATTATACAGGCCTATTATAAAAAAAATATAGTATAAAAATATTAAAATTAATATTAATAAATAGGTAAAAGTAAAACTAAAAATAATTAAAATATAAATATAACTAACTAGGGCAAGGGCCTTTAGTAAGTTTATAAAAACCTTAAAAAATTATAACCTATTATTAAAAAAAATAAAAATAAACCTAACCTAAAGGTAAGTATATTTTTAAAAGGTTATTATTTAATAAGGTATTATAAAATTACCCGGTACCTAGCAACCTTATTAAAATTATTAAAAATAAGTTAATTAAATTATTATAAGCTTTAAGTTATTACTACTATTTATATTTTATATAAAGGCTACTTATTTTAAAAAGGCTTTAAAGGCTAACTAGTTTAATAAGTAGTTAATAATATAAAAAAATATTATATAATTCTTAAGGTAATATATAAAAAATTAAGGTATAAGGGTTATAAAAATACTTATAATTACTTATTTTTTAGGTACTAGTAATTAGGTAATTATATAAATATAATAGCTTTAATAAAAAAATACCTTATATACTAAGCTAAGAATCCCTAATAAAAGTATAAAAAACTTTATTTTATTATTATACTACTTTTTTTAATATATTTAATATTAATAATATTTACATGCCTTTTAATACTAATTTTAGGTATATAGTGCTAAAAACTTACTTATTATTAAAATAACCTAAAAATAAACCACTAGTTACTATAAATACACCTATTATTATAAAGTTCCTATTTAAATATATTATTTATAAATTTAAAATTTCCCGCTAAATAGTCCTAAATAAAAAAAATTAAAAATAAAAAAAAAGTTATTAATATTTTTTTATAAAAGTATAAGGTTAAGTAAGCTAATATTTTATAATAATACTTAAAAGTAAATATTATTATTAAATATATAAACTAAGTTATTAAAAATATTATTAGCAAGCTTACTAATAATATTAAAAAAGGTTAAACTTAATACTTTTACCTAATACTCTAGTTTATTTAATTAATAACTTAAAAAACTACCAGGATAACTCCTATTTAAATATTTATAAGTTAAAAGGTAATTTTCCTAATTAAACTTAAAGTACCCACATGGGTAACCCTACCTTAAAAAAATATTTATATTTAAAAAAACCTAATTATAATAAAAACCTAGTAAATTAAAAAAAAATAAAAATATAAAAAAAGTGGTTTTATAACTAAAATATATTTAAAAAAAATAAAAATATTTAAGATAATAACCATGTTATTAAGTATATATTATTAAAAAAAGGTAACTATATACTCCTATAAAATAGTAAATAAAAATAAGATTTAAAAATAATAACTAAATTATAGTTTTAATAATTAAAACCTTACTAAATTAAAAAAGTACACGCGAATATTAAAGCTTATTAACTAAGTAAATTTAATAGCACATGCATGGCTTATATAGTAAATAATAATAGGTTAAAGCTATTTTACTTAAATAAAAACTTTACTAGTGGCGCTGTAAAGCCTAAAAAATAAGGTAAAAACTTAAAAATAAAAAAATAAAAGATAAAAAAAAACTAAAATATAAAAAACTAAGTAAATATAGTGGTAGAACAAGAAGCTAGCTAGGTATTAAATAAATAAAATTTAGTAATTATTATATTATTATTACTAGCTAAAATAAGTTAAAAATTACTAAGTAAAAAGTTAAAAAGTTATTAAATAAAAAGTTAAAAAGTTATAAAATAAAGAGTTAAGGAGTTGCTAAAAAAAAGTTATTAAGTAAATTTTTTTTATATTTTACTATTAGTTAGTTTTTTTTATATTACCTTTTATTAGTTAATTTTTTCTATATTACCCCCTTATTAATTAAAACTAATTTTTTTATATTTTACCTATTATTACCTGGACTTGCTTTGCCTATTATAACTTAATACTTTTTAAAAATTTTATATTTTTTATTTTTTTTTTAATTCTTATTATTTAATTTTATATTTCCCCTAGTTTATAATATTACTTTTACTTACTATTTTTTATTCTTATATATTACTTTTTTTTACTAATTACTTACTTACTTAAATTATTACTACCTATACTAAGGTGCTAGGTATTATAACCATGGCCCTATTATTTTTTTTTAATTTTAACCTTTTTAAAAAAAGTAAGAAAGTAATGGCCACCTAACACAAGCACTTAAAAAAAATAAAATAAAAGTTTTTTAACCTAGCAAAAATACTAGCACTAAGCATGCTAAAACTTATTAATTTTATAATTATTAAGTGCTTAAAAGCTAGGATATTTAAAAACTAAATAATAATTATAATAATAAAAGTGCCTTTTTATATATATAAATAAGTTTATTAATTAATATTACTTAATACTATTTTTTTGATTATTAGGCCTTTATTAGCCCTAGTAACGTGCCCTAACCCCGTGTTTATTAAATATTTTAAAATAAACTTAAATAATTATAGGTACTATTTTTTATAAAGTAATAGTTAATTAAAATTAGCCTAGTAACCTATGCTAGTATAAAAAAAGCTATTTAAATTATTAAAAACACGCTACTTAACATATAGTATAAATAATAAAAAAAGTTATTTATAATGCTATTTATTATAAAAAATAATTTAAAAAATATTATTATAAAGCTTTAAAAATATATTTTAAAGGCCAAGGCGTGAAAAGCAACTAACTTTATAGCTATTAATAAAAATAAGTTTTAAAATATAATTAAAAAAGCTATTAAAAATATAAAAAAGTAGCATGCTAAGATAAAAAAAATATAAAATACCCTTATTTTTAAATATTATAATAATAAAAATTAAATAAATATTATTATAAATATTTTTAAGCACGTGTACTTGTAATTATTAATTAAAAGGGTTTAAAAAATATTTAATAGCTTAAGTTTAAATGCTAAATAGCAAGCTATTTAAAATAATATTAATAATACTATAGTAAATCGCGTGGGTAATAAAAAATAAAAAAAATATATAATATTAATTATTATACTTAAAAATATTAACCACGCCCTAGGCATGCCTTTTTAACCTAGTTATAATAATTATTACTTAAAAAATTAAAATTAATTATAAAAAATAATAAACTTATTTATACCCGGGACTTTATAAATAATAAAATTAAAAAAAATTTGCTAGTAACTTCCCGCGTGTTTATTTATATATTAAATTTAGTTAAAACTTCCCGTGCCTTAAATTAGCTATTAATATAATTATTATTTTAATTTAGCCTTACCTTATTATTTAGTTATAACTTAATTATTTAAAGCTAGGCTAAATTACATGCCTTAAGCCTTTTATAACTAGCTAAAACTAAACTTATAAAATATATTACTACTTATAATATTATTTTTTAAAAAATACTTAATAAGTTTAAAAGTTATATTTAACCTATTTTTAATATATTAATAATATTATATTTTTTAATTTACTAGCCCCAGGAGCCCGCTATTAAAAATAAATAAATATAATTAATTAAAAATTAGCCTATAGTACTATAATTTTATATATATTAATAAATATAAACTAAATATTTATTATTAGTATTTTGCGTTTACTTAAATATAAAATAACTAGTTAATTAAAAAGGCTGCTATCACGTGCTATTAGTTACTAAGTAATAAAAATAATTATATAAAAGGTATTATAAAATAATATAACTAACCTAGTATAAAAAGTTATTAAAAACTTATACCTGCCTAAGTTTATTAAAGTATTAGCCTTACTTATTAAAAGTAAAAACACCTACTATTATATATAAGTATTAACTATTATTAATTTTATAATTAAAACTAGTAAAAAGTAAAGTACTGCCTTATAAGCACGCACCTTATAATAAATTTATAAAAAAATTATATTAATACTAAAAAAAAGTATTAATATATATATTATTTTTATATAAGGTAACTAGGGGGGAAAATTAATATAAAAATTAACTTATTAAATAAAGTACTACGCCCTTATATTAAGTTTATTTTAAAAAATTATTTAAATTTAAAAAATATTATAGCAAGCAAGGCCTACTTTATATAATTTTAATAAGGTATTTAACCTTTATACCTAAAAAATATACTAGGTATTTACTAGTATTATTATAAGCGCCCCTAGCTTTTTAAGTTATTTTTATATTTTAATATTATAAAAATTACCCGTGGCACTCTCCCTAGTAGTTTATAAAAAAAAATTATAAAAGTATATTTAATAACCATAAGTTTATTAATATTAATAGTTTTTTTAACTATTTAGCTAAAAAACTTAAAAATCTAGTACTTAAAAAATATAAATTAAATACTTAATTTTTAAACCTTGCCCGGGAGAAAATAAATATTTATTTTTATTACTTATATAAATACTAAAAAATACTAAACTATAACTAGTTATAAAATACTTATTATATTATTATTTAGTAACTTATACACCAGGACCTATTTTATTAAGCCTGGTATATTATATTAAGGCCTAATTATAAGTACTAACTAATTTTATATTTATATTATATAAAGTATACTTAATAAGGAAATTATACCTACTTTTAATATATAAATATTAATATTAACTAAGCGCTTTAAAATAAACAGGAAGTAAATATTATTTCAAAATTATTATTATTAAATATAAAAAATAATAATAATTATACTAAGGTTTTACTAAGTATATATTAAAAAAATAAAGTAAAGGCATGGTTAGCATAAGTAAAGGCGCGAGATAAAGCTAATAATTTTTTTAATTTAATTAATTATATAAAAAATAAAAAGTAAACTAAAAATAATATTAAATATTTTTATATAAACTAAAAAAAACCCTTACTTATAATTTATTATTTAAATTATGCACTTGCTAGTATTACATAAATTTATTAAACTAGTTATAAAAATAAAATATATAATACTACCCTAGTATATTACCATGTTAACTAACTATTAAATACTTAAAATAATAAAAAAAGGCACCTAAAAAAAATTAATTATTATATATTATAACCTTATGCCCGGCCCTACCTTTTTATTTAGTTTTTTAAATTATTACTTAAAAATTTTATAATTATTTACCTTAATTATTTAACTGTAGGGGCTAGGGGCTATTAGTAATACCTTAATAAAATATTATAAATAAAATTTAGTTAAGGTGGTTAATAAAATAAAGCTAGTATTTAACCTAAATATATTTATTAGGCGTAACTTTTTTAAGTCCTAAAAAAAAGCTATTTTTATTATTATAAATATATATATATAGTTTTAAAAGCTAGAACAGGAGTACTTTAATAACTTTAGTTATAATTATTATAAAATAATACTACCCCTTACCCTTGTTCCTACTTATATAGCCATAGTTATTAAAAAAGCACTAAATAAAGCTAAGCTACTTATTAATTATTATTAATACTTTTTATTTTAGTAAAATTAATAAGCTTTAAAATATATTTATTAAATTACTTAATTACCGCCTATATATAATATTAATAAAAAAAAAGTAAAAAAAAGGCCTAATAAAGGCTAGCTAAGCAAAGCATAGCTAGCTATTATACTTTAAAATACTATTTTAAAAAAAAATAAAAAATATAAATAAAAAAAAGTCTTACTTACTAGTAAGTTTTAGCCCCTTTTTAAAAAAATATAGTAGGGTTGCACCCTAATATTAATTTTTATAATACTTATAGCCTTATTACCTGCCTTTTATACCTAGTTTATTATTTACCTTAATATATATATTTTCTTTTTTACTATTATTTTTATTTATATTATATACTATCTAGTCCTAGGTTACTACCACTATTTGGCTCCTTTAGCTCCCATGCTCTAGTACTGCCCCTCCACAATAATATTTAATATTATTATTATTATTAAACTTACATGGTATAAATCCCTAGTTATATATACTATCTTACTTAAATTTTATTATTATTTTTATTTAAATATTAATACTTCCCTTAAGGTAATTACCATGCTTATAAATATTTTTATATTTAGTTAAAGTATAATTTTATTTAAGGGTTTAATAATAGCTAAAATAAAGGTTTTTAATAAAGTAATTTTTATATATTTAGCTTATTAATAGGCTGCCCACGCATTTAAAAAAAATTAAATTTTTTTTAGTATATTATTAGCTTTAAATTATATAAAGGCCTGCTAGTTAAATAATATAAGCTATATATTATTAATAAAAAAATAACACTTTTTTTAATAAAGTGAAATTTAACTAGGAATCTTGGCTATTAACTAAGTAATATTATATATATAAATATTTATAGGCCTATATTAATACATGGGTAAATAGGCGCCTTATACTTTATTATATTTATTAATAAGGCCTTTTAGTTTTACTAGGGATTTATTATAAAAAAAAACTTTTTAAAAGATTTCTTTGACTTTATAACTAGCTATAAATATAACTAAAGTTAAAAATAAAGTATATTTACTATAATAACACCTTAAAATATTAACTACTTAAGTTATACTATAAAAATTATAGTATTATTTTTAATTTAGTATTAAAATATTACTTAGCGCTAAACCTAATTATTAAGGTAAAAAATTATTATATTATTAAACTAGTTATATTTATTATAATAAAAAACTAACTCCTAAAGTTCCTTTAAGATTACCTAGGTTTTATTATTATTTATATTTATAACTATTTTTATTATAAAATTATTAGTAAAATGTCTTATAAAGCACTTAATAAAATATAACTTAATATTTTTTATTAACACGCGCTAAAATATTAATACTTTTACCTTATTTTTAAAAAAATATATAAAATAAAAATTAATTTTTATATAGCCAAGGGGTATTTTATTAAATACTTTAAAAGTTTATATAAAGTTTATAACCTTAAATTAAAGTAGGTTATTATTATTTATAATATTATTTTTAAAAAGTTAAGTACTTTTTTTTATTATTTATTAATAAATATAATCTAAATGCTTCACGCCTTATTACTAGTAAAATAAATAAAAAAATATATTTTTAAAAATAAAAATATATACCCCCTGGCTTTAAAGCTTTATTAAATACTTATAAAAATATTTTTATTTTTATAACCCTATTTTTTAACCTTTTAAAATAAATTTAGGATAGGAAAAACTATTTTAAAAAAACTTTTTTAATAATATTACTTATAACCTAAAATAGCTTTAAAAATACTAACTAACTAGTATTTTTTTAATACCTATACTAAACCCTTTAGTTTAAGGGTTATATAATATAAAGCCTTAATATTATTTTACTTTAACCCCCCCCCTTTTTTTTAAAAAAAAATTTAAGCATAATTAATAAAATTTATAATAGCCTAGTAAAACACACCCGCGCTTTAAGAGCTAATACTTAATATTTTTTATTTTTAAAAAGTAAAATATACTACTTAAATTATTTAAAAAAGCTAAGTTAAATTATAAAAAAGCACCTTAAATTAATAAGTATAAATAAACTATTTTTTATATATAATTTTAATTTTTTTTTTAAATTATCTTGCGTGGTTTCTCGCGGATTATAAGCTTATTTTTAATAATTTTATTAATAATATTATTTTTATGGTAAACTTTAGCAAGCTAAATAAATAAAATATTACTTTTAAAACCTTAAATAATACCGGCTATAAGCTAAAAATATATATAAATATAGTTTTTTATTTAAAAATAGATAAATAATATATAGTTATTTATAAAAAACTTAATAATTATTTTTTTTAATAGCACGTGATGTGTTATTAATTATTAAAAAAAATATACCTTTTTAATTTTAAATAAGTATTTAAAATTAAATATAATAGTACTTATAAAGCTTGCTTAATTATTAAAAACTTTTATTAAATTACTAGTTATAATTACAAGATTTATAAGGTATATATAGCTATTACTAAATTAATATTTTTTAAACTTTTTATTATACTAGCTGCCTATTATAACTAGGTACTATACTTTTTTAATATTATTACTACTTTTTTATATATAAATCTTTTTAAAAAGATTTTTATTAAATTACTTAAAGGTAGTAAAATTACTAGTAAATATAACTTGCTTTTAAAAATATTATATAGCCTAAAGTAATTATTAAAAAAGTGGTATAAAATGCTTACTAGCCTTTTTATTTTACTTAAATTTATTAAAATATATATAAATTATTTAATTTTACCTGTGATTAAGTATTTATTTTTTTTATATACATAATATTATACTTTTTTTTTATTTATAAATAATATTATAAAAATTATTAAAGCGCTTAAAGGCGCCTTTAAAATTATTAATAATAAAATATTTACTTACTTTATTAATATTAATATTTACCGCGTGGTTAATAGTATTTATTTTTTTAAAAATATTATATTAAAAATATTTTAAAGTAATTTAGCCTTAAAAATTATAAAAAATTTATAACTTTATATAATTTTAAGGTTATATTATAAAAGTTTAATAGCAAGGCCTTAATAAAAAAGATTTTTTTATATTAAAAATAAATTAATATTTTTATTTAAATTTTTATTAATATATACTTAAATATTTCCTTTACTATTATACTTTTATTTTAATATATAATAATTTTTTTAAAAAATTATATTATGGCCTTAACACGTGTTTTTTATTATTTTAAAATATTAAAAAACCTTGCTATTTTTTATTAATATAAAAATAAAAATTTTATTAAATATTATAATATTAACTAGGCTAGTACTTATATTAATAACTATACCTTTATTTTTAAATATATTTTTAAGGTAGCTAATAAGCTAATTAGCTAGTTTTTTAAAAAATAGTTTATTATAGCCCTTTTATTAATAAAATTAAAGTATATTTTTTTTAATAATTATAACTTAAAAACTTTTATAATTTTAATTATTTTTTATTAAACTTAATATCTCGCGCCTTACTTTAATATAAATACTTTTTATTAAATTAATACTTATTTATATAAATAACTAAAATATAATTATTTTATTAAAAAATTTAAAAATTTATGCCTGTATAAAGTATATAATAATTAAATATTATTTTATATATAAAAAAGTAGTTACTAGTAATATTAAATTTACTTATATTAATATTAAAAAATAAGTTATTAATAGCCTTATTAAGCCCCTTAAATAGGTTTAGTATTTTTACTTTATTAAGTAACTTAGTATAAAATACCTTAGTAAAAAATAGTTTTTAAATAGCTTTATAATTTTTTATTTTAGTTTTTATTTTATTTATATATAAAGGCGGCTTATTATAATACCTTATTTATTTTTTATTACTTTATATTTTATTATTTACTTTTTATTTAAAAAATATATTTAGCTTTATTTTTTAATAAGGCTTTTAATAAAAGGGGTATTAAAATATAATATACTACTTGCCTTACTATAGCCCTTGCTTATTAGCTTAGTTAGCCACACCAAGTATAGCTTTACTATCGTGGCCTAGCTAGATACAATCTCCAAGCTTTCATCTCCAAGAAGATCAACGTTTATTATTCAGTACTAAAGCACAGCGCACCCGTCTTTCCACCACAGAAGCAGACAGCATTCACTGACTCAAATTTTATGCTGAAGACAACCTCTCCAAAACCTCCTGGCCCTTTTCATCCAAATCAGGGAACTTCCTCAAACGACGCAAATCCATCCAGAAACTCTTCGCATCTTCATGTCCATCTCCATGAGCATTAAATCGCTCTTGCAGCATTCTTTTCCACGCCGCATCATCCTCAGTCCACCTCCAAGACGCCGAAACGCATTCATACCAAACAGGATAATAGGCAGCAAACTCCCAGTCGAGTATGCCTACCAAGGCGCCGTCCTTAACCATGATATTTCCCAAGTTCAGATCGCAGTGGGTGAGAACATATGGGCGGCACTGGGGTAGAAGCTTCCCCAGATTCTCCAAGACGTGATTAGGGAGACCCCGAGCCTGGATGTTGAGATTCAAAGCCCCCCTTAGCTCAAGGTCAGAGTGAAACGGTCCGTGTGGTTCCCTGTCGGAGAAGAGCAGGCCCGGGTAACAGGGACCTCCGCCGACGCCCTGCATCGCCGTCGACGCGAGCTCTCGCAGCTTCTCGCGGACATCCACAACTTGGTCTGCGATGGCGATTTTCTGGGCCTCTGTCAACTCAGCCCAGGCCTGTTCGAGCGTTTGTCCTTCAATCCGTTTCGAGAGCACAAGTACCGTCCGTCACTGTCGACCCAATCTCGAAGGATAATCGGAGCTGGAATTTCGGGGTAGTTCGCCAGGTAATTCAGCGTCTGGACTTCGGTCTTTGGGCCTTGGTCGGGGCGTTCTTTCATAATCACGTCGGAGCCGATGCACCAGACGCCCCGCTTGCTTGCGGCGTGGAAGAGCTTGACGTGGCTTGTATAGAAACACTGCTCTTGCTGGTCAGGTGTCCAGCTACATGCCACACAGGCGTCGGATGGATCGGTCATGATGGTGAGAGAATGTGGTGTTGGTGACTTGCAGAAGAGGCGAGTGTTTACCTGACGCTTGTGATGTGCGTTGGAAATAGAGACCAGAATTACCGGGATCAGAAGGCTCTACTTTGTCTAAGCTTCACTTCTGAAACGCACAAAGCTAGCCAACAACGTCTATAAGCGGCCACCATTGCTGAATTCTCACCGCAATATTACATAGACCAGCTTTGGTACTTTATACCAGCATCTTTGGCTGTGCTCAAAGCCCCCCGAGAGCAGGTATTTGAGAAGCACAACAAAATGCCAACCAACAGAGTCCATTTCTCAAAACTAGGTTTCTGCGTCTATTGTATTAGGTATGGCACATGATAGGTTTCGATTCTCCCCTCGCCTGTGTCTGGCACAAACGGTCAAACTAGATTAAATCAAGAGCAAGAACACAAAGCCTCTCCGGGGTTCCATAGTCTACCACCCCGGCAATTTCTGTATAAAGTGAATGGAATAGCACCGCTTCTAATCTTCAGGAAGCTGGTTTTAAGGCTACCTTTTAGTTCTGCCAACTTACCGACCTGGCTCATTTGGCCATGGCCGGCATTCTACAAAGTTCCGTCGCCAATTTCTCATGATAGCCAATATATCCGGTCAATTATGTGCTCATTCCGGGTCAAAAGTACCCGTCACCGAGCAGGATGCTTGGAATACCTGCACTGCACCCTTTCAAATTTGAGCACAATTGCCTGCGTCTGGAGGACATGATTAGAACCTTGACAACAGTGTTCATCACTGATCTCATATAAGCAACGCTGATATAATTCCCTCGACAACCATGTTCTTCTCACTCCCGCTAGCCATCCTCTCCTTTGCAGTCCTCACCCTCCAGGTGAGCGGCGTCCACAGAGGGCAGCCAGGAGTCGACGCCACCTTCGACTACGTTGTCGTCGGCGCTGGCACCTCTGGCTTTACACTCGCGTCTCGACTTGCCGAAGCCAACTTCACCGTGGCCCTGGTCGAAGCCGGCGACTTCTACGAGCTCGTCTGGCCCTTCCCCATAATCCCCGGAGCCGTTGCTCTCGGTATCGGCGCGAGCCCGACCTCAACAACACCCATTGATTGGCAATTCATCACGCAGCCTGTCCCAGGCGCGAATAATCGGGCAGTGCACTACTGCCGACATCGAACATTCGGGGGCTCTTCAGCTGCGAATGCCCAGATATACCAGAGGTTGTGTTGCGGACTTTAATTTCTTCAGATCGAATGCTAATTGATTGACGCTCTAGACCAGATCGAGACTCAATGGACCGCTGGGCCGAACTAGTCAACGACTCCTCCTGGAGCTTCGACAGCGTCTTCCCCTTCTACCAGCGAACGCCGACATTCCACCCACCAGACAACGCACAGCGTCCGCCAAACGCCACGGCAGACTATAATCCCGATGCGTTCTCGCCTACCGGCGAGCCGCTGCATGTCTCGTATCCGATTGACAACATTGTCTTCTCAACCTGGATGGTGCGCGGCATGCAAGCGATTGGTATACCGGAGACCCAGGACTTCAATAGCGGCCAGCTCCTGGGTGCACAGTGGTGCGCCTTTACAGACCGCCCCTCCGATCGAACGAGAAGCAGCTCGGAAGCAGCATTCATGGGGCGAGCGAATAACGACGTGCTCCTGGCGACGCTGACGCTGTATAATGTGACGATGGGCAAGAGGGTACTGTTTGATGAGAACAAGAGGGCGACGGGCGTGGAGGTCCACTCCGAAGACCACAGCGATGTTTACACGCTGCATGCAACCCGCGAGGTCGTCGTGTCGGCGGGTGCGTTCCAGAGCCCGCAGCTCCTGATGGTCTCGGGGATCGGGCCGGCAGATACATTGAGCAGGTATAGTATCCCGCTGGTTGTCGATTTGCCTGGTGTAGGGCAGAACATGTGGGACCATCTACTCTTCGGTCCGTCGTACCGGGTGAATATCTCCACGAACTCCAGGATCCCATATGACTTTGTCTACACCCTTGAACAGCTCTCCCTTTACATCACCCAGCGGCGTGGTGTATTCTCCAACCCGGGAGCCGACTACCTTGCCTGGGAGAAAATCCCAGACGATCTCCGGTCTCAGTTCTCACAGCAAACATTAAACAATCTCTCCTGGTTCCCGCCTAGTTGGCCAGAGGCTGAGGTGCGTCCTCTCCCCCCAATTC
>NW_020797897.1:0-345271 GCF_003369625.1 Aspergillus mulundensis | reverse complement strand
CTGATAACATGTGCGCAGTACATCTCCTTCGCAATCTACCTAGACTCCTTCCTGGACCCTGTCTTCGGCCAACCAACAGACGGCTCCACCTACGCCGCAATGATCGGGTCCCTGGTCTCCCCAACCTCGCGCGGCTACGTAACAATCGCCTCAAACAACACAGACGACCTACCCCTAATCCAACCAAACTGGCTCTCGACCGAGTCCGACGCCCAGGTTGCAGTCGCCATGTACAAGCGCATGCGGCAGGCATGGAGCGCCCCCGACGGGATCGCGCCCATTGTCGTAGGCGAGGAGGCATTCCCTGGTCCGCAGGTGCAGAGCGACGCAGAGATCCTGCACGCGATCCGCGAGAGCGTCATGACGATTTTCCATGCGGCGTGTACGTGTAAGATGGGGCACGCTAATGATTCCATGGCGGTGCTTGATAGCAAAGGACGAGTCTTTGGGGTTACGGGGCTGAGGGTTGCGGATGCGAGTGCGTTTGCGTTGTTGCCGCCGGGGCATCCGCAGTCGACGTGCTGTATGTTGTTTACCGTGTCCTTGTGGCACTCGCTTTTCTCTATGTTGGAAGTCCGTCTGCTAACGTGATGGGCTTTTAGATATGGTGGCTGAAAAGATTGCGGCGGATATTATTAATGACGCGAATGCGAATGGCGGCCCTTGAAGATTTGTTGGAATGGCGGCGCATGTTTTAAGAGATGGGATGTCTTGCTATATTTCCTCTCCGCCAGCTAGACTTTCAGAAAGTCATATTCCGCCAAGCTGCCAAATATTCCATAACCAGGTCTTGCAGCTTACTAGTTTTCGGGAGATTTGAATCCTCTTACTTGATCTTTGTGCATTTGATTTGCAGTACTGCCTTGTCTATACCGTGGCCAACAGTTCTCAGCAACAGTTGTACCGCATAATGTTCGCCAATCTCTACTAATACAATGCATGGCCAAAAACCTGACTTTTACCCTTGGTGGTCACACAAGGCGCGAGAAGCCTGCATGGGACGCGCGGTGCGTACAAGGGGGAAAAGCCTCATAGTACATACTGGTTGGCTTTGACGGGTGCCTAGAGGCGCCATCCCCAAACTGAGCCCTTCGTTTGGTTCGGACACGTTGAAGAAGATATAAGGCGCCTGGCCTGTAACTGGGCACCGTAAATGTGATATATCCATGGTCAACCTCTTCCAAAGGTCCAGACTTGACAGGGCTTTTGAAAGAGTTAGACGAAGTGGCAGGGGAATAATCGTGCAGAACATACAGCTTTTGGACAAAATCCATCTTGCCAGAGCTCGTCCGAGAGCGTTCTTTCAAAGGCACCCAGTCAGCGAGGCTTTATTTTCTTTTTTCTTTCCCTCGATCAGGGATGATAAGCTTCAGGCTAAGCACCAGACTAGTGGTTGGCATTTCTGGGCTGTGCAGTACAGGGAATAGCAATGCTCTTTCTAAGAATAGCCGTGTGTTTCGTCAGCTTTTGCTGCAGGTGAGCTTACATCAATGATCGACCTTTGGCGCGGATCCCGATCCCTGTCTGTTCCTCTCTTGTCTCTTTCTTGTCTGCCCTTTGGCCATTGATGATTGCTCTCAACCTTTCATATTGCACTGGCAGTGCAGGGGATGGCATCAGTCCGCGTAAGTGCTCCTGCAGGCAACAGATGTCACTCATCGAGACTGCTTTGTGATCGGTATATATGTCCTCGAAAGTACAGCATGGCGTCAAACAGACTGCCTTTGTATTCTCTTTCATGTCGTACTTCGAAATGTCGACGGCCCCTGCGCATTTAACCCACGAGCTTAGCCTCCCCATTTCCACTCGCCCATCGCCATTCCACATCCTGTCGTCCACGCAGAAATGGAATCTGGTCATCTTCGTCTCGCTCGCAGCCTCCTTCTCCCCCTTATCCTCCAACATTTATTTCCCCGCCATCGACACCATCTCGTCCGACCTTGGCGTCAGCGCCGAACTCGTCTCCTTGACCATCACCGTCTACATGATCATGCAGGGCATTGCTCCCTCGCTCTTTGGCGCGCTTTCGGATTTCGCCGGCCGTCGCCTCGCATTTGTTGTTTGTCTGACTATCTACTTGGGCGCGAACCTAGCCCTCGCCTTCACATCCAATTACCCAATGCTGATCGTTCTCCGCGCCGTGCAAGCCGCAGGATCCGCAGCCACGATTAGCATCAGCGCCGGGGTCATCGCTGACATTGCCCTCCCGCAGGAAAGGGGCGGGTTCATGGGGACGAACGCTGGTGTGCGGTACGTACACATCTTCCAACCCGTTGCGGAACGCGCCTCTAACGGGACCCCCCCTAGTATGACAGGCCAAGCGGTCGGCCCAGTGATCGGTGGGCTCTTGAACACGGCATGGGGGTTTCGCAGCATCTTCCTGTTTCTCTTCGCCCTGAGCGTCATCGTCCTCGGTGCCCTCCTGATCTTCCTCCCAGAGACCCAACGCAGCATCGCCGGCAATGGCAGCATCCGTCTATCGGGGTTCCATAAGCCCCTGCTATACATGTTCAAGCCACCATCGGCCTGGTCGGCGCCGCCAGACACACGTTCGTTGAAACCGGAGTCGCCGATTTCCGCGAAGAGTGTCCTCCACCCTCTCACCTACATTTTTGAAAAGGACATCGCTGCCATTCTTGCCTGGGGCAGCGTCACCTACACCGCATGGAGCATGGTCACATCGTCCACAACAACGATGCTGCTGCACGGGTTCCCCTTCCTCACCCAGTGGCAAGTCGGCCTCTGCTTCCTCCCAAACGGCCTCGGCTGCATCTGCGGCTCCCTCACAACAGGCTGGCTCCTCGACCAAAGCTTCCACCGCGCCAGTCTAGCAAACCACCCCGAAACAGAGCTTGGAAACCCCCCCGACAACACCATCAATACCGCCCCAGCCTTCCCGTACATAAAAGCCCGACTGCGCCTCGTGCCCCCTTCAGCGCCCTCCTCACAATATCCCTCGCCCTGTACGGCCCCAGCTTCGAGTTCAACGACATCCGCGCGCACTTCACTCCCAATCTGGCCGCCCCGCTCGTTCTGCAGTTCCTCATCGCATTCACCGCCACCTCAATCTTTAATATCAACTCCACAGCTCTGATCGACTGCTTCCCCGATCGCCCTGCCAGCGCCACCGCCCTGAATAACCTGTGCCGCTGCCTGCTGGGCGCCGCGGGCGTCAGCGCCATCCAGCCGTTGATTGCTGCTGTCAAGGCAATGAAGGCTTTCTTTATTGTCACGGGCATGGTGGTTCTTTTTACGCCGCTCGTTTGGGTTGAGTGGAGGTGGGGAGAGGAATGGAGGCGTGAGCGGGATGAAAGACTCGCACGCGGCAGGACGGGCAGTTCCACGCCTTGACTGGGTAAAGAGATGGCTCCGTCGCGCTGGTGTGATGGTCAGCGCGATTATACCTTCTCGTTGATGATCGTCTTGTTCTTGCTTTTGGTACATAGAAGTGTAGATAAAGGTTTAGTTTAGAAGCTCAATTACACATGGGATGTATCGCTGTCATCTCTTCCCATGTCGACTCGACCTCGACCGCTGCTTGACTCTCCTCCTCCAAGACAAGGATCCCAGATGGGTAACATTCCAGCTTTATAACCTTCACAGCTTTATCCCGCCGCGCACATCAAAGGGCTTCCCATCCGAATCGGCCAGTGTTCCAGGGGCACGGTGGAAGGCAGTACTGCCGCGAGCGAACAAAATAGGAGCGAGCTATATACTGTTGTAGGTAAGTACTCGTCACGTCCGGGCTCAGCGAAGCGAGTAGCAGGACTCGCTTACACCCGATTCAAGGGCCAATAGGGGGAGTCTTTTCGGGCGATCAGACGAAGCCTAGACAGCTCTTTACCGCGGTAGGTAGGGTAGGGGTATGCACGCGCAGCCAGAGCCAACCTCAGCCCCCTCTGCAAGACGGGAGTAGGCAGAAGGACAGGCCATGTTCTCTGTACGGTGGAAGTATTCGAGTTTGTTCGTTTGGGGTGTAAGATATCTGTCTGAGAGTAGGAGTTGCTCCTGATCATCCCTGATTGTTAAGTACTCCGGAACTCCGGCTTTCATGGAGTGTCGGAGCAGCTCCGGCACCAGTGCCTCCAGAGCAGTAGAGGAGCCACGGAGCCTGGCCTGCAGAGGCTCGGAGTCGATCCGGAGAGCACACTCTTTTTTGGGAAAACTGAGATCCTGCAGGTGATGGTTTTGCTATAAAGCATCTCTTACCACGCATCTTGAGCCAAGGCAGCCTTCTCAACTTCCCAACACGCCATAACCCAATTCAAAGTCCTATTCTTCGCCATCGAGTCCTTGATCTCCGTTCTCGCCATCCTTGCCAGAAGAAGAACCCCATTTCAAGTTCACCACAGCAAACATGACAACGACCACCACAACCTCCAACGGCCCAGCACCTCCCACCAAGCCCACGAAACCCATCATCGACCCGGCATCAAGCAGACTATTCAAGCCACTGCAGGTGGGCAAGATGCAGCTCGCCCACCGCATCGTGTTCCCCCCATTGACCAGGAACCGCAATGACGAAGCTCACACCCCGCTGCCGTTCATGGCGAAGTATTACGCCGACCGCGCCTCCACGCCAGGAACACTGGTGATCTCCGAAGCAACCGCCGTCTCCCATCTCGAAGAAGGCCAGGACAACACCCCCGGATTCGTCAGCGAGCGCCAGGCCGCAGCGTGGAAATCCATCATCGATGCAGTCCACGCAAAGGAGTCCTACTACTTCCAGCAGATCTGGGGAATGGGCCGCGCCTCGTACCCCGAGTTCCTGGCCAAGAAGGGGTTCAAGTACCGGTCCAGCAGCGCGATCCCCATGGACGACGTCGAAGCTATTCCCCAGGAAATGACAGAGGAGGAGATCCTAGAGATTATTCAGAGCTTTGTCGATACGGCCAGGCGCGTCATCGCTGCCGGGGGCGATGGCGTGGAGATCCATTGTGCCCATGGCTACCTCCTCGACCAGTTCCTTTCCGACGCCGTCAACAAGCGCACCGACAGATGGGGCGGGTCCACCGAGAACCGCGCACGGCTGGTCCTGCAGGTCGTCAAGGCCGTTGTGGATGCTGTGGGCGCAGACCGCGTCGCCCTGCGACTATCGCCGTATGCAGCGTTCCAACAAGCCGAGAAAGGCGACATCCACGGCCAATACCTATATATCATTGAGCAATTGAAGGCAACGGTGCCGCCGCTTGCCTACCTGTCTCTCGTGGAAGCAACCGGCGACCCCGGGGCATTGATCTTCGGTGGCAAAACCGTCAACCAGGGCAAGACGTTGGACTTTATCTTGGAGGCCTGGGACAACCGGTCCCCTGTGATCGTGGCAGGAGGCTACCGTCCCGAGACGGCGGCTTGGGCTCTGGAAGAGCACTACAAGAAGTGGGACGTGCTGGTTGCCTTTGGTCGCCATTTCCTGGCTAATCCTGACTTGGTCTTCAGGATCCGGCATGGGATTGAGCTGAACAGGTATAACCGGGCGACGTTCTACCTTGCGGAAAGTGAGGTCGGCTATAATGATTACCCGTTCAGCGAGGAGTATCTGGCTGTGCATGCGGAAGCATGAGCAGGAGTGGTTTTGCGATGGTTGGGCTGTTTAGGTATAGAGTATATTATAGACTGATAGAGTATAGATAATTCAATTTTTCCTCTGGGTATCGTTGCCGTTGCATTGGGCGTAGACTCGGGTTGCTTGGTGCCATTCTGAACAGGCCTCGATTTTGCTATCAGTCAGACCGGCACAACCGCTGTGATATCCATTGGGTATTCTGCGAATTACCCTGTGTACTGGGTAGGATTGGATGTGTAAGAAACTGATCAAGCTCATTTTCTTCATCTGGTTCATACAAAGTCGGGAGAAATTGCTGGGATCAAATCCAACCCTCAAGACATACAGAGACTTTGATTGGATATATGCTTGAGTCAGTCTATATCCAGAGGCATTATATCACTGTCATCTTTGCTTTCAGAGAACAGGTAGCTGCACCACCAACTAGCTGTCCTGTCAGCAGGATTTCTCACGAGCACTAGGGTGAACATCTTGGGAATGTAATGTTGGAGGTAGCTAGCCGGGAGTCGGAGGATGAGTCATCCGGGTCAGGTGACCCCACGCCGCCGCCCACTATCTAGTGGCCACGTTGTTTTTAGTTTCTTAGTACTTTTTTAATATTATTAAAGTTCTTTACTTATTAGGTTATGTAGCCCGGTTAGCCACTATTTTATTATTTTTTATTAATTTTTTAATATATATAAAAACCTTTAAGTAAGTTTTATTTTTTATTTTAATTTAATTTATTTTTTTTATAATTTAAGGCCGTAGTCGCGCGCTAAAGTTATATCTTTAAATTTTATTAATTAAATTTAAGTTTTATTAACTATTATTTTTTATTTATTAGCTATATTATTATTTTAATATATTTACCTTTTTAAAAAATAAAGTTATTAATACTTTTACTATTATTTTTACCCCTATAATTAATAAAAATATTACTAGCCCTTAGCCTAAGGCATCCCCTTAACTACTTTAAGTACTAGTAGTATGTTATTAAAAAATATTTTATAATAAGATTATTTTATTTTTTACTTAACTTAATATTTAAGAAGTTACGCAACGCCTAAAAAATAAAAAAAATTATAAATAGTAAAGCTACGCTGTTAGTTATTTTTTAATAGTATTAAAAATTAATATTATTATTAATAAAATACTTCCCCGCCCTAGGGAGGAGGATAGTAATATTTATAAATAATAAAAAGTAGTTTTTTTATATATTACTTACTAGCTATTTACTTAAGTATTTAATAAAATTAATAAATAAATTTATAATATTCCTAAAACCCTGGAGTTTGCTAATAATTTATATAATATTATTATAAAAATAGTAAATAATTAAGGTATAATTTAGGCTTAAATAGCTAGTATACGCGTGTTAAATATAAAATATAATAACTATGTTAATATAATTAATTATATTAATATATTTTAATAAGTAAATAAGGTTTATACCCGCTTAAGTATTAAAACAGGCATATTTTATTTATTTTTTATTTTTTTTATAAATCTCCGCAATAATCTCCTAAACTAGGTAAATAATTATTAATATATATTTACTAACAAGTTGCTTAAGGGCTATTATTAAACTAATTTTTTAAAGCTTTATAATAATATTATTACTTATATAGCTATAGTATTAAAAGTTAATACTATAGTACCTAAAGGTAAACCCTTGCCTAATTTTAATAAAAATAGTAATAAAAATAATAAAAAACTAATTATAAAAAAGTTAAATAAAAATAAAAAAAAGTTTTTTAAGCGCAAGGGCCCTGGCCCGGGATAGTTAAAAAAAGTGTATTTAAATAAGTTTATTAAGCATAAAAAGTAGTATATAAATAATAAATATTACGCGTATTATTATTTTATTAGCTATAAATTAGGTAAGTATTTTTATCTAGTACTATTTATTTATACTAAAAAATAAAAGCTATTATTATATATTTAGTATTATAAGCCGCCGAAGGAAAAAGTATTAATATTTAAAAATATAGGTTAAAACGCTACTTTGCAGGCGGCTAATAGTTATAACTATAGCTTTGCATTTTATATAGCTATTAAAGCTTTATTAACTAAAAAAAATTAAAGCTAGATTTTTAACTCTAGTGCGGCCCGCCATCTTATAAGTAACTACTTACTATTTTTTATACTTTATAAGTATAGGCTATATAATAAAGCCTATACTTATAAAACTACCAGTGCAGGTAATATTATTATTTATAATATTAAAAATGCTTGTATTTGCCTATACTAAGTTAATAAAAGTTTTATTAAGTATTTTTTTAAAGCGTACTTTAATCTAGACCTAAATTTTAACCTTTTATTAATAACCTAAGCGCGAGAAAAAATAAGGATTTAGTAAAGCTTTAAAAATCTTTTTATTTATAATATAAAAATAAATATTATTACTGGATTAACGCATATTAAATATAAAGTTTTTATTATTAATATAGTTTTTTTAAATATATTTATAAATAAGATATTTACTAAAGCGCCGGCATTTAGTAAGAATAAGTTAAAAATTATTATTAAAGCTATCCGCGAGAATATTATATAAATATATTATTATTTAGGCTATTATAAAGTTTTTAAACTGCGCGGTATAATTAATAAAAAAAATATTTTAAAGTTTATATATAATATTTATTATATAGTAAATATTAAGCGTAAAGTTTTGCAAGAAAAATAATAATAAAATAACCTAAATTATAATAATTTTATATTAATTTAATATATAAATTTTTAAACAATCCTTCCGGTAGGCTTTGGTAAGTTTAAATATTACTTAATTATAGTAAATAGTATAACTACTTTTATTATACAAGTATTACTTAAAAATAAACCTAAGGCCTTTACCATAATAATTAACTTTAATAAAAAATTAAAAATTTTAACTAATTACTATCCGTGTTAGTAGCAAATTAATAAGAGATTAAAGTTTTTTTATTTTTTAAATTAGGCTAAAATAAAAGGTATTTAAAGTAAGGTAATACCTTCACGTACGCCTAAGCTAAATAGTAAAGCTAAGTGCTTAAAAGGGTATTTTAATAATATTACCCATGTAATAATAATTAATAATAATTTACTAAAATATTTATAGTTATTTATTATAAATAATATAACTTGCTTAGTAAATTACCTTTTTTACCTAAAATATATAAATTCTAAGCTACTTATATAAATTTAACAGGAGTATTAATATATTAAAAATCTTAAGCCTTTAATACACGTGTTTAAGGTTTTTAATTACCGCGCCTGGGTTTATATTTTTAAAAAAAATTATATTTAATTAAAAAAAATAATGCCTTGGGCGTAAGTTAAATACTAAATAAGATATAAAAAAAATTATAGCTATATTTAATATATTTATATATTATTAAAGCGTAAGCTTTATAAATCCTAAAATATTACTATTAATAAAAGCCATGTATATAAAAATAATTATACTAATAAACGCCTAATAACCGCAAATCTTATTAAAAAACCTGTAAATAAGGATCCAGGTGTTATTATTATAGTTATTAATAAGGTAATATTAAAAACTATTTAAATTACTAACCACAAGGCGCCTATAATATATTACTTTAAGCATGTAGCTGCCCGCGAGAAAGCAAAGGCTGTTAAGGCAGTTTATTAACATGTTATTACTTAGTAAAAAAAAACACTAATTTATAAAGTTCTGGAGCTAGAAACGCCCCTAAATATACTTAAAAAATTAAAAAATTAGGCACTTGTAGCTATAATATATAAATAATAAATTATATTATTATAAAAAATAATTTAAAAGTAAGCTAATTTTTTGGCTAATACAGCGCGAGAAATTTTTAATAATTTAAGTAAAAATATAAGTTAAATATTATTAAAGCTATTTTTTATACTTATTATTTACCTAACGCCTGTAAAGGGGCTATTAATATAACTAATACTTATAAAGGGGCTATTAGTTTTTTAAATACCCGTGTAGGAGTTATTTATTATTAAATTTTTTACTTTTATAATATTATTTTTAAGTTTTATTTTAACTCCGGAGGCGCTGTATACTTAATACCTAAATTTTAATATTTACTTATAATAGCAAGGTTATAAACACCTATTAAGTAAGGTTAAAGCCTATATTAAGTAAGAAGCGTGGGAGCAAGAGCTATAATTAATAAATATAAACTTATAAATTATAAGTAATATAACACGTAAAAAGTGTTATTAAAAGTTATTTAAAAAAAGTAAAAATATTTAAATAGTTACGTATCTCCTGGTTAGATTTTAATAATTTAACACCACTTAGGTAAAAAATAATAAAGTTATACTAGTATAGTAATATTATAAATTTAAAGTGCTAGCACCTACTAAAGGGTTATTAGTGCTGTTATTACTATTAGTGCCCGCTAAGGGGCTATTAACACTATTATTACTATTAATAAACTACTATTTAAGCTGTTAGCACCGCAAAATAAAATAGCTAGGTAATAAGCAGGCTGCTAACAAGGCCAAGCAGGTTACTAAGCTAGTAAAAAAGTATAAAGCATGTAAATATATAATAAGTATAGTATTAAATCTTGTTAATAATAATAAAAATATTAATACTAGTAATATTACTATACTAAATAACTATAAGCAAGCTATAAAGTTAAAGTACATAAACTAATAGCTAGTAGTAATAAAATATTAAATTAGTAATATTACTAGTATAAAGGCTTATAAGGTTATTTACTGCCTAAAAGGCGTAAAAATCCTTAATAATAAATAGGTATTCTTGCTTAAAATAAATAAATATAATAAAATTAAATACTTTAAGGCGTGCTAGGTTATATATAATAATTAATAATAACTAGGTATTAACTTTATAAATAATACTACCCTAGTTTTTTTAAACATTACCATGCAAATATTTTAAATAATAATAGAGAATTGCTATTCTCACAGAGAACACTCTTATTCTCACAGAGAAACTTTATGTATTATTTAATATTTTATTTTATAGGTAATATTTAGATATTCTTTTAATATACTAAGATATTATACTTACTATATTTATTAAAAAATAAAAAACTATTTAAAAATACATTTTTATTACAGGAGAATACCAAGTATTATTAAAAAAGGTTAAATAAGTAATTTATAATAAGTAATTAAGTTTTTTTAATTTTTAAAAAAGTAATATTCTAATAGTTCGTATTATTTTTATATAGATTCTTAGAACTGTCTAAAAAAGTATTAATATTCCTAAAAATAATAAATTTATTAATAAGATATTAAGCAAGAAAAAATACCTTGGTATTTTATATTAATTATTATGTAATTTAATTTTTTTAAAATACCTATATATAAATATTATTATTAAAAATATAAATAATTCTTAATATTAATTATATTACCTAATCCTAGCTTATTAATATATTTTTAATATTTTAGTTCTCTGTGAGAATAAGAATCTTCTCTGTGAGAATAGCAATTCTCTAATAATAATTATACTTAATAAGTATGCTAAATAAATAAATATTATTACTGCCTATTTCCACGCGGTGTTAAAAAATTAAAAAATTTATATATACTAATTTTAAGGCCTAGCTAAGGGTAAATTAGGTAATATTTAGCTATTACTTATGGTATTTTATAGTTTATATTAATTAGGCCATCTCTAGTTTAAAGAACTTAAAAAAAAGCTTATTTAAATAAAATTTAAACTATTATTAGTTAAACCCTGTATTTATTATAAAAAATCAGCGTTTATAATAGTTTATATTAATAATTTAATTATTATTAATAATATTAAGCAGCTTATTAACAAGATTTAAAAAGAACTTAATAAGTTTTTTAGTATTAAGGTAATTAATAAGCTAGTAAAGTTTTTAGAATATGCTATTACCTATAATTATAAAAATAAAATAATTTTAATAAGTTAGGAACTATATATTACAAATTTCTTAAAAAAGTTAGGTTTATAAAATTATAATAGCTTTACTATTTTTATAAATTTAATATATTATTTATATTACCGCAAGATTACTTTAAAAAATGCAGAGATTAAGTAAGTAAATATAAAAAATATATTAAAAGCATCTTTTAAAAAATACGCAGTTTTTTATAAATTATTAAATTAGCTAGTTACTAAAACTTAATTAAATATAGCTTATATAATGTTTTATTTATAGCGCTATATAAATTTACCTTTAAATTATAATTTAAAGGCTATAAAGGGACTTTTTAAATACCTTTAATATATAAAGTTTAACCTTATTCTAGGCCTTTAACCTAATAAAAAAAAAAAGATTTATATTAACACTTTATATTAGGATTATAAAAATAAAAAGTTATTTAAAAAATTTATTATTTACTATGCAGGTTTACTAGTTTACTAGGGTATAAAAAAGTAAACTATTATTACTTTATTATTTATTATTACAAAATTTATTATATTTAATAAAGTTATTAAAAAAATACTTTATATTTAAAAGCTTGCTATAATACTAGGTATTTAAAAAAAAACTTTTAAGCTAATAATTATTAATATAAATAATATTAATAGCGTATATATTATTTAAAAAATTAGGTTTAATAATATGGTTAAGTAAATTAATAATTAATACTTTTTTATTAAAAACCTTTATAAATAGGGTATTATTATATTTAGCTATATTAATAATAAAAAAAATCCTATTAATAGTTTTACTAAGCTACTTAATATAATTAACTTTAATAAATTTTAAAAGGCCCTTAGGCTAGTTAGTAAAAATAGCAAGTATTAAAAAATTTAGTATTTTATTTTTTATATATATTAATTTTAAAATATAGCACGTGATATAGTATAAAAATACTTTATATTTAAATTATTATATAAAGCTTATTTTTTTTTATTTAAAAAATTTTACTAGCCTCACGGCTTCCCGCCTAGGGGGCTGTGTTAAAGGTAGCTAGCCAGGAGTTAAAAAATAAGTTATCTAGGTTAGGTAACCCCATGCCACTGCCTACTATCTAGTGGCCGTGTTGTTCTTAGTTCCTTAGTACTCTCTTAATACTATCAGAGTTCTTCGCTCATCATGTAAGCAGCATTCGAAAGGCTTCCATGTCTTCAACTCTAGGTCATACTTCTCTAATCAACAACCAAGTTTCCAGTGCCTTGCAGACATTAATCAGCAAGCCCCGACTTTCCGAGCTTCGAGAAATGTAAATCCTTCAGCGATACTAATCACATACGGTACTAACGACTCCGCATCTCCGCTCCGCAACTCCGATGGAGTCACCATAAGCAACCACGCAAGCAGCGAGTCCAAGAACCAGCAAGACGTCATTCAAAAACTTGAGAACTGTATAAATATCGCTTTCCCCCCAAGGAGAGTGTCGGGCCACAAAGAACAGAAACCAACATCTTCCAAGCGTCTCCATCAATCCCCAACCATGACATCCCAATCGCCCCCGCCCCCAACCAACAAAACAACCCCCTACTTCCCCCTCGCCGGCGCCCGACAAGACGGCTGGTCCACCGCCGACAGAGCAACAGCCACCTGCTACTGCGGCGCCGTGCAGCTAAGCTTCGTAAGTCCCCAACGCCCCTCCACCCCCCTCTTACCCAAGGGTACCTCCCTAACAGAAACAATCCAGCCAACCCAACCCCCCGGCCTAATCGACACCTTCATCTGCCACTGCACAGACTGCCGCAAAATCACCGCGTCGATGTTCGCCTCCAACTTCACAATCTCCGACAAGTACCTGGTCCACGAGCGCGGGCGGGATTCTTTGTCTTCATACAGCCAGAGCAAGACCATCGCGACCGGCCACACAATGACGAATTACTTCTGCGGCACGTGCGGCACGCTTATGTACCGCGTTGGCACGGGGTTCCCGGGGATGAGTATCCTGCGGCTTGGGACGGTGGATGATTTTGGTTTGCATGAGGGGAGGCTGAAGCCGAGGATTGAGCAGTTTGTTAAGGATCGGGTGAGCTGGGTTAGGGATGCGGAGGGGGTGGAGGGGGTTGAGGGGTATGCTTATGCGTGAGACTGGGGTGGGGATTTTAGGTGTATGGGATTTGTTCAGGGTATGAAGGTTTCTGTTCATTCTTTATGGGTATTTATTAGCGAACGGTCAGGTTTGGTCTGCGGCCCTCCCACTGAACCTCCAGCTGTCTCGGGAGCGCGGACTACGTGTGTGAACCGGAATGAGGTGTAGGGTACTGGCAGGTATCAGGAGGAAGCAGTATAGAGTTATACTGTAGAGAAGAGTTTGTCTTGAGAGATAACTTTACCCCTGTACTACTGTAGCAGAAGCTAATGTCATCGTGGATTTGTCAAAGCTAGTCTGCCTGTCGGCATGATGCCAGCTTGTATACCACAGGGTACTGGACACGGCCCTCCTCATATGGTATGGGCCATCGATCCATGGGAATCAACCACACCTCTCACTAGGTCCCAGTATCTACTACACGTCCCTGACCCCCTGCCTCCCCCACCATCTCCCCCCTATGCCCCCAACGCAAACATCCTATACCTCCCCGCCGTCTTCTTCCGGATCTCCTTCCCCACGACCAAAAACGGCACCGGCACCAAGAGGAGCACGAACTGCAAGCACGCGATCAATATGTACGTATCTCGTAGCCCCATCCCTTCGATCCAGGGCGTATACGCAAACATGATGATCACAGAGAGCGCGTTGCGGAAGAATACGACGGCGACCATGGCCGGGCCGAGGATCTATATTGGTTGATTGTTTGTCAGTCCCAGTCAAGTCAGGGTTGAGGCATCCTTGATTTTATGAACGGAAATGGAGGGGATGAGTCCAAAGCGAAGGAAGGATGGCTCACGTCTGGATAGCAGTCGAGGAGATACGTCAGGGAGACGTCAGAGCAGACGATGAACCCGACGGCGAAGAGGGCGTACCCGACGTTAAGCACGATGAGCGGTTCTTGCTGTTGGTGTTCGTCAGCTTTTCTAATATCGGAGAGACAGATGGATGGTAGTATTCGCGGCCACCATACATAAGCCAGGCCCAAGCCGAAAACCAAGGTACCTGCAACGGCAAAGACACACCCCGGCAACGCCAACCAGAGGCGCATCTCGGGCTCGAAGATGCCGCCGTTCCGCCGGGACAGAACCATAATCGACCAGTCGCTCAGCGGGGAGAAGACGATGCTCCCGATCGCGGAGCCGATGAAGGGGGCCAGGCTGAGAAGCCCGACTTGCGACGGGTTGAGGTTGTAGGGGGGAAGGAGGGTGTAGAAGGATTGCGTCGATGCCATGAGGGTGATCCAGCCGATTAGGGTCCCGTAGGTGATTGCTGTGTAGGTGACAGCGGGCATGGTGAAGAAGACAAGCAAGGGCTGGTAGATCTGGCGCAGGGTGGGCTCTTTGGAGGGGGTGATGAGGGCCATGCGTTGGAGATAGCTGCGTGGTGGGGAGGAGAAGGGGGAGGTGCATGTGCAGGTGGTGTTCGCGGTGGTTGGTGCACCTTGCTGGCTCGCTTTTGCCTCCTTGGGTCCCGTGATATCTGGAGCAGGAAGGTCGGCGTCGGCCTCGTCGGCCGCTCTGCTCGCTGGGCGTCCGTCCAGCACGGGGATGAACTTGGATTCCTCGAAGAGAAAGACCACGGCGACGAGGTTGGACGCAATCAGGGCAACGGTGATCCACCACATGGTGCGCCATCCCAGATCCTCGATCGCGTACCCCATTGCCACGGGCCCCAGGAAGGTCCCGATGGACTGCATGAGGAGGAAGATCCCATTCATGAGGGCGTGCTGGTGGACGAAAAAGAGATCAGCGATGGTGAGCATGATGATCGTCTCACTGATCGCCCCCCCGATGCCGGAGATGAAGCTCGTTGCGACGATTTCGCCGTGGCTCGTCATCTTCGCGCTCCAGATGGCAGCGACCAGCTGCATCGTGCAGCTGAACAGGTAAACAGGCCGGCGGCCGTATCGGTGGGCAAGGGGGATGAAAAGAATGCTCCCGGAGGCGAGACCTGCGTAGTTGGCGGCGATGGCGTTGTTCAGATCGCTATAGCTTGCCCCGAGGTCTTGCTGGTAGGGCGCAAACGAGACTCCGATATTGCCCATGGCGATGAAGGTATAGATCACGAAGGTGCATGCCAGGCCAAAGTTGACGGTCTTTCGCAGCTTCGACCAGTTATAGGGTTCATCCAGGTGAGCTACTGACCAAGTCGGGCTGGATGACGGGGCATACCAATGGATCGTTGCAGTCCTGGCTAGGAATGGGATGCAGGGCGATCTGGGAGGAAGAGCCGGTTTCTTCACTGTCAGCTTCCACCGCCACACCATATACGTGGCTCACTTACTTTCTTCGAGTCGAATGGTTCCAGGAGGAAACTCGTCCTCCCGGCGTTGCTCCTGGATTGGATCCATGGTCGATGCTGGTGCTGGGCAACTTCCAGAGGCAGGTCGAGGGTCTTATACAAGTGCAGCTATCTTCGCCCTGATATGCGAACGGCATGCCTGGCTGGGGATTGGACGGTGCAGCTCCACCCCCGCAATGCCCTAAAAACGCGCTCCAACTGCAGCGGCTATGCTGCCCGAATTGGGTTAAGCGTGCTATCCAGCGATCAGGACGTTTATGCAGACATCAGGGACAATCCAACGCTGATAACACTCCTTCTCGGCTCTATCAACGAATAGGATGTTTGTCTATCTTTTCGGCATCAAGAATCGGTATTCGTCGAGTGTCACTGTGACTCCATGCTCGTCTTGCTCTGGGACGATATAAAGAGCTCAGAGACAGCCCAAACTGCAGAAGCAGAACAGCTTCCAAACAGCAAAGATTGAAACCCTCTTTCAAAATGACTCGTCTTTCTCCTTCTGGAGAAGCTGCCATCAGCGTCCCCAGTCTTGGGGCGCTGAAGGGCTTTACATACCCAAGCGGCGTGCGTCAGTTCTTTGGCGTCCCATACGGTAATATCTCCAAGCGGTGGACAAGAGCCCAGCTGGTCACCAGCTGGAAAGATAACTTCCACGACGGTACTAGACTTGGGTGCGGTTTCCTCATCCCGGTGAAGAATAATGACCAGAGAGCTAACCGCCCTGTAGGAAACACTATCCCCTTCCACCCGAGTACGACCCGAAGAAGGATTATCTAGTCCCTGTCACAGAGACTGAACACTTCTCTCCCTGGGAGGCAAATGACCTCGAGTGCCTGAACCTGAACATTGCGTTGCCACCGGCGGACCTCCCCGGTCCCCATCCGGTGATGGTGTACATCCATGGGGGTGCGTTCTTCCTTGCAGGCCCCCAACATCCAGTATTCGACTGCGCACGTCTAGTCACCACCTCAGTTGAGCGCAGAACCCCGGTAGTCACCGTCACCATCGGCTACCGGGTCGGGCTGGGCGGGTTCCTGGCCTCTCGCGAGATCCAGCAAGATCTAGCAAGAGACAACCACTCTGGAGCCGGCAACTTCGGCCTGACAGACCAGCAGATCGCTCTCCACTGGGTCCAGAAATACATCGGCCTCTTCGGCGGCGACGCCAACAACGTCACTCTCTTCGGCGAGTCCGCGGGCGCAATCTCCATCTCGCACCACCTGCTCGCAGCCGAGCCCCCAAAGTTCGACCGCGCAATCCTCATGTCTGGAACACTCAACCTCGCCCCCGCATGGCCGCTTGAAAAGCACCAAAGGCGGTACGACGAACTCCTCCGATTCCTCAACATAGACCCAGCGGCGCCAGACACCCTCGACCAGCTCCGCCGCGTGTCCCAGGACGCCCTCACAGCAGCAACATGGTCCATCGAGCACGCCGACTTCCCAATCTACAACCCCTGCTACGACGGCGTCTTCCACCGCGCAGACCCCCTTCTGCTGCGCGTTGCCCCGCTGCCCCCCTGGCTCAAGGGCTTCATGGCAGGCGATACCCGCGACGAGGGCTTATTGTGGCGCCTCGTCCTCCGCAAATACACCTACACCCACTTCCACACCCGCATGGGACGGTTCCTGACCCCCGCGGAAACAGCCAAGATCCTAGCCCTATACAACATCACCGCTGAATCTGAATCCAACTCCCCAGACGCGTTCTTTCAGGGCCTCGAAGCCCTCATCCGAGACGTACTCTTCGTGATCCCCAACTACATCCACTTCCACGAGCCCGAAGCTTCGCCCTCGCCCTCGGCCAAGCCCAAGCCCCGGATCCCGATGTTCGCCTACCACGTCGACCAGCAATCCACGCTCGCGAACCCGCTCAAGGGCACGGCGTACCACGCCATCGACCTCCTGTACGTCTTCCAGAACGGCGATGATATGTCCGCGGAGCAGCAGGCGCTCGCTCGGCAGATGGGCGGCGACTTCATTGACTTTGCGTACGGGCGGGATCCGTACAAGCGGGTTGACGCGGGCGGGGCCATGGTCTATGGGCCTGAGAGCAAGGCTGTGTGGAAGACGGAGGAGGCGGACGAGAGCGTGAGGGGGTATGCGAGGATGAAGAGCATTCTGGAGGATGGGCTGTATCAGCGGCTGTTTGCTGCGGTGGATGATATTGGGGGGGAGAGGCATCGGTTTATGAATCGGTGATGATGTAGCGGTTGATATTGACCTGAATGAACTGTAGCCTTTGGTATTTGCTGATATTTAACATGAATAAACTGCAGCTTGTTGACATCCAGAAACTTCCGCTGTGGGGGCCGTAGGTCCAGAAATCTGCAAGGCCGGTGCGGACAATACCTATCGACGTGGGCGTTTAGGATCAGGGATTTCCCACCCTTTGCTGCAGGTGCAGTTGGGGACTTGGGGTCGTGGATGGCGTTGACGATGTGGCTTTGGAGTGCGCCGCCTGTGTGCGGGGAGAGCAGCGATTCGTCGTTCTGCAAGTGAGTGGTTTTGTATTGGTTGGTGAAAATTCGGTGGTGATGAAGGACTGCATCCTTGATGGCGCTAGCCGCCGAGTTGGATGAGGCGTTGCGTGTAGGCGAGTTGGGCGGCGAAGGTGGAGGAGACGGAGGTGGTGATTGAGGTTATTTGGGTGGGTGTGAGGAGGCCATTTTGTGGGCTGATTGATCGGCTGGGATGAAGATGGGATAGGAGGAAGTGAAATATTTCTGATTTGAGTCATCGGATGCTAGACACATGACATATGACCGGCGGGGTTGTCGACTCAAGCGAAAGACTTGGGAGAAGATGTTGTAACCGCAGTGTTACTCTGAGTCTTTTGGTATGCCTTGTTCGGAGTACAATGTGAGGTGTGCTGAAATATTATCTACTATCGCCCACACTAGACGCCACTGTTTATCCTGACTACATGCGGAAATCTGCTGTAACAAGAAACAAACTCGACGTACTGCATTGATGGTTTTGACTTGCTCAGCAGCTTCAATGTTCAAATGTCTCCATACACCTCGAACCGAGCCCATCTAGCTCCAGCCCAAAGACAGAAGAAAGTAACATCTGCCTAGTCATACGGGCGAGCCGTTCTTCAGTTGCCAGATACGACTGGGGCAGCCAGTCGGGCACGTCTTCGCCCAGTGCCATCCTAGCCACTGCCTCGCCTGACGACCAGCACTGTGGTATTCCATAACCGCTAAACCCAGCGGCAATGTACTCTCCATGTCCGGTATCCGAGGGCCGACCCGTAATGCCAGAGGGCAGTTTACCCACTAGGGGAAGATGGTCAGCCGTGAACCCCATGATCCCGGACCATGTCATATCGATGTCGGGAGGCTCGGCCTTCCCGGTTATGGGGTCCTGCCATCCCTTGATGAAGAGGGCCGGGAGAATGCTGGAGAGATTTGCTCTGGAGGTAGCGCTGACGACGCGATCGTCGGCAGAGAAGACTTCGTCTATCTTCTGCACCTCGCCGCCAATGACTATCATCCCGGAGGCTGCGTTTTGCTGCATGTAGTACAAGCCCACATCACAGGTATTAGTTTGCTGGTCGTAAGATGGCGTGCTTATGAATGACCATGAGAGTTTGTCCCCTTGGTGAGGGAAGCAAGAGCCTGGTTTCTGGGCTGATACTGTTCCACGCACTGGGACTAGCTTCCCCTGCAGCGCTGGAAGCAGGTGGCTCGCGAAGCCGTTTGTGCAGTGGAAGATCTTGGCCGCCCGCATGCTTCCGCGTGATGTAGTAATGACAAATGGATATTGAGCGTTGTCCTCTGGTGACCAGTAAATACCGGTTACTGCGGTGCTTGTTTCGAGCGATAGACGGCCTGAGTGGGATCGGAGTAGCTGAGCGAATTTGCGTGTGATCAGTCGGTAGGGCCAGAATGCGCCTTGCTGGCTTGACAATGCGCCGGCTGCGTCTTTGAGGTTGAACGTCTAGTAGAAACAGCGCAAAAAGTCAGCATCTGAATGTTCTGTGGTCAGATTAGAAGATCTACAAACCTCCTGGGCTGCCTGCGCGTTGTGGACTGTATAAACACCCTTCGCTAGGGGATCGGAATCCTCGTAGAGCCTTACCGATTCAGCAGCTCTGTTGAAAGACTGCTTGTCGCGGTATCCGATTACTGAGTGCACGTTCCGGACCTCGCTTGCCTGTTCGAGCTCTGCACTGGATCTCGCAAGAGCAAACATCTTGTCCAGGGTACGACTATAGAAACGCCCAATGGCAACCGCTTCATTGACACCATGCCTTTCAGCGATGTCTGCAAAACTCGGCCCAATTGGAGAAATCAAATGGCCCCCGTTGCGACCCGTTGCACCGCTTGTGAGAGTGCGAGCCTCGAACACCGTCACTGAGCTATTTTTTGCTGCGGTATCGCCCTCGAGAAGTGTAGTCGCAATGCTGCATCCTGTCACGCCAGACCCAATGACTGCGAAGTCCGTCGTCTCCGGGAGGTCTTTGGAATGAATCKTTGCCACTTCGGGGTCGGGGGGTACTTGCCACGCGGCAGCTGTTGGGTTGCCGCGAGGAGTACCGGGATCTTGAAAGGTCTGAGAGACAAGGTGGGAGAGTGTCTCACCGTCCATCGAGGGTGCAGTGGGAGCCAACATGTCTGGAGATTTCAGTACGGACATGTGCTATCAAATGTTACCTATCATTTATAGGGCCCTACGGAGTACATGTCCGGATGGCGCCATCTCGACATGGACCTAAGCAGGGAGTATCCCTTCGAAAAATGCAACTCGGCGCCGTCAATGGCTGATGTTGCCGATACAAGAACATGATGAAGGATTCTGGAGAAGTGAAGGTTGATCTACGCCTTTCCCTTCTGGGGGCTTGTAGCCGCAAGGGTCCCTGTCAATTGGAGACGGTATCTTTACTTACTAATCAGCATACAACACCTTGCATGGTTACAGTACAGTACGGTACCTAGGTATCCAGGCCACTATCGGTTGCTTTCTGCGGTAGTTGATCCCCCTCCCTTGTCAACTCCGCACGACTAGCTGATATATTGCTCCTCATTCCACCACCAATGTGACCGAATATACCGCGCATGATACAGGGAGCGTGACGGCCTACCCTTCTGGTCGAAATTCCTTTTTTCAAGATGCCTCGTGCCCCAATGGCGCCCAAAGGTAGAGTCACGCTCTCCGGGGCTATGCGATCGAGAGGAGGATGTTGGAACTGCAAGCGCATCCACAAGAAGTGTGATGAACAAAAGCCTGTTTGTGGACCATGTCGCCTGAAAAACAGGCAGTGTGAGGGCTACAATCTGCATCTCGTATGGATGGCCCCCGGACAGGTCCGGAAGAGACCTCTGCAGCAGCCATCCACGACGCCCACCACGACCCAATGCCGAAACAGCCCAAACGATGAGTCTGTGGAGCTTCAGACTGATACATCATTATTAACAAGAACGCCAATTGATCGTGACGTTCATCAAGTCGAACTACTGAAGAACTGTAAGCACCACTCTCCTGGTCGTGCTGTGCTGACCATACCAAGTTTCTACCCATGGTCATATCAGCTTGGGCAGTCGGTCCTTGCAAGAGTGCCCAATGCTTCTGCATGTGGTCCCGCTGATCTCGCATTCCAACTCCGTAGCCCTGGCATGTCGCGCATATCAAGCATACCGTGAAGACGCCCACCGTCACCTATTTCCCTCTCTTTTGCATGACGCAATTGCGGTTTACAGGGAGAATATAAACCAGTGTCGCATTCCCGATGCCACGGTATTGGTGACGGGAATGCTTATCTGTAGTATCAGTGTGTGTCGCTCCCAGATAACCCTCGAATGTATCAAGTTGAATGTGAAAGATTGACTAAACCCTGAACCGAAAGATTGCCTCACTGCTTCTCTGGACGATCCACCTCAGTGGCCTGCAGACGATGCTCGAGGTCCAGGGGTATTCTGACCCCATGACTCCCCGTGACGCCCTCACCGAGTTTCTGATTGAAAATATCGGTCTACTTGACCTTCCGGCAATGACAATCGGTCGGCGCACACCTTGTTTGGAGATCTGGTTTCGTTGCGTGATGCCTTTGGGTCGGACTGGCATTGAGCCAACTTCCGGCCTACCTCGTACCCTTCTTGATATCTACTCAAATATAGGCTCCCCGTCCGCGGAGACGCAATTCACCCTCTGGACTCCAGGAAAAGCAGAAATCATCATCCAGTATCAGTATTGGGAGGCCTATCGCCTCGCCGGAATCATTGTTGCCCGGTCCCTGTTCTACATCGACACTTGGCAAGGCCATACCAGTAGTAATGGCTGTTCCAACCGTCTCGCGTTAGACGATGACATTGAGAGCTTGATCTGTCGGATTCTTGCATGTGCCAAAGCCCTGCGGACAGCCAAAGAAGAAGATCCCTTCCAGAACCCATTATATCACTGCATTCTCGCTCCCCTGTTCATGGCGGCGCTCAGTGCGCCTGCCTCGTCGGCGTGCAGAGATCCGGCAGCGGAAGAATTCAAGAACTTCGTAGATGAAAGGAACCACCCAGTTGATCAGGCTCTGTGGGGGATTGTCTTGGAGGTTTGGGATCGCCAACGAGAACGGCCGCAGTGTGTACCTCTATCTCTCGCAAACGAATTTGCGCAGGAGATGGAAATCGAGCTCCATTTATATTAGTCGAGCAGTATCCATGCCTAGCTCATTCAAGACCGCAAGCTCGAAATTTCTTGGCCGGCACTAGATTGATTAGAGAAAGCCTAGCCGCAAGATACAGTGGCATGAGAAAGATTTGGACACACTTCTTACCGTCAACTAATTGGACGATCAAACAAATACTAAGGTAGGTACTAGTTTTAGCGCATCCTGGGGGTGCCGAACAGAGTATGCACCTTTGCGCACCTGGTTTCCTATCTTGGTTGTTCTTCGCGAGACCAAGCTGACAAACTCTACGCTTCTAGATTCTGCAGATACCATTTAAGCAGAAGAAATGCTCTATGACCTTATCTACGAAGGCTATCTCATCGCAGTGTAACGACCTCCGCTGGTATCACTCCAAATGGCCGACACAAAGATCGAAACGAAACTGTTCTGGGAGGAGCTTGCGGCAACAAAGCGTCAGACTCTCGCGTCGTCTATCCCAGAAGAATGGGCGATCCCTCCACACATGCTCCCCGCAGAATCTGTGCTCGATGTGGCAACTTGGCCGGCCACCTCTGGCTGGTTTACTCCTGATGAGCTCGCCATCACTTCCCGTTCTGCCGGGGACCTTCTATCGATGCTCGCGTCTGGACAGCTAACGTCCGAAGCTGTGACAAGAGCGTTCTGCAAACGAGCCGCTGCCGCCCACCAACTAGTAAGTGCTTCATCCTATGGCCGTTCCATGCTCAATGAAACAGACAAACTGCCTATCCGAGACCTGCTTTGACCGCGCAATCGCATCGGCCAAAGCTCGAGATGACGCTTTGGCGCAAACAGGAAAGCCCATCGGCCCTCTACACGGACTACCTATCTCCTTAAAGGACAGCTTCAATCTCCGCGGCGTGGACTCTGTTGTCGGAATCAGTGCGTATATCGGTGACCCGGCCCAGTCAGACGCCACACTTGTGCAACTCCTCGAGAAGGCAGGAGCCGTGTTTTATGTCAAAACCAGCGTTCCAACAGCCATGCTTATCGGCGAGACGGTCAACAACGTGCTTGGCCGGACAGTGAACCCATTGAACCGCAAGACCACCAGTGGAGGAAGCTCAGGTGGTGAATCCTCCCTCATCGCCATGAAAGGCAGCCCGCTTGGAATTGGAACAGATATAGGTACGTCTCGCCAGGCTTTCCATGGATGTTGCCAGGTTATACTCACGGCGATAACCCAGCCGGATCCCTCCGCATGCCCGCAGCCTGCACAGGGCTCTTCACACTCCGCCCCTCATTCGGGCGATTCCCCAGCCGTAACTGCCGCTCCAGTTTACCGGGCCAAGAAGCCCTGCTCGCCGTCAACGGACCCATCGCAAGCACGCTCGCAGACGTGGAACTATACAGCAAGATCGTCGTCGACGCGCAGCCATGGCTCCAAGACCCGAAATGCCTCCCTATCCCCTGGCGCCCAGTCGAAGTCCCTGCCAAGCTCCGCATCGCCGTGATGTGGCACGACGGCCATGTCCGTCCTACACCCCCCGTCACCCGAGCCCTCCGCGAAATAACCAGCAAACTCAAACTCGCCGGCCACGAAGTCATCGACTGGGACACTGTCGAGCAAAAGCATGGACTGAGCCTGCTAATGCGCATGATTGTCGCGGACGGCGGGAAAATCATTGACAAGTTACTCGAGAAGACGGGTGAACCGTGGCGGGCGGAGCTGTGGTATCATCGTGCAGCGGCAGAGCTTTCAACGAGCGAGATGTGGCAGCTGCAGGCCGAACGGTCCATGTTCCAAACTCGGTATTTGGATCTGTGGAACGAGGCTGGGATTGATGCGATCCTCTGTCCGACAATGGCATTCAACACGGTGGAAAATGGGAAATTCAGACATTGTAGTTATACCTATCCCATCCGATCTCCGCCCCCCTACTCCTTTTCGCACAGGAAACCGGGCAGGACAAAGAAGAAATCTGCCCCTGCATATACTAACCGCTAACCTTCTTCTCAACCCCCAGTGGGCTACACAGGTGTCTTCAACGTCCTGGATTACCCCGCCGTCTCCTTCCCAACCGGCCTCGCCGTCGACAAAACAGTCGATAAACCGGACCCGGCTTATATCCCCCTTGGACCAGACTGCGAGGCTATAAATACCGAATGTGCGTACCCCTGCGCTCAGGGTTTCTCTAATGGCAAATAAGTAATGACTGACTTGCCATGATAGATAACGAACACCTGATGCATGGCATGCCAATCAGCCTGCAGCTTGTCGCTCGTCGTCTCGAGGAGGAAAGGCTTCTGGCTATGTGTAGGCGGGTTTTGGAGGCAGTAGGGTAGCCAACTACCCTAGTTATGGTACTTTATGGCCTTGTTACAATGTCTGTGAAGGCTGAGACCCGGGGATTAGGGCTACCAACCTAGGGTCAGGACATCCGATTCTCTGGTGGAAGGTACTATAAATCTTGTTGTTCATTCCTAGAACCCTATCTTGGTACGCCATGCAACACAAGAAACTTCTAGCTATACTGTCCATGTCCTTTATATGTAGCAACTACCCACAGGCTACCATTGTGCTTGCCAAGTACACCAGCTTCCCCAAACAGACACCTATATACCCCGACCAACTTATAGCAGGTAAGGTAGACATCCATAATCGAACTGGTACGCGCATCTTCCCTCAGGGTTAATAAACCATCCATACCTCAAGCCGGTCCCTACCAAGCAACCCTCGCCACGGACCCCTGCGGCCAGCGTCTTGCCACAAACTTCCTCCCCTCATCCAGCAGCAACAGCCCAAGTCCAAACGCAACAGGGAGAAAGAAGTGCTCAACCGGCACGGTCGTAGTCGCCAGGGAATCATGTAAGTCCGGAACATACAGGAAGAGAAACACAACACACAGGGCAAAGACCATTACCGGGAACAGGAGCAGGTTCTGCGTGGCGGGATTGCCGAGCGGCGGCTGCTGGAAGATACTAAGGCGGCGGGTGTGCACGGCGAGCAGGTTGAAGAACTGCATGATGACGAGGGTGACGAAGTAGATTGAGGAGGCTGAGTTCACGACGCGGGCGAGCTGGGCTGTGTCGTGCGCGTCGTAGTCGCCGTAGCGGAGGACCATTGCGGTGAAGGGGATGCCGTTGCGCTGGATGGTGGATGGAGTGGTTAGCTGTGGGTTGTTTGGAGTAACGTGGGAACGTACCTGCATGTACCAGAAAGCCATGACGTAGGAGAGGAAGCACTCGTATAGCCCGATGAAGAGGTATGCGTGGCCGAGGAGGCGTGTGTCGACCAGGCGGTCTCGCTTTGGGTCTCGGGGTGGGCGGAGCAGGAGGTCGGATTCGGGCTTTTCCCAGGCGAGGGCGATGGCGCCGGCGCAGTCGGTTAGACAGCTAGGAGCAGGTTAGTTGCTGTGCTTTTACTATAGGGCTCGGCTGGGATTCGTACCAGATTATGATCATCAGGAAGGAGGAGAGGATTTGGGGGACGCCGAGGACGACGTTCGTTACCACGGGCCCTGGTTTCTCTGATCAGAACAGTGGTCTCGATGTTATGTGGCAGTGGCTTACACAGCTCGCTGAAACTCCCCGCGGGGAGGAGGTAGATGACGGTTTTCTTGAGGTTGTCTGGGTGCCAGCATCATGTCAACCTAAAGTAGCTAGATGCCATACTTCGATCTTTTGGTGAACACATACCATAAACAAGCCTCCCATACCGCACAGCCTCGACAATGGCCGAAAACGAATCCAGCAGGACAATATCCGCGGCCTCGATTGCGATATCCGAGCCACTGCCCAGCGCAACCCCGACATCCGCTGCCTTGAGCGACGGCGCGTCGTTGACGCCGTCACCCGTCATGGCTACAATGTGGTCTCGGGCCTGGAACTCCTGCACGATGCGCAGCTTCTGCTCGGGCGTTGTGCGCGCAAAGACGATCTCATCGTATGTGCAGAGGCGGTCCCAGTCCGTGGCGGAGAGGTGAGCGAGTTCGGGCCCGCTAAGGACAATCGCGATGGTGGTGCCCGGGATATGTGTCACGTCCTTGCCGTCCTGGTCGTGGTCAAGGCTGGTGATGTCGTCTATGAGTGAAGGTAGTGTTGTGATGATTCCGCATTGGATGGCGATGGCTTGGGCTGTGAGTTTGTAGTCGCCGGTAACCTGGATTGGGTGGTGCGTTAGTAGAAGACAGGGCTATAGTGCGGATAGTGCAACAAACCATCATGATGCGGATGGAGGCCTTTCTCAGGGTATCGATCACGCCGGGGATTTCGTCTCTCTGTTTTGGTCAGCATATCCCAGGCCTGTGGCAACCAGAATAGCGGAGTGAAGTCCTACAGGGGGGTCAATCAAAGCCACAAGTCCGACAAGCGTCAGTCCGTCTAATGCGGACTGAAGCACGGCTCTATCATTGCGCGAGGCTTGAACGTCGCAGATCCACTCGTTCGTGACAGCCTTCTGCGCCAGGAGGATCACTCGCTTTCCCATAGCTGACCATCGGTCCTTGACAGCCTCGATCCTCCCTCGGTCTCCCTGCGAGAGATCCCTGCCGTTGGTGTTAGTGGTGAGCCTTGGTAGGAGTATGTCCGGGGCGCCCTTGATGAGTAAATATCTGTCACTAGAATTAGCCCTACACCTCGCGGCACTCGAGGACAAGAACATACCCTCCTCCCGTCTCTGCTCCAAGAGTCCACCTCACCACGCGAATCATGAATTTGTTTTCACTGTTGAATGGAATCTCGAATGCAGTCTTCCACTGCATGCGCAACTCGCTTACCGGACCGAGAGACTGCGAGAGCCGCAGGATCGCCTGGTCTGTGGGGTCACCAAAGATCCTGACGGCATGTAAAGGACGGTCCATGGTCGAGACATCGAGTTCTGCCGCGTTGCAGACTCCGGCGACGGTGCGAAGGAGGTCGATCGAGTCGGAGACGGGCATGCGTAGCAGATTCTCCGTGGTGTATTCGTCGCTGCTGCCAACGAAGCAATCTGTGACGAACATCTCATTCTGCTCATAACCTCATAATCAGCTCTGCAAAACAGATGACATTATCACGAATGATGAAAACTTTATACATACCTTCGTCAGAGTCCCCGTCTTATCTGAGCAAATGACCGAGACCGCGCCGAGAGTTTCCACCGTCGCCAGCGACTTGCAGAGAATCTTATTCTTCTTCATAATACCTGCGGCAATGGTCAGACCCATCGATATGGCTATCGGCAGACCCTCGGGGATAAAGGCCACGCCGACGCTGACGCAGCTGACTATGAGGGCTGGGACGTTGATGAAGTCCGGGTGGTCTCGCCGTAGATAGGCAGCCCTAATTGCAGGACGGTGTTAGCGGGCAGGCTTAGAAGCAAGACAGGCACACACCAGATGATGACGATGATGGTCACAAAAAGCACCACCAGCGACGCAATAATCACCACGAAACGGAGAATCTCCCGTTGCATGGGCGTCATCTTGGTTCGCCGCCCGCTGGAGAGGCTGGCGACGCGGCCGAACACAGTTTCGTTGCCCGTGGCCACGACAATGCCTAGACACGCCCCAGAGACACAGTACGAGCCCTGCAGACCAATGTTGTTGGTCTCGAGATAGTTAGAATGTGTGGACTCGACCGTGCCGTGGATAGGCTCGGATTCACCTGCGAGGATCAGCATGCTCTATTGGATGGAAAGGAAACACGCCAGGCACGCACCCGTGAGAATTGAACGATCCATTTTCGCATCAGCAGAGACCTGTGTAAAGCGCATATCTGCCGGCAGTTTATTCCCCTGCTTCACTTGGACCACATCGCCAGGGACCAGGTCCAGCGCACTAAGGGACGTCACCATCCCATCGCGCATGGCAATACACTGATCCGGGAGCATGGTCGTGATGGATGCCATGACCCGCGACGAGGACCAGTCTTGCCAGGCGTTGAAGGCGGCCTGGATTGCCCAGACGGCCACCAGCACAATGGCGAGCGCAAGGTTCGCTTCAGCTGGAGGGTCACCGAGCGGTTTCCACGCTACAAAAACCAGGACGGCGCCGCCGAGGAGGATACTACCAAACCCGCCGAAGATGTACCCCATTGTTAAGCGGAACCAAGGTGAAGATGGGGGCGAGAGCTGGTTTCGGCCGTGCTTGACGAGCCGCTGGCTGGCTTGGTGGGCTTGCAGGCCGGTGGGCGAGCTCCCCAGACGGCATTGCAGGTCTTGGACGGAGATCAGGTGCGAGTCTAGTTCGGCGAGGCCTAAGAACGAACAGCTTGGTTAATGGGGGTTCATCATTCAACTTCATTGGTGTCACTGGTGCGGCTTACTTCGGAGATGCTCGTTTTCCTGCTTGCTGCCTCCAGCTTTCCCGGCAGCTTCAGCGTCGTCAACCTTGAAGGAGCTATACTCTTATCAGCTTGTTTGATTTTGTTGTTCAATGAGGGACCTCAGGTCACCAACAGGGACCGGTAGGTTATGGGAAGCAAGTTTCCCGGTGTGACAACTCGGCCATGATCGCTGTGGATGGACATGGTCGAGTCGCGGCGACAGAGCTCGCGCATTTCATTGCGGTAGACTGTATCTTCTGCAACGCGTAGGTGGCCTTTTCCGTCGTTGTCGTCGTGCATTGTGCGTAACTTGTAAGAGTGTGCAAGAGAGAATGAGCCTCCTGAAAAGCATCACGCGTTCTTTATACTTGTAGACGGCAGATAGCAGCTATATCTGGAGCGGACTCGGGTTTGGAGCAAGAAATAGCTCACTTAAATGCGCGAATATTTGGAACCAAGAGCTGTGTGTGTACAGCCTCATTGGGGTCAACAATGGAAAGCTGATGTGTGGGATGCGTCGCTTCTGTCCACTGGCCCAGAAAAGTGCCGCATACACTTCCACACAACCGTCCTCCACCTTCTCAATGTCGATGTCCTATCTTCCTACTTACATTGCTTACGCTGCTGCCTGCTTCTACCAGCTGCTAATGACTAGCCAATAGCATTGCTTATAGTAAACCTCTGGATTATCTATGTGTAGCAAGCGGTAAGTTATAAGAAAACCTTAACTATCACGTGCTGCGCTAGTTTTAATTAAAATAAGCATGTTTTAAGCGCTAGCCCTCCGGGCGTTTAATATACTTTTTAACTAAGTAATATATAGCTATATTATAAAGCTATATATATATTTTAAATAAAAAATATTACTAAAAATAAGAATAATAAAACTTTTATACTTTTAATTTACTAATTAAAGGGCTTTCTTAAGGCTTATTATATTTTAAAACACCTTTACAACTCTCAGTAATCTAGGGGTACCTTTAAATAAGGGCTCTAGACGCTTTAAAATTATTATAAATATATATTTTTATTATCTTAATTTTATTTTTAACCTTTTTTTCCCCCTTTTACTACTCCCCGCGGTATAATAGCTAAAATTAAGGTGTGTATTCTTAACTAGCCTATAGGTATTAACTTAGCTAACTTTATATAGTTATAAAATTTTTTATTTTTTTTAACCTTTATATTATAAAAAGGTAAAAGGGAAAAGGGCCCTAGCAAGCCTATTTTTTTTTTTTATTATTAAAAATAATAATATGCTAATTTTTTAGCCTAGCCTAATTATAAAAGCCTTTTATAATTAATTTAATAAATAAAAGTATTAGGCATAAATTAAGCGCGAAGTTTTTATAAGTTTTATAATTATTATTAATAATTTTATTACTAGGTAAAAAACTTAGGACTAAAAAGCCTTTACCTATAATATTTATAATAAGTTTATATACTTTATTTTTTTAAAGGGCTATATTAATATTAATAGTACTAATTATATCCCCCTACGTGTATATAATTAGCCTGTTATTATAATAACTTTTAGCAAGATTATTGCCTGGGGGGGAATAAATTTAATTCCTAAAAACTTAGGGGCTTAGCCTACCCCTTTTAAAGCAGGTTTTTTTACCCTAACTAATACTATCTTAGGCAAGGCACCCCTAATTACTAAGTTAGGTGTTTTAATAGCCTAATTAGCACGCAGTGGCTTTATTATAGCCTTAATTATATATAATAATTATAGGGTGCTAATTACCTTTTTTAGTAATAAGCTAATAACATACCTAAAAATATATATTATTTAGCAAGCCCTTACTAAGTATATACTAAAACTAATTATAACCATAGCTATTCCTAGGATTAATATTATTTATATAAGCTAGGTTATTATTTTTAATAACTTTTTTATTAAAAACCTTTTAATAATTAATAAAATAATTAGTATAATACACCACACCCTAGGTATTATTAATATATATATTTTTTAAAAGTAGTATAACTACGCGGTATAAAAGGTGCCTAGTATTATTAAAATATATAATAATAGTAAAATAAATATTATTAAGTTAATTTAAAATAAGATTATAGCCTAAATAAAATTAAAGCTAGTTAAGCTTGCTTTTTTAAGGCATGGGCCTAACCCTAACACTAGGTAAATTACCTAGGTAATATTTTTTTTAAAATAGCCTAAGGCCTTTACTTTATTTAACTAAAGTAAGTATTACTAGCTTATTAAAAAACACTAGCTAGTTTCCTAGTATAACCCTGGCTATTAAAAATATTATTACCTAGTATATTATAACCGCGTAACACGCTGCGCATAATATAGTATAATAATTATAAATTACTTAGGTTTTATTAGCCCTAATTATAAAAACCCTATATATTATATAAACTACCTTAGTTTATAACTAGTAGGGTATAATAACTATTTAGCAGCCCCTAGGCGTAAGAATAAAACCCTAGTTTATTTATTTAAAAAAAATTTAATAGCGTGTGTTGCTATAGCACCTGCTAGTATTAAAATATATATACCTAAGCTAATACTAATACCTAGCTTTAGGCTAAAATTAAATAGTTTTTATTTTAAAAAAACCCCTAAAAGCGCGCTATAAAAAAACCTAAAATAAATAAATAAGGCTTTATAATAGTTACTAATTATTATACCCTGTGGTTTAATACTTTTACTAGAAACTAAAATTTTAGGTAACTTTTTACTAAATTAATTTAACTTACCTTAATTAACACGGGCACGCCTTCCTTGCCCTAGGTAATAAAGGTTAATACTAAATCCCTTTTTAAGCTTTAATAATAAAGTACTAAAAAAAAACTATAATAATTACTACTAAAATAATACCTAGTAATAGCAGGATCTTATTATTTATTAAGTAAATATAAATAAATTTATACCTAGCTATATTATAATCCTATAACTAGCCTATAAATAAGGCTATAATATTACCTATATTTAAAAGCCCTAAACTACCATAGGTATAAAAACCTAAAATTACCTAGTATATAAGTATTACGCGCTAGTAAATACTTAAAATAATTATAAAAACTAGCTAAAAAAATGCCCTAGGGTACTTACCTATATTTATAAAAAAAAAGTATTATATATTAAATAATACCACTTAATATAAAGCTAGAATATATTATAGCTTATAGTAAATAATATTAAGGTTTTAAATATATATTAAAAGCTAATTATTTATAAAATAATTAATTACCTAGTTATATTAATCCCTACCTTAAACTATATAATAAATAGGAATTTTAATATTATATATAATACCTTTAAGCCTAAAGTAAATAACTTACACCATAGTAGTAAAATTACTTAATAGGCTAGTAATAATAATATTAATTATATTAATAAGCCAGGCGTGGCCACGCACAAGGCTAGATATATTTTTAATTTAATTTTTTTAAATATTTTATTTACCTACATGCTAGTAATATTTAAATTATATAATAGCTTTAATTATTAAATTTTAGTTACTATAATACCAGGGCGTGAAAAAAAAATATTAAAATAATATTATTATAATATATTAAACCACAAGCTTAAGTGCCTGGCCAGGCTTATAAAAAATAAAATAATATTTTTTTTTTAACCTAGGGAACTAGGAAACATAAAAGTATTAAATTAATATATTAAATTTTTTAGTAATATTATTATAAAAGCTATATAAGTAATTAGTAAATATCCTAACCTAGGGAGTTATAATACCCTCTAGTAGTTAACTAAGTGCGCGGAGAACTACCAAGCCTAGGTAAAAAATCCTACCCTAAAATAAAAAAAGTAGTTTTTAGCCATGGTCTATAAAATTAAGCACGCGTACTAAACTAGGATAATTAATAATATTAAAAATAATTAAAAATTATATTAAATAATAGCATGGTATAAGTTAAAGCCCAGGCTTAAGGCTTTCTTATTATTAATAAATAATAAAATAATTAAAAACACGCGGGAAAAGGCTAATATTTTATAAAAGGTAGTGCTAAAGTATTTTAATATAAATAATAACTTAAACTTTAATTCCCTAGCACTAGAGTACTAGCAGGGTAATAAATATTTTTACTAGCTAAAAAAAAATCTTATTAAAAAAGGTTAAAAAAAATATTATTAGCGTGAGCAGTACTTCTCCCGGAGTAAACTAGGTAATAATTTATATTTTAAAGGCTTACTAAAAACATGTTAGGTAAGTTATATATAAATTATATAATTAATATTTATAGCTAAAATACTTTTTTTTATTATAAAAGCTTGCAAAGGTGGTAATACTTTTAAAAAATAATAAAAAAAATAAGTTTTTATTTTAATTTTAGTGCCTTATAGCACTACTTTTAATATTAAAAAAAAAACTTAAATAAATTATAACATGCTATGTTATTTTTACTATATTAGTATAAGGGGTATTAAGCCCTTAGTAGTATAATACTTTACCTAAGTGCTTAGCTATAAACTTAGTGGCTTTTTTTACTTATAATATAAAAATAATACTTTTATAAAACTAAAAGGTTACTATGGTTATTATAAATATTTTAGGCGCCTTTAATATTATTTTATTATAACACCTGCTTTAATAAATAATAAAGCAAGGCTAGCCTCGCGCGCTTCTAGGAGTTAGTCTTTTTCAACAGGGTAATTCAACTATTTAACAGGGTTTTATAAAGCGGAACCCTAATTAGGAGCAGGTGCTAATATAATTAACTTGTTACCGCTTCCTAATTAGGCTTAGCTTAGTAGTAAAATACTCCACGCGCGCGCAATATTTTAAATTCTAACTTTTTATATAAAATTTAGTGTTTAAACTGCAGGCTAAACATGCGTAAGTTTTAATTATTAAACTAGCACTTATATTAACTAATAAAAGGCCTAGAATTTAATTACACCTAGTATTAACTTTAAAACTTTCTTTAAAATAATACCTTCCCCGCGGCCCCGGCCCTGGCCATAGCCACCACCTTAACCTTTGCAAATTTTTTCTTACTTTGCTTGTACTAGCTTTAGTAGCTTTAGTTTTTTATTTTTACTATTACTATTAATAATAATAACTTTTTAATTAGGCGCTGGGGTAAGGCTATTTATAATAACCTATTATATAACCTCCTGGCGCGCTGCTTGCCTTGCCAGCCTTTATTTTTATTACTTTACCTAACTTTATTCTTAAATATTAGCCTTAACTTTTTTATAAAAAAATAAATACCTCCCATGGCCACGGCCACGGCCACGGCCTTTGCCTTTACCTTGCTAGCCTTAAGTTTAAATAACTAAATCTTATAGTATAATTAATATATTAATCCTAGTATTAAGATCTAGCCTTAGCCACCATTACTAATAAAAGTAAATAACCTAAAGGCTAGTTTTAAAAAAGGCTTGGATAATATAAATACAAGGCAACCCCTTTACTTATAAAGCTATTTTTATACACTCCCGGATTGGTTTTTTATTAAGGCCCTTTAGTAAGTATTTATTATAATATTTAAGGACTTTTTATAAAGTAAACAAAGAGATCTTATTATTAATAGCTTAAAATAATAGCTTATTATAAATTTAACACTTATAGTATTTCTTTTTTACAAATTCCCTATTAATAAGTTAATAACAAGTAGTAATAACCTTTTTAATATTTTATATAAAAATAAGAATATTGCTAAGCAAAGAATTCTAGGCCTTTAAAGGGATATAAGCACTTTTATTTTATAAAGTTATTATTATACCTAAATACTTGTAGTTATTAGTATAACACTTAAGAAAGTACTTAAAGTAAATATTATTAAGCTATTTTTTTTTTATATAAGTTAAAAAGTGTTAGTATACCTTTTACTTTTCCTTAAAGCCATTTTATTTAGTTTTTACCTTTTTAATAATAAGCTTGTATATAATATTAAAAAAACCTGGAGTTATTTTCTCCTACTTTTTATTTATTTTTATTTATAAAAAATTATTTTTATCTTTATTATAATCCCTTCTTGCAGCAGGAGTGCTAACTTTTAAATAAAACTACTTTTTTATATAAGCCTTAATAGCTCTTTAAACATGCCACTAATATAATATAATATTAGTATTTTAAAAAATAGGCTTTATATAGCCTAGAGCGCTTAAATCATGGTTTATTATTATTATTAGGGGCTTGGGAATCTTAAGATTTTAATAAATAGCCTTTAAATAATTTAGGATAAAGTTATAAAAGTTAATTAACTTATTAATAAGTAGGCTAAAGGTAATATAAAAGATTTAATTTATTAAAGTTACTTTTATAATATTTAATAACAAAAGGCCAAAGCGGTTGGTCTTGTAAGTATAATTTATAAAAATAATATAAAGAAATTATTAAAGTAACTTTATAAAAAACTTATGCATAAAAAATAATTAAGTAAGCTATTCCTTTTTCTTGTTATATTTTAGCTTTTAATTTAGGTTATTTTTAAAGTTATTTATAAGTGCCTGGAGCAGAAATCTACCCCCTAGCAAGGCTTAAAACTAGTAAAACTAATAGTTATATATATTATAGGGTAGGAAAACTAATAATAAGCTTTTTATATAAATTTACTTAATAATCTTAAAGGTACAGGTCCGCTAGGTAATTTATTAATTAATAAAGGCTTTTTTTTGCCTAAGCTCCGCCTAATAATATTAAACTTAAATAAATTTAGGTATAGGATTATAATTATAATAATTATTTTAAATAAAAAAATATTAAAGTTTATCACGCTTATAATAGCTTATTTAAATATTAAATTTATAATTAATTTTTATAAAACCGCGCGTTATACCCTGGGGGTTATACTTAAGGCTATAAATATAATAAAAATAAATAGCTTTAACCTAGCTATATTTATTTTTATTAAATTATTTTTTAAAAATTATATATTAATAATCCCGGGCTTATTACTAGGCGGCTTTTAGTACTTAGGCTTTAAAGGTATATAATTATTTAAGGGGTGGAGATAAAGGGCTGTTATTATTAAGGTATTTAGTATTAAATTTAGCAGGGTTAATTTTAGCGGGGTTAATATTAAGGGCAGGAATATATTTAAAAATAAAGCTATTATTATTTTTAGGCTAGATTTTTAGTTTATTATTTTTAGTATTTATGGCTTAAATTTATATAAAACTATTATATAAATCTTAGCCCATGGTTCTTAACAAAAATCACCACTAATTATATAAGGAGTTAAAACATGGCTAACTTGGCTTGGGAAACGGAAAAACTAGCTATCCGGACCGCTTTTTAACCGCTTCCTAATTAGGGTTTTGCTTTAGAAAGCCCTGTTAAATAGGCGAATTACCCTGTTGAAAAAGACTGACTCCGCTTCTAGCCTTAATTATAAGCTTTTTTAGTAAATAAAGCGTGAAAATACGCCTAAAATTTACTATAATAATAATATACCTAGTATACTATAACACGCCGCAAGGCTTGTCCCTTTTTTTAGTATTATTTTTATTATATATTACTAAATTATTACTAGCAGACCTAATTTTATACTTTAATTATATAAATAACTTTTACCTTAGCCACATAAGTAACTTTCTTTATATAAACTATAAGCTTTTAATAAAAAATATTTATGGCATGCTAGCCTAGGAGGAATAAAATAAAATAGCCTTTATATTTAAAAAGCTAAAAATACTATATATTACCCGGAAATAGTATAGTAAATTACCTTTATTAATAATTAATAACTAGCTAATAATTACTTTTATTACCATGGCACTAGGCTAAAAATAACCTGTGCTATATTAACTAGGTATTTTTTTTAATAAATAACTTTTTTAATATTAATATATTACTAAATAAGTAGCTAAAGCCCACGTGGTGGCCTAATATATTTATAATTTAGTATATATAATACATGATTTACCTGTAAACTCCCTTTGCAAGGTAATTATTATTTATATTATTTTTAACTTATTATATAATATAAAGGCATGGTATAGGGGCAGGACCAAGCCTAAAAAATATATATAAAATTTAAAAGTTAGTGCCTAGCTAGGCTAGCATATTAAAGTAATTAAAAAAACCCTAGTGCTAGCTACTTACGGCATACTCCTAGTTTTTTAAATAATATTTATAGTAACCCTTTTTAAAAATACTAGGCTTTTCTTCGCGGTAGTAATACTAAAAAAAGCTTAATTATAATTTACTTTAAGGCTTTAACTAATAAATAGCTAAAATTTACTAGTAGCACGGGTAATATTACTAAAAATCTTATAAAAATAAGGTACTAGCTCGCGCTAAAGGCCTAAAACTAAAGTATAAATTATTAGGGCGCTTTTTTTAAATATCCCAAGGCTAGTTCTAGCTTACCCTTATTACTTTTAAAAATACCTAAAAAATCTTACTAGGGGCAAGGCTAAGAGGCTAGCTATAAAAAAGTTTAAATAATAATAGTAAGTGCTATTAATAATAAAAATAGTAATTTTTAGTAATAATTTTAAATAAATATACTAGGGCATGTATTATATAAGCTATAGCTATATAATATATTATAAATAATATTTTTAAGCATAGGAACTATTAATTATTAGTGCCTAGTTTTATATTTATAATATTAAGGCTATTAGCGTACTTTAAAAATTAAAGGTAATAATTAAAAAACTTTTTAGGGCGCCTATTTACTAGCTTTATATAAATAATACCTTAATAATTTAATACGCGCGCGGGTAGCCCTTGCTATTTTTTAACTAGGCTTTTTAAATATTATACTAGTTTATAAACTAATATATAGTTTACTTATAGTAATTTTTTAGCTATATAAATATTAAGGGTAATAAGCTAGCTAATAAACTAGTTAATAAAATAGCCTTTATAAAGGCATAACTTTTAAATACTAACTTTTTTAAGGTATAGCTCACCGCGAGCGGGATATATAGCCTATATAAATAAATATATTAAATTACTTAAGTTAAATAATAAAAAGGCATCTTTATAAAGTTATTAACCTAATATAAGTAATAACTTATAAAGCTAAAGCCTTATTAAGTTAAACCACGGCCTAAACTTATATTAAAGTACCTAATTTTATATTACTAGCTAGTATTAAGATTATTACATAGTAACTTTAGGTAGTATTATAAATACTTTTAGTATAAAAATATAAAGGTTACTTATTCTTATAAAAGAAGTAAAAGCCCTAAATACCTAGTTTTTTATTACCACTTTTAATAATATTTTTAATAATAGCCTTAGTACCTTATAGTACCACTAATAACTAAGGCCAAGGCCTTAAAGTACCTTTATAAATTAAAGCCTAAAAACTTTATATTTTTATTAAAAATTATAAACTTTTATAAGTTTATTTGCCCCTGCTAGGGCTCCCCGCGCCCTAGCCTTATAAAAATTATTTAACCTAGTACTAAATAGTTTTATTTTTTTTAATCTTACTATATTTTTTTTTTTATACTTTTTTTTAATATAACTAGCTTTAGCCTATATATTTTTTTTATAAAATAGGGCTAGCCCCTATATTTTATAATATTTAAATTATTAAGCGCGTGATAAATAACACCTGCCAGCAGCTATATATTAAAATAATAAGTAAAAAATAGGCACCTGGCTTATAAGCTTTAGCAAGAGTTGCCCTTAAAAATAAAAAGCCTTTTATATATAAATTAATTAAATAAGCTACTTACCCTGTGGCAGCACGCCCCTATACCTTAAGGAAGGTTTAGAATATTAGGCGTACGCCTAGCAATCCCCGGGGTATTAAATACCACTACTACTACTACTACTATTATATTTTAAAAAATAGTAAACTTAGTTACTTCTAGTAGTTTAATTATTTTATTTATAGGATTTTTTTTTTAGCACGTGGTAAAACTTTATAAAGTATTATTTATAAATATTTTATATAAAAAAGTATTTATTAGCTAACCAGCGTGTAGTAATTAAAATTTTTTAATTAATAGTATTAGTAATAATACTAGTATTATTAAAGTATATTATAATTAACTTACTATTTTATATTTTAAGCACCTTAGCAAGCTTTTTTATAAATAAGGCTGTTTTAATAGCCCTGTTAAATACTAAAAATTTTACTATAATAAATAAAGGTATTATAACCACTTATTTTTTTAAATTTTATATAATAAAAAATTTATAAAGGTATATAATAAAGCCCTTAATAAATTTTTTATTAAAATAATTTTAATAAAATATATTAAAATAAATAATTATTTTTTTTATATAGGTTTTAGCAAGTACTAAATTACTTTAATAGGTTATAATATAATAAACCACGTGCTTAGTAACTGCCATGTTATTAATAATTAAAAATTTTTATTAATATTATAAAAATTAAACTAGGTATGCAAGGTTAACACAGGTCTTTTTAAGCTAGCTAAAAAATCTAATTAATTAGGTAAAAGTATAAGTATTAAAAATATTAAAAACTAAAGGTATATTAAGATTTATAATATTTAATTAGTTAACTTTTTATATAATTTTAACATACCCCTTTATTATTAGTGTTTTTACCGGCCTAGCTTTAGTAAGGCTAAAATATTAAGTTATTTATTTTATATATATAGCTTAAAAAAAGTGGATTATCTTATTTTTATAATTATAGGATACTATTAATTTAAGAAATTTAATTAGCTTATTACTAACTTTAAGTTTATAAATTTTTTATAAAAGGCTAATAATAGCATTTATATTAACCTTTATTTTACTAATAATAATATTATTATTTATATAAGTAATAATTAGCGCGTAAGGTAACTTTTAAATATATATATAAGATTTCTTAGTAAGCGGCTTAAAGCCCTTAGCATATAATAATTAATTAAATTTCTAGTTTTATAAATATATAAAGTTACAGAGTTTAAATAAGGCTTTTTATATTTTATATATAAGGTTATTACTAATCCCGTGGCCGCGTGGCTATTATATATAAACCTTTTAATTAGCTATTTTTATATTAAAATAAGTATTAATAATATTAAATTAATGCTAGCTAAGCCTCTGGATAGCTATAGCTATTAATATATATTTAATTATTATATTAGCTATAACTAAATAAAAGCTTTTATTATAATTTAATCTAGTAACTTAGTGGTTACCACACGTAATAATTTAAGTCTTAAATAATAAAATAAAGCTATTTTTATTATTTTTAAGTATAAATACCTACTTACTAGGAATAATTTTAGCCCCTTTTAATTATTTAACAAGCTTCCACGTGTTTATAGCAACTACCATGTTAATATAAATTAATATAGCTTTTTTTTATTAATTAAAAAACTTAAATTACCACGCTTTTTTATAAAATCTTAGTACTTTAATATTATTAATATATAATTTAATTTTAATTAATATTTAAAACCTCCTGGTAAGTAAATACTAAATTATTTTATTAAATATTTTAATAACTCTGGTGTTAGCACGCTTGGTTACTTTAATTAATAAACCATAGTTAATACAGGGTTTAGGGTGTTTAGTTAATAAAATAATTATTATATTAAAAATATTAATATTTATATTTATTTTATATAGGGTGGTTTTTATTATTAAAACCTTTAATTAATTAGGGAATTAGCCTGGTATCTTATAGTTTAATATTCCTAAATTTTAATTAATTAGTATATTTAGTACTATATTAATATTTATATTAAATATATATGGCTTAAAGTGGTTTATTTTAAAAATTTATTTATATATATTTTAAATATTATTTAACACTAACCCTAGTAAATTAAGGTTATCTTAAAGCTTTTAAGGGCGCGGAGCGGGTGGGGCTTGGGTTACTAGTAAAAGTAATATAATTTATATTTAAAATTAATTAATAAAATTTATTAATAGTGGTATATAAGCTAGCGTTATTATAGTATTAATATTTTTTATTAAAAATTAAGGCGGTGTTACTAAATTAAGGTTATTATAATAATTTAATAAGATTAGGCTTAGCGTGTTAGCGTTGTTATTATTATTATTAATTAACTACCTTAGTAGGTTTTTTATATTTTTAGCATGTAAGCACTATGTTAGTACCAGGATAAAGTTAACCTAGTATTTTAGTATTAGTAAAGCAGGTAACTTTAATTTAATATTACCATGTAATACTAAAGTTAGTTAATACCTTAAAATTAAAAATATAATTTAAATTTAGCTAGTAATTAGTATTTTAGGCACCTAGATTATTAAAATTAGCTTAAAAATAAGTATATTATTAAATTTAATATTATATATAGTGGCCCCTGGCACTAATTTATTTAGTTAAGGTAGGGCATTTTTTATAAATATAGTACTAAGTAAGTAATTATTTTTATAAAACTTTAATTTATTAAATAAAATATGCTTTAAGTAGTAAACCTGCTTTCTTAAAACCTATACTTAAAAGATTTTATTATTATTTTTTTTATATTTAACTAAATAGCTAATTAGGGCTCTTATAGCAAGCTTATAAAATTATTTATAATTTTTAATTAATATATAAATATATAATTTATAGCTATAAGCGCGGAAGTTATTAAAACAAGGTATTAGGTTATTAATTTAATAGTATTTATGCTAAAGCTATAGGGGTAACTTGCTATAAAAATCCTTAATAATAAATAATTAATTTAAGGTTTTAATAGTAGTCTTAATTATCTTAGGCCATACTTTTTTTAATAAACTAGTATTAATTTTTATGGCTTAGGCCGTTATATTAATATACTAGGTATAATATTTTAAAATTTTATTAGACTTTAAAGTTTTTAATAAAAAAGGTTAAAATATTAAATTTTTTAGCTTAGCCCAGGCCTTATACTTAAAAAACTTTTTATTATTATTTATTTTAATAGCGTGGATGTACTATTCTGTAAGGCGCTTGTAGTATTTTTAGTATAATATTAATTATTAAAATACTTTTTTTTTTTAACACAGTATACCGCGGCTAATTAGGTGGCATTATTAATAATTATAAAATAGTAGTTAAAACCACTAATTTTAATTAGTTAAATAAGTTATATATTTATATATTATAATTTTTTTAAATCCACTTCCCGCGGGACAGGCTAAAATAATATTTTATAAAATTTAGTTTTAAGGTAAGTAAAGTAATTTAATTAATTAATAATATTTATATTAAGGCCTTTCGCCCGGGCTATAGTATAAAGTCTAGAAATACCCGCGTGGTTAAAGCACTTGTAAAATAAATTTATATTAACTATAGCTAATTAAAAATATTATTTAAATATAAACTTTAAAAAAAAACACCATGGCGTGTGTAAGCTTGCCCTATAATAATTTTATTTAGGCTAATAAAAGTATTATTTTCTTTATAATATTATATATTAAGTGTTTTTTTTAGCCTTTTAATAAATAATAGGTAAATTAAAGCCTTAAGCGCATAATATTTATAAACCCTAATTTTTTTATATATATTATTTACACCCTTTATAATAATAATTAGTATTTTATAACCTTTAACATGTTTAATTACTTTACTAAATATTTTATATAAGTATTCCAAGCAGTTTAAGTTATATTTTATATAATTTTTAAAGTTAAAGCGCTTAGGAAAAATAAACTTGGCTAATTTTATATTTATAAGCCACTTTATTAGTTTAGCGGTTATAATAAAAGCAGGTATGGTTAAAAATCTAGGGCTAATTTTAGGCTTTAATTTATTATATTTAAAGTTATAATTATTAAATTTATTATTATTATATAAAGCTATAGCTTATAGCTTTATATTAATTTTATTTAGGCATAATGCCTATACTTTAAAAAGCTTAATCTAGCTATTAAGTTAAAGTTAAGGGTTTAAATAATAATAATTTTTTTAAAAGTGGCCGCTATATTTATAATATTTATAAAAATAAATTTTATTATCCCCTTGCTTTATTTAATTAGCCTATTTTTTTTTATTTATATTATTTAAAGGGTTAGTAAGCGCTTTAATATAGGGTTTTTTATAATAAACTTATTTTTTTTACTTTCCCAAGGGCGGGGCCATAATAATAAGTAAAATAATTATTTTAGCTTTAGCTATAGTATTTTTATATAATTATTTTAGGTTATTCTTGCTATAATTTTTTAAAATTTAATTAATTAAAAATAATTATTAAAGTATAGCCTATGTTTTAAGGTTATTATAAATTTTTTAAAAAACTAATAGCATGGTAATGCTAGGTTTAATAATAATATATAGGTTTTTAATAATATTTTATATAATTATAAATATTATAATAAACTTAAAAGTAATAAAAAACTAGTTTTTATATATATTAATAATATTAAGCACTGCCTTGGTAATCTAGGGTATATTTTATTTAATAATAATTTAGTAAATTATATTAAATATTTTATTAATATACTTTATTAAATATAAGAATCTTATAACTTTAATATAAATTTTATAGCTAACTTAGCCTAAAAGCTAATTAATAATAAGTATTAAGTAATTTTTTTATTATTTTTAATATAGCCTATTTTTAGGAGGCCTAGCAAGTAAAAAATTAATTAATTAAAAAAGGTATAAGGCTTGTAAATATTTTCTTACTTAATTAAACTACTTATTATAATTAATTTAGCCTAAAAGTTTAATTTTAAATAAGTATATAATAGCAGGAATTATAGCCCTAAGCAGGCAGTACTTATAATATACTTATTTAAGTAAAAAATTAAGGGGATTTATTAGCTAAGTTACTTACTAAAATATTTTTATAACAGGATTAAGGGTCCCTGCAAGGGGAATAGCTTATTAAAGCTTAGTTATATTAAATATTAAGTTTTAATTAATTAAAAAATTATAGTTTTATTAATTTATAAATAGTAAGTATTAAAAATCGCGCTTTAAAAAGGTAAAAAAAATATATAATAATACTTATTATAAGCTTTAAAGCTTATAAAGGCACTTAAAAAAGTTTTAAATAATATTTTAAAGTAATTAAAAAAGTTTAAGGGCTTATAACCTAATAACTAGCTAATAATATTACTTATAGTAAACCTTTAAATTATTTATATATAGCAAGCAGTAAGTTATAAAAAAACCTTAACCATCACGTGCTGCGCTAGTCCTAATTAGGATAGGCGCGTCCCGGGCGCCGGCCCTCCGGGCGTCCGACAGCTGCCATGCCAATCATGTCGAGGATCACTGCCCGTGGTCACGTGACCCGGGTGCTTGGCGCTCCCAAATATCTTTATGTTTTGTAGCCACCACCTAGCTTAGTTAGTTAGTTAGTTAATTTATTTACTTTATGGCTTATTATTCCCTTCTTTAGGTTATAAGCCCTTGCTCTGCCTAGGTTTTATTACTTTTTTTTTTTATTTATAAATATATAAACTATAATTGCTAGGCCAGCCCTAGTAACCATATTATTTTATATAAAAAATTTTTACTTACCTTTGCCTTTAAGTTTAGCGCTTTAAGTATTAATACCATAATAAAAGGCTTTTTTACTATTACTAACAAGGTAAAAATTACTAACTTAATTATTAAGCTTAATAAAAAAATTATTTTTAATAAATAAAATTATTAAAGATTAGACTACAAGGCTTTAACTTTTTTTTTTAATAAGTTTTTTAAGGTAATTACCTAATACCTACAAAACCAGACCTTTATAACTTATAAAATAATAAATTTATTAAAAAAACTTATTATAAAAAAATAAAACTTAATAATAATATTAATATTCCTGTAATAAAAATTAAATACCTACGCGAGAAAATTATTACATGTAATAAAAAATTAAAAAATACTTATAATAAAAAAATAAAAAAATATAATAAAAAAAGGTTTATAATACTTATAATTTTTTAAAATACTTGTATTTTATTTATTTAGGTAAACCTTTATACTATATATAATTTAAAAAAGGCTTTTAACTTACTTAAGGCCCTTTATAAACCTTGCAGCTATATAGCAGCTTATAATACTTAAAATAAGCTTTTTATAATAAAGCTTATAAATATATAAAATAAAACTATTTAGTTAAATAAATAAAAAAATACTATTATTAAACTAAGGTATTAAGAACTTAAGTTACCCCTTTAAATAAAGGTTTATTTTTTTACTATAATTTAAGATATAAAGTTTTATAAAGCTTAAATTACTTAGCTAAAAATATTTTATAATTTAATAATTTATAAAATAAAAAAAATATATATATTTTTTTTTATAGTACGCGCAGCGCTGTTAAATAAAAAAAAAATTACTTAAAGTAACTTTTAACATGCTTTTTATAAATATAATAAATAAAAAAAATAAAAATAAAAATAAAAAGAAGTTAACTATTAATAAGATCTTTAAAAATAATTTACTTATAAAAAATATTAACTTTATTTAGTGTTATTATCACGGCGCTTTAGGTAATTATTTTTTTTTAAGTATTAATTAATAAAGTAAACTAGTTCTCGCGGCCTACAAGGTGTATTTTATTTTTATAATTTTAGCCCTTGCAGACAAGGCTATAAAGGCTATTATAATTATAATTTTCCTAGTATATTTAAAAGCCGCGGCCAAGGGGGGTATAATAAATATAATAAATATAACTTATATAAATATAATAACTCCTAGAATCCCTCTAGAGCTTATTATACTAGTTAATAACTATATAATAGTTAAGCTAATAAGGTTTAAAGCAACGCGTATAATTAGCGCCTTTATTAATAATAATAATAATAATAGTAAGACGCTTCTTAGCAACACTAGCTACTATTAGTAAATAATAATTTATTATTTTTTTTTAATTATATTAATATAAAATATTATATAGCGGCTTATAATAACATAGTAAAGAAAAATTCTTATTTTTAAATACTTAACTTAGGTTTATTATATTATATAACTCCTTTTTATTATAATTTTATATTTTTTATAACTTATATTATTAAGATAAAGACCACTACAGGCATGCCTTTTTTTATTAAAAAATATAGTAATATTATAATTAATTTTATACTTTTAAATTTAATAATATATATTAAAACTTTTATTTTAAAAAATATTTAGCTAGCGCCTGTGCTAGCTTATAATCTTATTTTAACTTACTAGTTAGTTAAGGCCGGCGCGTAAACACTTTTAAATAAAAATAATAAATTTTTTTTATAAAATAATAAGGCTAAAGGGTATATTATAGTTTTAAATAATTATTATTATTTTTATATAACTAGTTAATTTTTTATAAAGCTTATAAATATACTAAAGATTAATAGCTTGCTTACTACTATAGTAAAGCTATTTTTTAATACTAATTTTAAAGTAAATTTAAAGCTAATTTTTATTAAATTAATATATTATTACTTAGCCCACGCAAGCAAGCAAAAGATATATTAAATTATTTAAAATATTAAAGGCCTAAAGCTTAAAAAAAGCAGCCTTAAGCATTTTTATAAGCCATGTTTAATAAGTAAAAAATATTATTTTTTACTAAAAAATTACTATAAGATCCATATAAAACCCGGAGATCTTATTTATCTTAATATTTATAAACTAATTTTTATATATAAATATAATAAAAAACATTACTTTATAATATTTATAAATAATATAACCTGTTTTTACTAGGTGTTTTTACTTTATAATAAAAATAAATTACTAAAAAAGTATATTTTTTTAAAAAATTATTTTAAAACCTAGTATAATATTAATATAAAACATGTTTATAATAATAATACTAAAAAGTATATTATACTTACTAAATATTTTTAAAATAAAGGTAAAATATAGGACCTAACACCTGCGTATAATCCTTAGCTTAATAATATTTTTAAAATTAAGAATTATTACCTTATAAAGCTGCTTATAGTAGTTATAATAATATATTAAACTTTTAAATATTTTTAGGGGCACCTTATTCTTATAATTATATTTTTTAAAATTATATTTTTAATAATTATATAGGAATATTACCTTATAAAGCTTTTATTAATAAATAACTTAATACCTTAAAGTAGCGCGCTCTGGGTTATAAATACTAGTATCTTATTTTTAAAAAAAAAAGTATTAAATAAAACTAAATTCTTACATGGCTAAAGGCTACTTTATTAGTTATTTAAACTTTTTTTATAAAGTTTATAATATTAAAATAAAAAAAATTAAATACATGCGCGATATTATTTTTAAAAAAATTAATAATATTAAGTTATTTTAAATAACTACCTTATATAATCTTAATACCTTAACACATTAATATAAATAAATTAGTAATATTAAAAAGGCTAGATATACGCCTGCAAAGTTTTTATAATTATATAATTATATAAATAAACTATAGCCTTAATTAGCTTTATTTATACCTTAAATTTTTATATAAATACCTGCTAAAGTATTTATAAAGGCTTTACTTATAATTTAAAAAAGTGCTTATAACTTTAAAGAGAAGATCCCTGCTTAAATAAAAAAGTATAAAGTAATAGGTATTTTACCTTTAATTATTACTAAAAATAATCTTAATAATACTTGCTATTTTCTAGATTTTTAATATCTGCCTTTTCTTATAATAAAGGACATCCCTAATAAGGAAGATATGTATAATTTAACTTTTATTAAATATAAGCGTTATACTATAGCTAAAATTTATAATTTTAAGCCTTTTAAACGCTTTACGCATATTATAAAGCTATTTTAGTATTTTAAAAAAGCGCTAAATATAAATAGTATTTAGTTTTTTAGTATTAATCCTAAAATAAAAAATAAATTTCTTGCTTTTTTTGCTACAGCGCCCCTAGTAATTATTAATAAGATTATGTAATAAATTTAGTATTAAATTAACACTTTAATTATTATAGCTATATTTAAATTATTTAATATTATATTATTTAAAGATTTTAATTTTTTTAAATTTAAACCTTAGATATATAAAAAGGTGTTTAATTATAAAAATACAAAACTTTAGTATAAAGTATATTATAAAAAAATATGCTTACTACTTTAAAATAGCACTTAGCATGTTATTAATAAAAAAAAAATATAAAGCTATTACTAACTTGCTAGGTTTTTAAACTTAAGTATAATAATACTTATAAAGCATGCCTAGTTATAAAAGGCTTTAAGTAACGCCATGGTAAGGATTTTTATAAAATATACACTATAGTGGCAAAGCCTATATTTTTTAAGGTATTTATCGCGCTTATAGCGCTTTTTAATTAATAATTATATTTTTAAAATATTATTACTATATTTTTTTATATAAAACTTAAAAAGATAATTTATATTAACCTTTTTAATAACTATAAACAAGCTAGTAAATATGGCTTTTTATTAAAAATAATATATAGCCTTAAGTAGTTGCCTAAAGAATAGTATATTTTTTTTTAAAATTTTTATTTTTTTAGGATTTAAACGCCTGCAGATAAATTATTTAATATTTATTAAAAATAGCCTATATATTTTTATATATATTAATAATATTTTTATACTTTTTAAAAATAATACTTAATATAAAGCTTTTAAGCAGGAGTTCTTAAAACTTTTTAAAGTAATAAATAATAGTTAAGTTAAGGATTACTTAGGTATTAATATTTTATTTAATATAAATAAAAATAAGATATTCCTGTTATAACACTTTTATATTTTTAAAATTTTTAAATACTTTAGCTTAAAAAACTATAAGCCTTTTTTTACGCTATTTTATAAAAAAAAGGTTTTTAAAAATTATAATAGCTAGGCCTTTATAAATAATATAATGCTTTACTAAGCTATAATAAAATACTTAATTTAGCTTATAGTTTATACGCGCCCTAATATTACCTATATAGTTTTTAAAGTTATAAAGTACGCATGTAATTTAGGTTAAAAATACTTAATTATTATTAAGTATATATATTATTATTTATATATTACTTTTTTTTTTATTTTATACTATTTATTTAATAAAAATAGCTTATAAGGCTATATTAATGCTAACTAGGCTAGCCCTTATTTAATAAAAAAAATTTTAATATTTAAATATATTTTTAAACTTACTAGTAATTTAATTTTTTAGGTGTTAAAGTGTTAGCTTAGTATAGTGCTTTTTTTTATTAAATTAAAGTATATCACGCAGGCGCTTGCAACTTAAGAACTTATTTAAATTTAATTATTTTTTATTAAGCTAAATATTAAACGCCTAAACCCTACGCGTGTGTTTTTTTAGGCTTATAACTATTTATATTAATAATTAGGGAGTAATTATTATATTTAAAAATTTTAAATACCATGCCTGCTTTAAGTATATTAATATTTATTATTATTTTTTTTACTAAAAAGTATTAAATAAAAATATTAAATTTTTATATATACTAATAATAAAGCAGGCTATTAATAAACTTATAAAGCTACTTAAAAAAGTGGCTTATTAGTATTTTATTTAAATAATTAATATAAAACGCCTTACTACACTATAAAATAACTTTATATTATTATTTTAAAAAACTAGGATAGCCTTATTTATTTATTACCCTAGGCAAGGGGGGTATTAAGAATTACTGCCCGTGGTTATATAACCCGGGTGCTTGGCGCTTTTAAATATCTTTATGTTTTATAGCCACCACCTAGCTTAGTTAGTCAGTCAGTCAATTTATTCACTTCATGGCTCATCATTCCCTTCCTCAAATCATCGAGGGGAAGCCAAACACAACACTTGCAGCAAACCCATGCGCTTGCTCAACGCCACAACGCTTATTCTCTTCGGGCTTTCTCCCAGCCAGCCTCTTTCCCACGGAGTTCTATCGCACAAATGGGGGACCGACAAAGTCCAGCTCGAACATCTCGTCCGCGGAACTGCCTGAAGCAAAGCGGGATTTCAGAAACTCCAAGGAGTCGCAAAGCAGGCAATCGACCATGGTCTGAAGAACATCTGGGTCGATCTATGCTGCTTTACCAAAAAAAAAGGCGCCGGATCCTCCGAAGCTCTTATGTCGACGAATGGCTGACCTGCTGATGCTAGACATGATACATACTGGAAGATAGTATATACTGAATGTCGAAAGACCTTGCTCGTCGATGGTTCACACGCCCAGCCGGACCCCGCGAGAACTCTTTGCTCTAGTGGATCTCTGCTCCTCGCGCAACCGGGCATTGCTAAGCAGCAAGACCGACCACTGTGGTACTGTCTCAGATTCCAGGCATCGCCGGAATACCTCAGCCAAGGCCGGGACCTATAGCGCCAGCATCTCCCAGCCTCCGGTATGCCGTGCCGCAGTTCGGAAGACAAGGCTCTCGAAGAGATAGCACAATATCTCAAGTGCACTTTTGACGTCAACATGCCCCTGCTCTGTCTACGGTGAGGGCATTCTTCATGCGTTCATTCATTCACAGGAAGAACTCATTCGCCGCTCCAGGGCTATGGCCAGCCGTTCCTCGCAGGATGTGGTCCGGCAGCGCTGCCTGATACGCTGTATGAGCTTTGCTACGTCCCCGACATATTCCCAAACTGAAGATTGACTCTAGCCTACGAGAGCTACGAGGACCGCCGCCATACCTATGCGATAACAAACCGAGAACAGCGCATCGAGTTCGCCATCCAGCAAGGCGAGTAAGACTTAACACTCGCCGTGGCCGCTTATGATTAAACCGTTTCAATATCTCATCGGGTTAGCACTACATCGGCATCTATATCATCTCCTCCTCTTCCTCCTTCGTCCCTTTCTTTCCCCCTCTCCTTCCAGTTCTGGTTTCAACTCTCCATACAAAGCCATTATTGTATGGTACTGCCTCTCTGGATAAAGCCAATCCACAATCCAGCGCCTCCTACTACGACTCGGCTTAGCCCTGCCCGGAAAAGACAGCGGCTAACGTATACCCTGCCTTGCGGAACAGACTAGACTAGATGTCCGTAGCAGCGCAGGTGGTCCTATAATTGTGCTCTGTGGGTGTGGCGGGATGTGCTGGACGTCGTAAAGAAGAAGAGGATTCAATGCTGACTGCAGCTAGATACCCAACACCCGCCGTTAGATTGGTTTAACTGTGTCCATGGCCATTTGGCAACTTACAGAATACTATAGTCAATTTCGTTGAATCAAAGTTGGCTCCGCGGAGCCTGTCTTGTCCACTGTATACCTGGACCACCCTATGATCCAAACAACCTTGCCCTGCATTAGCCAATGTGTCAGGCCCAAGTGATCGGACCCCGGCCGGAACTCTGGGGCATATGCCTCAGGTGCAGGAAAGATGCAGGCATCGACACTTGGTCCAAACCAGGTACGTAACTTTCCAGCTACTCGTATTGCTTACCATTTTAGGATTCTGCTGCTCATGAATATGGGCAAGCTGAAATGGATACCTAAGAGGGGTCATACCCGGAGCATTAGCAGACCTGCCGGCCAGGGTCAGAATTTTGAGGTGCTTTGATACCTCACACTACGTATAGGAAAACCCTAGGTCTCTGTCCAACACAATGCAATCGGTAATTCAATGGTAATAGCAGCTTGAGTTCGGACATGATCTAAGGAATAGATCCTAGTAATATACCGTGATCTCATGATAACTTCCCGATTTCGAGGTAGTACTTCCAAAAGGAAGAATAGACAAAACAACTACATCACACTTAGAAACAGTGTACAACTGGAAGTATACATGCGCTAAACTGGAGCTGACAACTCCATATCGACAGTGGTCCAAGACAAACCTGCACGTAGCAAGTATAGCGCCACTTGGACGAACTCATCCCGAGACGTCTCCTGTAAGCCTACCATGTGTTACTAGTCATCCAAGGTAAGAGTTCAGATAGTGCACTAGTACCCTAGGACGCCACTACAATGGCGGTATTGTTCCAGGTCTCTCCCAAATTGCAATTTGCCTGTATTTTCAAGACAATCAAGGCTTTGATACTAGTGGGATGCATATTCGTGGAAGAATACGGAGCATATCCAGGCGGGCTTTGCTTCGGGTCATCTTCGCCCGAGCAAGGGGGTTTTCGGCCTCGCGGGGTATTCCCCCGGGACCCGAACGTGGGCTGGTTCGGTGGCGGGGTATTTCCAATTTCTAATCAGCCGCGGTTACAGGACGGTGGCTGGGAGCGCTCTGGATGATTGCTCGCCTTGTTTGGATTTTACCGTACTTAGAGGGACCACAAGGGCAAGTGAAGAATCGTAAATCGTATCTGGATTATCTGATATGTTTTACATAAAACTAAAACACATTGCTGCTGACAAGGCAAGCACTTTGAACCATGGCCGTAGCACGCGGGATATATTCAACTTGTATTCGCAATTCATCATAAATGTCGGACCATCAAATTTAACCGAAGAGAGCGTCACCCAGACGGTAGTGCACCGCCTTGACCTGTGTGTAGTTCTCGAGGGCGTAGGAGCCAAGCTCACGTCCGAGACCGGACTGCTTGAAGCCACCGAAGGGAGCCTGGTAGGAGATCAGGTTGTAGCTGTTAATCCAGACGGTACTGTGTAGAGGTTAGTCAGTTCCCGAGCATGAGACGAGCCACTTACCCAGCTTTCAAGGCATTGGAGACGCGAATGGCTGTGTTAACATTCTTCGTGTGTACAGCAGCAGCAAGGCCTAGAAACACGTCAGTAAGATCCTAATAGCAAATACCAATCTCGAAGAACGTACCGTAGTCAGTCGAGTTACCAATCTTAATCGCCTCAGCCTCGTCCTTGAACTTCTGGACGGTGACGACAGGGCCGAAGATCTCCTCCTTGGCAATCTTCATGTCGGAAGTGACGTCGGTGAAGACAGTAGGCTGGATGAAGTAACCCTCCTCACCGTGGCGGTCACCACCGACGGCGACGGTGGCACCGGCCTGCTTACCGTGGTTGATGTATTCCATGATACGGTCGAACTGGAGCTTGGAAACCTGAGGACCCTGGAAGGTGTCCTGCTCGAAGGGGTTTCCGACCTTGTTCTGAGCGGCACGCTCCTTGAAGCGGGCGACGAACTTGTCGTAGATACCCTCCTGGACGAGGATACGGGAACCGGCACAGCAGCACTGGCCGTGGTTGAAGAAGATACCGAAGTTGGACCAGGAGATGGCGTTGTCAATGTCGGCATCATCGAAGACAATGTTGGGGGACTTGCCACCAAGCTCAAGGGTAACCTTCTTGAGGTTGCTCTTCGCAGCGGCCTGGAGGATGGTGCGTCCAACGAGGGTAGAACCAGTGAAGGCAACCTTGTCAACGTCCATGTGGCTAGAGATGGCAGCACCGGCGACACGACCGAAACCGGAGATGATGTTGATGACACCAGGAGGGAAACCAGCCTCCTTGATCAGCTTGGCAGCGTAGAGAGCGGAGAGAGGAGTCTGCTCAGCAGTCTTCAGGACAACAGTGTTACCGGTGGCAACAGCGGGACCAATCTTCCACGCCCACATGAGAATGGGGAAGTTCCAGGGGATAATCTGACCGCAGACACCGACGGGCTCGTGGCGGGTGTAGCAAAGAGTCTCAGGGTTGGTGTCGATGGTCTGACCGTGGATCTTGTCGGACCAACCAGCGTAGTAGCGCAGGCAACCAATGGCGTTGGCAAGGTCGACCTTGGCCATGGTGAAAGCCTTGCCGTTGTCGAGAGACTCCACAGCAGCGAGGATGTCGATGTCGCGCTCCATCAGCTCCGCGAGCTTGTTGATGAGAATGCCCCGCTCGGAGGGGGTGACCTGGCGCCATGGCCCGTCGAAGGCAGCGCGCGCAGCAGCAACAGCGGTGTCGACATCCTTCTCGGTGGCTTCGTGAACGGAGGTAATGACCTTCTCGTTGGAGGGGTTGACGGTCTCGAAGGTCTTGCCCTCGGCACCCTTCACGAACTCATTGTTGATGAACCTACAAGCAAGACATTGTTAGAAGATAAGCTCAACACGAATAATGGGAGAGAATGTCATACAGTCCGAGGGGCTGCTCGAACTTGGCGGCCGGAGTCTCGATGGTAGTGAAAAGGTCAGACATTGTGAGAGGAGAGTATCAAAAGGGGTATCTTGGAGAGAAGAGAGAAGAGACAGAAGTGAAAGCCGAGCCAGCGGGGAGCCGATGCTTTAAGAACAATAATCTCTGGCTTCGGGTGGTACTGGTCCAGTACGGGTGGCAGCAAAAGAGGGGAAGGAGGGGAACAGGTCAAGCGGAGCCGCTCTGGACGAGGACAGCTCTGAGCCATGGAAATTACGTGTAGCACCGCCCAGGGCTCCACTGTCTCCTTAGGAGGTGAACTCATTCCGTCCTCGTTCCCACTGCCTCCACGGGCCAGAGCGCCCTGAATTCTGTGGCTTCAAGCTTGGAAAGCTCGCGATAATATTAATAACCGAGGTGGTATCGCAGAATAAAACTTACAAACCGCCACCAAATTGTGCAGGAGCAGATCGTGCGGGGTTCGTCGCCACAGAAAGTCATCGGATTGGAAACAGAGCTGACTCGCAAACGTCATTCATTGGGGTTCTTGGCATCGGAGTCCCTCCGCTATGGTATTTGCAACTTTCGCTATGCTAAAAGATACTCAAGTGGGAATCATCCTCTTTACCTAAATAGAGGCTACGGCGTATACCAGGGTATCGCCAGGTACTCCGTACCACCAAGGTAGGTTGCACATCCTCGCCCTCATGGTCCTCATACTTCGGCCGGGGTCTAAAGATTCCAGGCTGATTAGTCAACATGCTGACCCCTCCTTCTGCCCCAGAGAGGGATATTATTCCTTATCCCCGGATTATCGCCCTCGCTGGAAATTTGGGCACTCTGGGGTTTAGTCTCTCGTCCGCAAGAATAAGCAAGATGCTGACAAGCTCTGACCCCGCTGCGGAAGACATGCGGAACCGCAATCCTTCAGCAACGGTTTCATGCCGTTTCTGAGCGCCAACAAAATCATTTGACCATGGCCAAGGTTACCCCCGATGCAGGCCGAGATTTGCCTTCTGTTTCCTGGGACGATGATCATTGGCGAGCTTCATGCAAAATCCCTGGCGCAAGCGTCGCAAGCGTCACTTTTACGGTGTGCTGTGATGATAACAATTGCCCACATATTGCACCTCTCGTCGCTACCTCAAATCTCGATTCGCATTGAGATGAGATATACTGCTAGTAAGAGATGGCTTCTCTACCGGTGGCATATCGCCATGTGGCTGGGGTTTTGGGTATGGTGACTCATATGACAGGCCAGATCCTTGCTTATAGGTAATCCAACCATCGGAGTTGGAGACATTCTCCGCATTGCTTGTGATTCGAGATAACTGAGCTTCAGTCGCATCTTTACACCAGATTCTTCCCATATTTCCCATCACTTCCCAGGTCTCGGAATGCCAAAATTCTATCCGTCCATCTCCCCTGATCTTCGCGACTGGGCGCTGGGCCAGAAAGTGTTCTTCACGGCCTCTGCCCCTCTCCGTGGCCGCCATATTAACTTGTCCCCCAAAGGTCTCCCTGATGCTTCATTTGCCATCCTAGGCCCAAACGAAGCAGCATACGTCGACGCTACTGGATCTGGTGGTGAGACCATCAGCCACCTCCGCGAAAATGGCCGCATCACCATCCTCTTCTGCTCCTTCGATGCAGCTCCCCGTATCCTACGATTCTTCTGTACCGGTTCTGTAATTGAATGGAGCGATCCTGACTTCGGACCATACCTCAAGCGCATGGGAGGGAAGAGCCTAGTGGGGGCGCGTGCCATCATCCGGCTGGATGTTTTCAAGGTTTCATCAACCAGTCGCATATCAAATGTCAAACTCGCTAACGCCAAGGTCTGAGCCAGGTACAAACCTCATGTGGTTATGGTGTCCCACAACTATCCTTAGCTTTTGACGAGGAAACGAACGAACCACGGCCGTATTTCAAAGACCGAGAAACTCTGAGCAACTGGGCCAGCAAGAGAGTGGAAGCCGGTGAAATGCGTGCCTATCAGGAAGAATGGAACAGTCGTAGTTTGGACGGGCTACCCGGCCTCCGAACAGCTCTGCAGGACAAGGGTCAGAGTGTGCAGCTGGCTAACCTGAGCAACTGGACTCATTACCACCGGGACGATATTGAATTGGTCAAGACATCTGCGCTGCTGTTATTTGTTGCCATGGCGATTCTCCAATGGGCTGGATACGTTGATTTTTATTTGAACCATTAGCATGACTGGCTATATGAATTCGATATTACCTAGCGCATAATTCGATGTTTGGTTCAACACCTGCTGTTTTATGGCTTCTACCACGGTAGTCGACTATCTTACACTCAGTACTACTTTCGACCCCGCATCAAACCGACAGCCGAGGCGCTTCATCTTTTCCATCCGTCATCCACCATCCAGTCATTTATCTTTATCATGTATTCTTTTTGACCTGCATTCTCATCGATTATGGCATACCCTTATGGATACTCCGCGTCTGCTACTACAGCCCTAGAAAGTCCCATCACAGAAGCCCGCCATCGCACGTCCCGTCCTAAGTTCCTATCATCACCATGAGCTCTCGACCGGTTCGAATAGCAGGTATGCTTTCCATCCTATTAAAAAGTCCACCATAACACTATCCCTAGGTGCCTCCGGCTCCGCATCAGACCGCCGCCATGCCATCGCAGAATTCGCCCACAACTATCCTCGCGATCCCGTGGATGTCATAATCGCCGATTTCATGAGCGAAGCCAACATGGTAGTTGCTGCCGGACGTCGAGTCGATTTAGACAAGGCACGCTCTAAATCGGACATGTCTGGTAACAACACTGATATACCACCGGGATATGAGCCGTCTTTCCTTTTGGCCCTGGAGCCGGCCCTGGAAGATCTGGCGAAGTACCGCATCAAGCTCGCTGTTAATGCAGGGAACACGGACACTCAGGGACTGTATGAGGTGGTGACGAGCATGGTTCGTGCGAAAGGGTTGGATCTGAAGGTTGGCCAGCCTTTTCCCTGCTATTGATGCCTAGCTCATGCGCAATGCTAGGTGGCCTGGGTAGCTGGAGACGAGGTTTTGGCCACGGTCCAAACGGCGCTGGCAGCAGGCAAGTCGTCTTTCAGAAACATTTACACCAACGAGGTACTTTCAGACTGGTCGTTCGAACCGATCTTTGCGCAATGCTACCTCGGAGGCCTTGGCATTGCGGCTGCCTTTGCTGAAGGGGCCGACATTGTACTCTGCGGACGAGTGTCTGATGCATCTCCGGTGATTGGAGCGGCATACTGGTACCACAGATGGCAGCGGAGCGACCTTGATAAGCTCGCCAACGCCTTTGTCGCGGGACATCTCATTGAGTGCAGCAACTATGTCTGCGGAGGCAACTTTACAGGCTTCAAAGAACTAGAGCACGTCGGCAGAGACGGCTGGTCTAACATCGGCTACCCCATCGCCGAGATATCAGCAGAAGGCAAGGTCGTCATTACAATGCAGTCATATACCAGCGGGGGCGCCGTCACGGTGGATACCTGTTCGTCCCAGCTACTATACGAGATCCAAGGTCCCTGGTATTTCAATTCGGACGTTACAGCCATCCTAACAGACATCCACTTCGAGCAACTGGGCACCAACCGCGTGGCTCTCCACGGCGTCCGCTCCGCTCCGCCACCCCCAACCACAAAGGCCGGCATCACAGCCCGCGGCGGCTTCCAAGCAGAGGCGTCCTATTTCCTCGTGGGCCTTGACATCGACGCCAAAGCCCGCATGCTAGAAGCGCAGATCAGACACCTCCTAGCCCCTTACAGCCCCAACTACACATCGCTCAGATTTTCCACTCTCGGCTCCTCCCCCGACAATCCTAGAGACCAGAACAGCGCAACCGTCACCTTCCGCGTTATAGCACAAGCCCGCAACGCCGAGGACATCGCACCAAATGCCTTCCTACGCCCCATCACCGACAATATCATGCAGGGCTACCCAGGCGCAACCTTCCACCTCGATCTGCGCCAGGGCTTCCCAAAGCCGATATTCGAGTACTACGTGACCCTCCTCCCGCAAGAAGCCATCACGCACCGCGTCCACCTTCCCTTCAAGAACAGCAAGATCCTCACCATCCCGCCACCCCCTGAAACAAGAACCTACCCAGACCGCCAACCCTGCGAGTCCGCGTCCGTAAATCTAAACGCATCCGCATCGGCGGTGAACGTGGACATGGTAACCCTAACAACCAACCCGTCCGGACCCGTTATCGGCGCCGCCAGGCCCGCCACGGTCAACAACGGGCTTAGCCTCACCCCGCGCTGTCAAGCACGTCAATTCGCGCGAAATGCTGAGCCTGAAGTCTCTGAAACTGGGTTTGAGACACCATTCGGCCCCACCGTCCGCGGCCCACTCGGCTGGCTCTGCCACGCCCGCTCCGGCGACAAAGGGCCCGACGCAAATTGCGGTTTCTGGGTGCGGCACGCCGATGAATACACGTGGCTCTGTGGGCTGCTTAGCATCGAGACCGTGGCGATCCTTTTAGGGGATGAAATCCGGTATCGCCCAGGGGCCAAAACGAACGCCGAGCAAAATGCGCGCCCCAGCCCGAGCCCGAACTATACCCGGGCCCGGGCAAATGTAAATGTGACACTGAGCATCGAGCGCTTTGAGCTGAAGAATCTGCGAGCCGTGCACTTCCTCTTTCGCAATCTACTTGACTGCGGCGTGTCGTGTACGACGACGGTCGACTTTTTGGGGAAGAATGTTGCGGAGTTCCTCAGGGCGCGGTGGGTGGATCTCCCAGTGAGGTTTTTGAATAGGGGCAAGCTGTGAGTGGGAGGGGTGCTCTGCTTTTTCCGTTATGGGGTTTGATGGGATTCTACGTGTTTTCCATGATGGGGATGCGGATGCTAGATAGCCTAGAAGTGCCGTGTCTACTGCCTGCCTAGGGAAATGGTGTATAGGGGTTCGGGTCGGGTCGGCGGGGTTGTAGGGCTGTGGGATCAGGTAGGTTCGTATTCGTAGTCTGTAGATAGGGGTAGTGCGTGTTTTATTGATGTTGTTTTTGAAATAACTAGTGCAGAAGTGAGTTGCGCAGGTAGGGGAATTGTATTTTTCAGAGGACCCGAGGGCATAAGCTCTGAATAGATACTTATGCCCAGGTGTGCTTACGAACATCTGGAGTTATGGTCGAACTTGGCTACGGGGCTCTGAGTCTAATATCTAGAAAGTGAGCGCTCAATAAGCAATCAAGACACTTGATTCGTCATTCTGAGGGGGTATTTGATGTTATCACATTACACGCACATATCTCTGCCCATCCATTTCCGTTCCGTAAACATAACCCGAAATAATAACACTACCTCCTCCGGCGATTACTGCTAGGCATTGGCTCAAACCCATCACTATCGTCAATGTCCTCGCTGAGCACACTGACACTCCGTGTGGTGCGATTCGGCCTCATCGACCTCGTATTACTGCTTGCCCCAGCACCAGCACGCTGACTCGACTGCGAGCCAACAAAGTCCAGCGTTAGCTGGGTTTGCTTGCCTCCTCTTCCACGACGCGCGGTGGTGGTTTGGCTGACAGTATTTGAGGACGGGGCGGGAGACGCAGCTGTGCGTTTCGTCTGGCGCGTGCGGGTTGTGGTCGTGGCAGCTGCGGCTGTTTTGCGTGTCTTGCTGGCTGGTTGTTTGACGAAGAGGGCTTGCGAATCTTCGTCTTCGTCTTCATCGTCTGGCTCTATGACTTCAGGTTCGTCGTCGTCGTCGAGCATGACGACGTCGTCTTCATCCTCGTCTTCGTCTTCAGATACGGCGCGGCGGCCGCGTCCTCGGGCGGTCGTTGCTTTTGTTTTGGACGCTGCAGGCTTCTTGGCTGCGGCCGCTTTCGTGGTAGCTGCTTTGCGGGTGGTCGCGGTCGCTGCGGCTCTACCTCCTCTACCTCGCCCACGGCCGCGTGTAGATGTTCGTGCAGCTGGTGCCTCAGTGCCGTCCTCACCGGCTTCTTCCTCGTTGGGGTCGCCGCCTTCGTTGTCCGAGTGGATGAGCGCACCTGGCTGGTCTTCCCAAGGGCCGTCGAATTCGGAGTCCCAGGTGTCGGGCTTTGGCTTGAAGCGCTTCTTGCCACGGGTGCGTTTCTTGACGCCTCTTGAGAACATGTCTTCCATCTGAGTGCGGTATTTCTCCATGGCTTTTTGCAAGGAACTTTGTTGTGTGTCATCCTCGTCGGCATCACTGTCGCGGTCGAGTGAGAGGAGGTGCTTTATTTGACCATCGAGAGACTCGTTCACAAACATCTCCATGGCGTGTTTGTCGTCCTTGTCAATGAACTGGGAGACCGCATCGCCGAAGGAGTTTTGTGGGAGAATAGACAAGGATTGCTGGGCGAGGAACTCGCGGACGAGTTGTTCGACTTGTACTGTGTCTAGCGTGGAGAGGCGGGACAATGCCTCTTCATCGAGATCGTTATCCTTCTTCCGTGCTGTAGGGTTTTTCTTCTTTCGGTGGAACTGCACGACGTCGTTGACATTGGCGACTTTACCGACGAATCTGTTCGAGAATCTCTGCGGGTTCTCGCAGTCATAGCTGCCACCTTCGGGTGTGGATGTTTCGACCCGGAGCCGTACGAGCGGCAAGGGGACCTCTAGCTCGTCTTCTTCGTCTTCGTCTTCTTCGCCCTCCTGCCGCTGGGGGCGGTGCAGCTCTAGCCACTCCGCATTGGCCTGTTCAATTAGTTCCTCTACGATGTCCATGAGGAAGCGGGTGACTTCAGTGCGGTTGTTCTCTTTGCGCGCTAGTTTTTGAGCTCCTTTTTCTTCGGACAGCACAATCTCCCGCATCACAAACGGGCGTACCGACTTGAGCCGGATCGGCTCGCATTTCATCTCTTTTCCCGTGATGCTCAGAATAGCGACATGTTTCGGTACTGCTTCGCCGGGCACCAAGGAGGTTGCGACCGATGAACCCGGCTGCATCACCTTGAATTTCGTTTCTGGGTTGGTACGAGGGTTGATCAAACTCTCATGCTCGTGACCCCAGATGACAAGATCGAGGAATTCTGGAAGGAAGTTCTCGGGAAGGTATCCTGTCTCCGTGTATGGATGGTGGTTTTGATGGACACAAATCAGGTTATACCAATCATCTTTCTGGACGGAGGGTCTGAAGAACTTGACCTTTCCGTCACGGAATGTGCGGAATAACCGCTCGTCTCGCACGTTGCTCATTCCATAGAGCGCCAGTTTGGTTCGGCCTTTCTGCAGTAGAACCGGCTTGAGCTGGATATTGTCTGACTCCGGCGTTCGCCCATAATAATTGAGTAGACCCGAGACCTGTAGGATGTCCAAAGCCGCAAGGTGGCCCTCCCCGGATGGGTCGTCATGGTTTCCGTGGATAGAGAAGATGGGAATTCCGACGTTAATATCGAGATCTTCATAATTGACATGGTTGAAGGCGCCCTGAAAGTTTTCGCTTGCGTCACTAAGCAGTTGAAGTTCACAAGGTTTCTCGCCGAGACAGTTCATTCGAATTGAGCGCATCACTTGATACATGGATTTCCGGGAAGGCTTGTTCTCGTGGAAAAGATCGCCCGCCAGGAGCACCATATCCACATCACGTTGCTTCGCCAGGCACATTACTTCGTGGAAACTCTTCCAGCTATCGTCGCCCCTGATGGGGTCTCGCTCATTGTAGCCGACATGGTTGTCCGTTGAGACAAGGATGCGGATCGTTTCCGCGTCTGGGTGGTATGAGTATGAGACCTGAAATTTGGCATCATGAAGCACTCTTACCTGACATACTACTGGACATTACGACGGCGTCCGGCTGAAGAGCAAGCGAAACACTGAAAGTCCGGTATAAACGTCTTCAATATGATCTGCTATGGCAGCAGGTAGCCAACCATTGGCCTCAACAGCTGCTGCTGCCTGAATCAATCAATTTTAACGACGCAATCAAAAACTAAGCTGGAAAGTGAGCTTTGAGCAATTCTAGCCAGTCACTGTAGCACGCGGAACAGACCAACTCTGCGGTGCGGGAACGCAGTCATATGCAGCAACGTTCTTTGCTTCGACACGCCTCTGGATCCGCCACAACGCGACATCACGTGTCAAAGCACGAAACTTGAATGGAGGCGAATGTCCGTCAATCTCCCACTTCGAGTCTTTCTTCCATCCCTTCTCACTTTTCCCTTTGTCCCTCTGTGTACCTTGCGCGCTCAGTTCATCAGACTCGCAGCCTTCGCATCTTCGCTCGCTCACCCGCTCACCTTCTTCCGTCTTCACCCATCCGACTGAACCAGACCTAGTACCTGGCTCAGTCGTCATCGCTCTTATCTCTTACCCCGCGAACACCTTATATGCAATCAGGGCCTTCCTACGATTCAAACCGTCCAGATACAATAATACCGCCTCCAGAGAACTTCCATCCTATCCAGCATGGACATGATCTTTATGGCGATTTCCCAGGCCCTGGCCGTCTCTCTGAAGACGCCGGAGGCTCTGACTCATCGCCTGGCGAATTCCCGCTACTAAGCACCGAACCTTCAGCATCAGATCGAGTCAGCGAGCATGAGCGCAGTTCTCGGAGCCAGTCGGATGTTGGTTTCATAGTGATACCTTCGACGAAACCGTCGAGCGTGTCTCTGGATGATTTTCCGAATGGTTCGTCTTGTCCAATCACCGGTGCTCGTCCAATCATGTGCCTAACGTATGGATCTCAGAGGTTTTAACCCATATTTTGTCCCACCTGCCTCCGCCGTCTTTGTCGTCTTTTGCGCTAGTATCTCGTCGATTCCACGGTCTCGTCACTACCCCTCATGCATGGAGAATTGCCTTCTCCCGATACTTCCCCGGCCCTTCTGTATTGGAAGATACAGAGGTCTCCGAACGGTTGACGTCAGACAAACGATACTTTTCGAGGCTTACCGCACTTGCGTCGTGGAGGAGCGAGTACATTTTGCGAACTCGTTTGCTGCGATCGCTCTCACGAGGCAAACCGGGGCAACTCGAAGTATCGAAGAAGAATGGCACAGTCCGAACCGCGTCGGTCCGCAATGGAAGTGCGATCGCGACATATACTTCTCAACTTTTATATCCTGTCAGCCACTTGGACGGGACTTTCGGAAGTGACTCTGCTAAAAAAGAGCCTCTGTTCATTCATGGAGCCTCGGAGCAGTGCGCTGTGACTGCAAGCGATCCCTCGACCGTCAAAGTCGGAACTTGGGGTTTGGCCGACCACAACTTCTCCCGTCACTTTGCCGATTCGTTCCCCGGCGAAGCTGAATATGGACTTGGATCCGGTAATCTTGTCGGAGTGCCCAATTCTATGGATGTCAGCCAGCCGTTTGGTATGATTTATGGCGAAGGATGCCCACAAGGGCGTACATACTATCTGTCTACGGCTGAGCAGAGGGGAAGGTTCTTGGATATTCTCAACGATGGAACCTCAATTCCTAAACTCGGTGTCCCTGCCATAAACCGCATCACGACCGCCATCACTGCAGTATGGATCGCGAAATCGTCCGAGATACTCAAGATGACTAGCGGCTTGGTGGGAATGTTGTCTGGTTCTTCCTCCGGAATCGTAACGGCTTATGCACTGGGACCTCATCCGATGTACGAGAAGCGCTTCGAGAGGGGCCAGGCCACAGCTCGATGGGTTCTCAGTCCCGGTGTCCCTATTGTCAGCATCTCTGTTGATGACAATTATTCCCCGAAGCGTCGCCAACGTGGACGGGCGTGGGCAGTGGTGCTGAACGCTTTGGGGGAGGTGTTCTACCTTTCTGAAGTGCCTCAGCAAACCGACCCCCAGCCGGCCAATATCACGCCGGAAGCTGCCGATCAACTGGCTTGGAAGACCGGTCGCACTGTACGCTGGGAGTTAGTGGAAGTCAGCAGACGAACTGCTAGGCCCGATCCATTTAATCGCGAGCTCGTCGATGGCAGTTACAGCCCACGGTCATCCTCAGACTCGATGAAGCTCAGCGAGGAACAGATAATAGCGGAGACGAAAGAGATAGAACAATTCATGGCGTTCAAACCGAAGCATTTTCGCAAGGTGTGCGAAGGTTGGGATATGAGGCGTGATCTCCGAGTCGACTTTTCCGGGGGGGATGGTCATGGTGCTGGCGAATCCTTCATTGTGGTTCAACGGGGTGATGGAGAAGACCAGAAAGCCACTATACGGAGGTATACTCGCAAGCTTCGACCCTCCCATCACTCGGCATCCCTTTCTCAACATACTTCTCCTATACCGCGCGTCGCTTCCTCCTCGATCTTCGGCGGTCCTGCAATCTCTCCAGGTATTTCGTCAGCGGCAAGCAGTTTCCCACCGTCTCGAGCCTCGGGTCAAATTGATGAGTCTGTTGTGTGCTCCCCTTCAAACACGGAATGGTATATTACAGACTTTCACTTTGATGGCCGAAAGTCGCTACAAATAACGACAAGTGCTTTGGACGTTTCCACCTACGCCGTATTAACTCCTGAGGAGGACCTCCTTATGTCGGGTAGCTCCGAGTCGTCATCAGTCGTCTCATCGCCGCTGCCGCATATGCAACGGCCTTCCGGTTCCGAAATTCCAGGTCAGCGCGGGCGATACATGGCTGTTGGAACTGCGACAGGATCCGTCTTTGCCTGGGACATTCGTTCGCCCACTTCGAGAAACTCTGAGATCATCAACTCTGTCGCTCCGATCCGGGCCATTTTCACAGAATCTCCAAGCGTCTCTTGTGTTGCTTTGACATCGCTATATCTGGTCCATGGTGGAAATGATGGACTGGTGCAGGCCTGGGATCCTCTTGCCTCCACGACCCGTCCGATTCGAACCATCAACTCCCGCTTCTCCACACGTGCGCGTCGACGATTAGTCCAAGCTGAAGCCTCCATCAATGGTGTCGGAAACAACTTCTATGCAACCGGTGCTATCAGTCTCGATCCTGATCCCACTCGTCTGAGAGGAATGGTAGCTCTGGGCACCCATCTCCGTTACTGGTCCTACAGCTCTACCGCCGCAGACCAATACAAGAGTAGCAAACGCCGACTTCGTTATGGGCAACGTGGTAACAACGCAGCAGCTGGCGGTCAGCGGTTCAACAATAGCGGACGTGGAGCCATCAACGATTATATCGAGGACGAAAAGCGGGAGATGGAGCGACAAGCGCAGGCTGACCAGAAGGAAAGAGCCCACCTGAGCAACCGCTTCGGCATCGACCTTCTGGGACCGGACGTCAGCGAAGAGGAACTTCTTGCCTACGCACAGTTGTTGAGCCAGGAAGCTTACAGCAGCGAAGCGATGAAGCGCAGTGACTCTGTGGTAGAATCTGTGATCAGCTCTTCTCCTAGCGACACCATCGGGCCGAACGATAGTTCCGTTGCGCCAGATGAGCTTTCCTCAGCCTCTTCGCCGTGTAACGATCCGGTAGACGATGACATGGACCCGGAAATCGCGGAAGCGATTCGTCTGAGTCTTCTTGAAGAATCAGCGGGTCAAGGCTCATTCGATTCACCGTCACCCTTCTCCGTTAAGTACTCGATTGGCTCAGCGTCGGGCAGGAGCACATCATCGCCCGCCAAATACCCAGTCGCAGAGAGCAGCCGGCAACAAGAGGTCGATGATCTCGATCTGGCTATCCAGCTGAGTCTCGTGGAGACTCATGGCCATGGTCAGTATGATGAACCCACCGACCACCAGGTGGAGGAGTTCCCTTCCCTACCCGCGGCGTCTCCTGCTTCCTCGAAGAATAAGGGCAAGGCTCGAATGGTGCTGTAATCCTCTTTGTCTAATAGTGGCTTTCACCTAGTATATCTTTTGTTTCATTTTTGCCTGTGTACACTTTCATCACCAATAATTGCAATTCAAATTAGACCTCCACCCGAACTTAATCAAATTCGTAAAATTTTAACCATAAGTTGGAAAAAGCCGCGGTATATATATATAGTATCACATCTGCACTTGATGGCATCCTATCTGCCTCTATATGCCTGGACATTGTCGAATTTGAGGCCAGAAAAGGAGGACATGATACGCTGCTCTGATTACCCTGGCCTGCTCGTTCCTCCGTCGACCGTACGTACCTGCCTTGTTGAGCTCTGTTTATCGAGGATCCGGTCGCGCCTTCCTCCCTTAGCTCTAGCTAAAACATTTCAAAACCTGATTAGGAAGCTGCAACCCTGGGTTGTACCTTCCTACCTTGGGCATAAGTCCTGATACTGCTTTACTGCAAATTATAGTAATGTATGTCAAAACAGCCCCAAGAAACACGAAAAGAAGTTTCATTCATGCGGGGAATAATACATTGAAGAAGTGTAAGATAGGCGAAGCAAGACGTTATCTAAGAATGAAATACATACAGGTCAAAAGGGTGACGAGAACATGGCAAGGCCAAAAGAAAAAGCCCCAAGTACGTAGTCTAGACAATTTGGTTTATTTACAGCATGACCAGACCGAAAATGGTAGCGGCAACGGTAGCGAGGCCGACAGGGACAGCAACGGTGCCAGCGGCGTTGCCACCGTCACCGGAGTCGGAGTCGCCGTCAGAGCCAGAGGCAGAGGCAGAGGAGCTTGAGCCGCTCGAGTTGGAGGAGCTGCCGATGGTGCTGTTGCCGGGCTGGTTGGACTGACCGTCGGCAAGAACGTTGAGCTTGAGGCCGGTGATCTTCTGGCCGTTGTGGTCGTAGATGGTGGTGGAGACCTCCTGGGACTCAACATCAACGATCTTACCGGCATCGACCTTGGTGTATCCGTCGTCGATCAGCTTCTGGACTCCAGGGGGCTTGGCGGGGAGGGTGAAGTTGGAGCTGAAGGTGCCGTTCTGGATGAGGTCGGCGCTGCACTTGATGGACTTGACGCTGGTCTGGGTGGCGTTGGAAGAGCTGATGCGGTCCATGTCGAGCTTGGCGTACTGGGTCTGGAGGTTGTCAAAGTCGACGAGAAGGGTAAGGGTGTCATTGTCGTTGACCTTGACGAGACCGTAGTCGTTGTCCTCCTGGGTGTACTCGTAGACGAGACCACCGGAGAAAGTGGCGGTCATCTCCTCGCCGTAGATGGCCTGGACTTCGGTGAATTCACGGGGCTGGACCTCGTTGCAGCCGTACTCGGAGAAGAAGACGGGGATGGTGGCATCAGACATCATCTCGGTGAGCTTGTCGTAGCCAGAGCTCTTGTAGCTGGCATCACCGCACCACGAGTAGGAGTTGAGACCGAAGAAGTCAGAGTGCGAGTTGGGGTAGTCCTCATCCTCGCACATGAAGTAGTTGAGGGTGTCCTCAAGGATGGGGCGGACATCAGCAGCAGAGTAACCGACGGGAATGGAGCGGTCGAGATGGTTGGAGATGTACTCCTTCATGTCACGTTGGACAGCCTGATGCCGGGTTAGTTATTGTTTAGCGTGGGAAAATGTGGTGAAACGTACGCGAATGTATTGAGGAACCTGCTCAACACTGTCCTCGTTGATGACCTCGTTACCAGCGAAGAACGCCAGAGTGTTGGGGTAGTCCTTGAAGGCCTCGATGATACCAAAGACCTGAGTGTAGTAGTCCTTGGTGTAGGTGGTCCAAGGAGCAGTGCGGTCAATGTAGCCAGGGTACAGAGGCGAGTTGACATCGAGGATCATGTAGATACCGGCGGCATTGAAGATGGAGACACACTCGTCGTGGTTGAGGTCAGGCGCCAAGTTGTAGATACGGATGGTGTTGACACCCAGCTGCTGCATGAGAGCAGCATCGCGCAGACAAGCCTCTTTGTCAGTCAGAGGATCGGACTTGCCGTTCACGGCGTTGGTACCACCGGGCTGGTAGCTGTTGGATAGAAAAGTTGACGATCAGCACCACCGCTTTCTCAACCGAGTAACGAGATCGAATATCGTTCAAGAGATCTCTGAGATGTGGATAGGTAAATCCTTACTCGACACCGAGGATCTGGAACCGATCACCAGTCTCACTGTTCACAAAGTCCTTTCCCTTGACGATAACAGGAGTAACAGCGCTGGCGGTGGTTGCGAGCGCGCAAGCCGCGGCGAGGATGCGACCGTATGTCTATCAATGTTGTCAGTCGCACGTTCGTCTATCGGAAGATTAGTAGGAGAGAACTAACAGCGACCATTGTGTATGTAGTTGGGCGATTCTACGCAACGCTTCTGTGATAAATATCGAGGTGAATTTGGTAAAGACCGTGTAGGGTTTTCCCCCGGAAGACCCTGGAATTGGATATGGAAGGAGTGACGGCGGTGCGAAGACCGGGAACAGAACGAACGAACGTGGGATATCAAAAAAAAAATGGTAAGCAAAGGTCGTCAGGAGGAAAGAAAGACGTTAAAAAGCGATGAGAAGAAGTTTAAGAGGGAGAGAGCTGGGAGATGATCCTGCCGCAAATTAATAGAGCGCGTTGATCGGCCCTCGAGTCCAACCAAGAAAGCGATAAGCCCGAAACACTGGGCAGGCACCACGGCCTTCAGACACACAGCCATTGACCAGACGAGGGCCAAAACTAGGGTGCTGGGCGGGGGGAAGATGAGGGTCCTTGCGATCCACTTCCATTCAGACCCCTGAGAGGAGACGGGTTAATTGGCGCTTGGCGTCATCACCGTTCATGAATCATGACTGCCGAGTTTGAGACAGGCGCTGAGCAGATCCCAGCGTTGATTTATAGTCCAATAATGGACGTTTATACATGATGGGAGCATGAAGAACGGAAGCAAGGGCAGCTGTGTAGCCATGCCGATGGAACGTGGAACAATAGGTCAGTCGTGCAACCACGTGGGCCCCTGTCGCTGCACAAATTTCATAAATTAAACATAATCTATCATGCAATTTTCTCCCTGCAACTACAAAGTCTCTAGAATACAGCCCGACTCCCTCATAGGGGCTCCAGGAAAATCGAAAATAACACAAACAGCCAGTCCCAGCAACCCGCATATGATCGAGAATGGACGAAACCGACAAGAAAAGGGGTAAGAAATTGGACGAGGCAAAAGTCATGGCGCCGAGGAATACCAAGAGGTCCGCCACGTCGGAGGCAGGGCGATGCAGCTATACAGAGGAGCGAAAACGAGATCAACAGAAGCGGAGAGTTCGTCCATACCCAGGAACACGGCATAGTTATACATCATGATGACCTATAATGGAGAAGAAAGACCAGGCCACGGCCCAGCGTGAGCCAAAAACACAAGATACTGAGGGAAGCGTCGGCGGGCCAAGATTCTTATGCCGAGTAAATGTGGGCGGACAAGGACAAACGCGTGGCGTTTTATTCGACGCCGTGGTGGTCAGCACTGCCACCTTCGCCAGTGAAAGAACCGAGCTTCAGAGTGGGATCCAGAGCGACCATCTCGGCCAGAACCTCCAGGACTTCCTTGGGAACGGTCTTGTCATATATGGAGATCAGATCCTTGGGCTGAGGGTAGACCTTGAGCGCCTTGTAAAAGGCCAATGCAGCATCAATCTTGTTTCCGCCTGAATCGGGTCACGTTAATGGCCATTACAGCTATCAAGAAATCGGTGATGACATACCTTCAGAGCAGAGGCCCTCGCCCTTGGCGACTTGGCCCATGAAATACGCCTCCTTCTCCTCGAGATCTGTGGGGAAACCATCTTCCTTCGCCTGCTGCAGAGCCTTCTTGATGCTCTCGCGTTGCTGGGCTCCTTGAGCTTCAGCCTCTTCCTTGACAGCGCGTGCCAGTCGTCGGTTGTTGCGCTTCAATGCTTTTCGGAATTCGGGGTCGGTCTGTCTCTTGTGGTCGAAGTAGACGGCGTAGGCTATGCGACGCGAGCGGAAGTTAGAATTGAACAATGTACCGCGATGGAATGGCTCTGAGCTAGTCCTTACCCAAAAGGCCGGTGATGATGGTGCCGGCAGAAGCGACAGCCAGCGTTGAGGTCTTCATGGCGAAAAGTGTGTGGTAGAGACCAAAATGGAACGGCTTGAGAAGAACAGGCAGATTAGAAATGTAATCTAGAGCGATACTCTTTTGATGATGAGAGCACCGGTGGTATCGCGCTGCCTTGAATGCGGACTTCGAAGCTCGTCGGCACTGTGACGGAAGCTGCGATGGGACAATTTTGACTGCCTGAGCCTCGGGATCATCTTTCTTCCGCATCGGGGTTTCTCTCCCCCTTGAGCTCAACTACGACACCTCTCCTACTCTACAGCTCAGCTTTGTCCCTTGCTTTGTCCTTGGTTTCTCATCTCCCGCGCCGTTCTCAACGATGGAAGGCCGGGGACTCACTCTCCGCAGCAAAAACCGCCGCCCGCGTCCTCAAATTAGTGCGCCGAAGCCCATCTCGGGCCCGCTCCCCCAGAACCACCAGGCCGCCGCTTCTGGCACTGGCACTACCTCCTCGGGCTCCGGTTCGCGCGATTTTGCGCCGTCAAACCATGCGACGTCGGACTTAGTCAAGCGAAGATACTCTACCCGCTTCAATCAAGTTCCTGACTTTGACGGTGCTCCTCCGGTTCCAAGTGTACCGCAAGTCCCATCAGCTTATGCAGGGCTTGGACCCCCGCAGCAAAACAGAAGGCCATCAGCGGAACCGTCAGGGCCTCCTGAGGTAGATCTGACTGCTCTACGGGATCCAAGCTTACCGGTTGATCGATGTGAGTGCACTAAATTAGGAATCCGCCATTCGCAGTTGTACTAACTTCCTTCGCAACCAGATGTCACCAACCTGCTCGCGAATGCCTCCGAAGATGATATTAGGGAATACCAACAGGCCCTAAAGAAAGTGAAGAACCGAACTTCGACCGACCTCCAACAAAATGTATACCAGAACCGTACCCAGTTCATCCGCATCAGTCAGGAGGCGGACAAGCTCAAGGGGGAGATGAAAACTCTCCGCTCCCTGATGGCCGAGCTCACTACTGCGTTGGGGCAGACGGCCATTGGGGATTCGCCGAACCCTATGTCTCCTACGGATGAGCGGGCATCTAAGCGCAGTAACCGCAGCTCCGTCGCCAACTTGGAAAGCATGTGGAACGTTCAGCTCCAGACGTTGTGGAAAAGCGTCGAAGGTTCGCAAAAGTTCTTGCCCATGGTCCCTGGTCGACATATCGTTCTAGAGACCGGAAACTGGGCTGAACTTGACTCTGCAACATGGAAGCCTAGACGTCCGGTTCATCTCGTGCTTCTCAATGACCATCTGTTGGTCGCAGCGAAGAAGCGAAAAAGAGTCGACCAGAGCAATCCGAATCACCGCGGTCCAGTACCCACCAAGCTGGTCGCGGAAGAATGTTGGCCCCTGCAGGATATCGATATGATTGACCTGGGTGCCAACCTGGGTACTGGGTCTGCGCGCGAAGACGCAGAAGACCGTGGCATCACCAGTGCTATTAGTGTCCGTGTGGGCTCGAAGCCTTATACATATCGCCATGACAAACGGAATAGCTCTGCCAAGGGGGAACTTTTGGCTACGTTTAGAAAAACTGTCGAAGACCTCCGGCGGAATCTCCGATCCGAGACCGAGGCGACGGGGAAGAATGGCGAACCACTTGGGTATATGAACGCCATAAACTCTAGAAACTCGTTGATGTTCTCGCCGAAAACGGATTTCAGCGAAGATTCAGACAATTCCCGTGACAGACCTGAGGTTCGCATTGACGTTGATGGAAAGCAGCAGAACTTGCGCTGGGTCGACAGCCAGGTTGATGAGCTTGATATTGACATTGCGCTTCAAAGATTCGAAGAAGCTGTCTCAAACATTGACCGATTGCGAAAACTGGCGCGAGGTCTTAAAGGAAATGCTGTCGCACAGGATGTGATCAACGCCAAGGTCGATGAACGAGCTGCCCGACTGGCAGGTAAACTGTCGCGGTCTTTGGTTGATACTCACGCATTTCCGGTAAGGACAAAAACCAACGTCACCTGGCTCACTCGCCTGGGTTTCGAGGATCAAGCTCGAGAGTCTTATCTCAAGGCTCGATCAGAGGTCATCTCTAAGCGAATTCGGTAAGCGAACCGATGACCCAATCAACATTCCTCACTGACTTTGCGCAGCGCATGTATATTCGAAGGCGACCTCCCGCTCTATATATTCCAAATCTCATACGTCTACTTTACCCTCATTAAAAACACAATCAGCATCTACCAGCAATGTTTCCCCTCCTTCATGACAAGCGCCTGCATAAAGTGGGCAAAGCACCACCTCGACGGCTTCAACACCCTCCTAACGCGCCAGCTGAGTAGCGTCCAGCGCGGTACAATCGTCTGGCAGAAATGCATCGATGTCGTACATGAACAAGCTGAGATCTTAACCGAGGTCGGCGTCGACTTCACCGACTTGGTTGCAAAGGGGCTAGAGGTGACAGAGGAGGAGAAAGCTGCGGCGCCGGAAATGACGCGCTCAGAGTCGTTGATTATGGGGTTGGCGGAAGCAGCGAATAAGAGCAATGAATGATACTCCGTACTAATGATGGATGAGTAGGCTTGGCTTGGCTGGTTCGAGTTGCATGTATCTTTTTTATCCACTGTTGGTTTTGATAGCGCAATGTTCATCTGGTATGAACATGAAATGAACGCAGTATAGTCTCCGACTTTATACTTTCTAGACTTCTCAACGTGAATAGCTGGACCGATCTTGGGGAACGAAGCATGATGTTATATTGTACAGTCTACATTTCTCTATCACCCATCTATCTATAACCAATTCAGTATGCTCTATCACAGACTAGATCAACTGTCTTCAAATTGACCAGTATTCGTATACATCCTCATCTAACACCTCCCCCTCCTCCCTCCCTCTGCGGAAATTCTTCCGCGCTCCACTCTTTTCAAACAAGTCCTTGTGCGTCCAAGCTCTATCCCAAACGGCAGGCATGCCCAACACGCTCTTCATATGGAGGTAGCCAAACCGGAAGTCCAGACCAGTGGCATCATCAGGGTGCGCAGAGGGAAGGCGCATATAGTGCCGGACAATATTGGGGACTTCGTAGCTAACGTGGCTGATCATTATGAGGGCCTGTTGGTCGGTAAGACCGAAGTGGCGCTTCTCCTGTGAAAAGCTTCTGGGGAATAGCATCTCTCTTCTGGGTTCTCTACCCGCAACGGCTTCGGTCCATGGGATTTTGTGGCCTGCGCGTTTGGTTGCAGTGGAGTGTTTGTCTATGCGCTCGCCTACTTCGAGGAAATGCATGCATTTGTCCCGGAGGGAGCTGGTCATGCCGGAGAAGGATTCATCGAGAATGACAATGTCCGGTTTGTGGATCATGGCGCGAAGGAAGAGGACGACACGTTGATGCTCCGTGGAGAGCTCACCGAATGTGACGTTGTCTGCAAAATCAATATCGTAATCTATCTCGTAAGTCGCACCTTTCCAAGCTCTTTCGGTTGACGGGAAGTAGTCGCGGTCTATCATGACACGGAGAGGTTCTGCCTTGAAGTTGGGATCGAGTTCCGCTCTGAAAAAGCGGAGGGCAGCGGATACATCTAGATCACGGTCATGACTGAGTACTGGCTTAGAGAGGAAGGTTTCTGCAAAGGCAGACTCGATCGCCTGACGGATTGTGAGCTGGCGGGGAAAGAAGGCGTGGATCTCGGGGGAGGAGTGGCCAATACGGGATTGGAGCTCAAAGAGGGAGATTGGCGGCTTGCCGGGTTCAGGGAGCCGCGAACGGCCAAAGATTTTGATAGGGAGAGCATAAGCTTGTGGGTGGTCGGAGGTAATGAGGGAGAGGAGGGTGGTCTTGCCACTGCCGTTGGGCCCGAGAATTACCCAGCGTTGCCCGCGGCGGACAGTCCAGTGTAGACCTTCCTTTGGTTTGCCCATAATTTTCTGAGACCAATTCCCCAGCACGACCTTGTCGCCGTATTGCACGCGAACTCCGTCCATTTCGATGAGAGCCTCACCCATTCGGGGCGCCTGTATACTGTACTGGCTCTCTTCTGGCGGCGGCACTAATCCCATGTCAAAGATAAGCTGTTTGTCTAGGTAGCCTGCGCGAATGTCGGCTTTAGCTTTCTTCATAATTTGTTGGTATTTGGGCGTTGAGCCTGCCTTGACGGCCATCCTGCCCCATGCTTCAAAGGTCTTTTTGGCCTCTTTCCGGCCTTCTTGCAGAAGGACTCGACCGTGATTTCCGAGAATGAGAAGATGGGTAATCCAATCCGGAATCGGGTCCTGTGGTCGTATGGAAAGCACCAGTCGGGGTTCCGCATTGCTTGCCAGCCGATGGAGGAGTTCCGATATGCCTCTGACAGTTGCCGGGTCAAGGCCCACTAATTGACATGTTATTTTGGCATTTCATACGAAGCGCACGAGTCTAAAACTTACTAAAGGGGTCGTCAAGAAGCAGGAGCTCCGGCCTTCCGAGCAGAGCCTTTGCGATCCGCGTCCGTCTAGTTTGACCGTTGCTCAAGTTTGCGACGGGCATGTCCAGAAGGTCATGTAGGCGCAATTGCGTGACAATATCGGTAAAGTATGCCTCATCGCGGATCAAGCCTTCTTTGTCCTCCTCCAATGGATTAAGCGATGTCTGGCCCCTCAGGTATTGTCGGACGGTCCAGTCGGTCTCTTCCCGTAAACTCTCATACCGAGCACTCAAGTATGCGCCCCTTGTTCCCCCAATTGCCCCTGAGCCCTCACCACTGAAACCAATGTATTGAATTGCATGCCCTGGGTACCGTAACTGAGGGTTTTTCTTCGCAACTTCGTCTGTGAGAAGGTAGGGATAGCTGCGTGCGGTGGGTGGTATACTGATGTACTGGCCGCGGAGAACGTTGAGGAACTGGGTTCGACCTGAAGCTCCGATAACAGCCCAGTGTTGCTGCTGTCCACTAGCTGGGTTGGAAGGAAGAAGGAAGTCTAAATTCGAGAATATTGGGGGGTTTGTGCCTTTGGCTTCATCTTCGGGGGTCGGATAGCTCTGGTAGAAAGTACCGTTTTCGATGCGAATCAGCGGCGGCGCGGAGGGCTGAGAAGAAAGGGCACGACGAGAGAATAAGATGCGGGAGGCATAGGCTGGCCTCGTCCGCAGCGACGGTAATCGTAACATCATCAAGCTGAGTCGAGCGGTGCCTGCCCGTCGCGGTGACTTTGACGCGGTTCAGAAAAAGTCCGGTCTCGGCCTTATTTCCGAGGCTGTTGTCACGTGCCCGTACCGGTACAGCTGGACTCTTCAACAAGAGATGGATTCAAGACATTATCGTCTCATTCTTAAATGGTGACTATGACATTGTCTTGATACAAAGGCAGATGGCGCGCAACCATAAAGGCCATTGGGAGTGGGTGTTTCTCCGCACCGCGGACCAGCTCCGGGGTACAACTACGGAGTATCACTGTACTATCAGCCAGGGTTCTTCATGAACTTCAAGCAAGTGGACGACGATGGCTAATTGACCGTACGACGAACTTCTAGTTTTGGAGGTTTTATAGTCTTCTCTATCATCTCCATCTCGCCTTATCTTTGCAACGTACGTACTCTATCTCTCGCAGGGCTCCGAATCTCCGATTCCTCCCCGACCCAACAGAACTCCAACAGCTCCATAATTCTTCATTCTGTCGTTTAAACCGCCGAATCGCGTGCCTTTCTCTTAAAATGCCCTGCCGATCCTCCATTCAAGCTCAACCCCTGGTGTCCCTCTCCAATTCGCATCGCACCGCATTGCATCTCTCTTCCTGCGCAATTTACAAGCCAACGCAAAGAGTTAATCACCATGTCGCTGGACGCCCTCCCCTCTCTCCCTCTCTTTCTTGAAGCCAAGAAGCATGCGCTAGTCAATCCGGATAAAATCGCCGTTATCGATACGGCCAAGCGCCAGCAGTTTACCTTTGCCCAGCTCCTCGCCGATGCGGCGGCACTGAAAAAGCGCATTCTCGAGCAATTGGACCTCACCAGTACTGGAGACCTGGACGAGAGGCGTGTTACCTTTCTAGTTCCCAATGGATATGACTATGTCGTCACGCAATGGGCTATCTGGGCCAGCGGCGGCATCTGCGTACCCCTCTGTACTACCCCACCATTTTCTCCCTGAGTATACAGAGTACAGTATAGCTAACCGTTACACTCAGGCACTTCCCACCCCGTGAAGGAGTTGCTATACACAATCAGCGACTCAGACCCCTCCCTCATCATCATCCACCCAGCATTCGAGAAATTCGAAACACCACTCCGCGAGAGCACCACCGACTCTCCCCGCCTCTTCATGACCCTCACGCCCTTCAACGCAACCCCCTCCCCCACGCAACTCCCCGAGTTCACCCCAATCTACCACCCCGAGCGCCGCGCCCTCATGATCTACACAAGCGGCACAACAGGCAAGCCCAAAGGCGCAATCACCACCCACAAAACAATCACCTTCCAAGCCCAATGCCTCATCCAAGCATGGCAGTACCAGCCCACCGACCACCTCATCCACGTCCTCCCCCTGCACCACATCCACGGCATAATCAACGGCCTAACAGCAACGCTCCTCGCCGGCGCCACCGTCGAAATGCACCCAAAGTTCGACCCCGCAACAATCTGGACCCGCTGGACAGACCAAGGCACATCAACAATGTTCTTCGCCGTCCCAACCATCTATGCCCGTCTCGTCGACTACTTCGACACACAGATCCGCGGAACAGAGCGCGAAACGCCCGCCCGCAACGGCGCCGCAGCCCTCCGCCTCCTCGTCTCCGGCTCCGCCGCCCTCCCAACCCCCATCAAGACCAAATTCGCCGCCATCACGAACCAAACCCTCCTTGAGCGCTACGGCATGACAGAGATTGGCATGGGTCTGAGCTGCGGTCTCGAAAACGCCCAGCGCATCGACGGCAGCGTCGGTTGGCCGCTCCCCGGCGTGCAGGTCCGACTAACGGACAAGGAAACCGGCGCTGTCATCGACGCTGTCGACGTGGACGGCATGATCGAGGTCAAGGGGGACAACGTCTTCTCCGAGTACTGGCGGCGGCCCGAGGCCACGGCCAAGGAGTTCACGGCAGATGGGTGGTTCAAGACGGGCGACGTTGCGCGCCGGAATGAGCAGGGCGCGTACTTTATCCAGGGGCGGGCCTCGGTCGATATCATTAAGTCTGGCGGGTATAAGATCTCGGCGTTGGAAGTTGAGCGCAAGCTGCTTGCGCTGGATGAGGTTGCGGAGGTGGCTATTGTTGGTATTGCGGATGAGGAGTGGGGGCAGCGTGTTGCTGCGGTTGTGAAGCAGAGGCCTGGTGTAAGTTTCAATCGATGTCTTTATTACGCCCGGAAATGGGAAATGCTAATGGAACTACAGACGGAACCACTAGAACTGCAGGCCCTCCGCACGCGTCTGAAGCAGGAAATGGCGCCGTATAAGATTCCTACTGTGCTGAAGCTCGTCGATGGCATTGAGCGGAACGCCATGGGCAAGGTGAATAAGAAGGACGTCATAAAGAAATACTGGCCTGAATTGGCTGAATAGATAGACCCGATGTCATGATGACTAGAACATTGGCACTGCATAAGGGTATAATAGATATAGACTCGTCTCATGCACAATTAAGCATTAAACATCGAACCATGCCAATTCCCATCTGAGTGATGCAGATAGAAGACTCAAACATCAAGTTAGTTTCAAGGCCTTAATGGGCGATACTCATCCATTTCTCTCAGCAGTCATTGTCAGACACCACCCTCAATCTCCCTTCAGCAAGTCAACAACCGTCGCATAGACCTCGTCGCGCACCTTTTCCCTCTCACTGCCCGGCTTGCAGCCCTTGTCAAACTGGTGCCCACACCCCAGCACCCTTCTAACGATAACCGTCCGGCCCGCCTCCCCATCGCCATCAACAGCCCTAATCCTCTCGCCAAGGTCTTCCGCCTCCTTCGCCAGACAATCGTACTCAGCCGTCACAAAGAGACAGCGCGCCGGAAAGCGTGATGCGTCTGCGTAGGTAGGCGAAATCCGAGGGTCTTTTAGGACCGCATCCGCGCTAACATTATCATCCTTGCCGGTACAGCTGGACGTTGGCCTGGCTCTGGCTTCCGCAACTGCACTTTCCAAGTAGCACGCCTGCATAATCTTCATCAAGCAAGCCGGGACAGAACCCATTCCACCCAATGGCGGATTTTTTCTACTGCCGCCCTTCCCACCGTTCTCCATATCAGCACGGAATGTCTCCATCTTCACCTTGGGGCTGATACTAGCGTCAAGCACCGGGTAAAACAACACCAGATTGGCAAAAGTCCCCGGGGGAAATAAATTCGCCGGAACACTTGCCGCAATGTTGCCGCCCGCACTGAACCCACCGATGCTGATCCTGCTGGTATCGAACCTCTCAGGCTGGGATTGTACCCAGGTTACCACGGAGATAAAGTCCTCAATTGCGCATGGAAATGGGTGTTCAGGTGCGAGGCGATACTCGACGTCGACGACGGTGTGTGCAGCCTTGCTCGAGATGAGTCGGCAGTAGGATGCGTCGAGACCTAGGCCGGGGAATATGAAGCCGGAGCCGCAGGCTGTTATCAGGACGGGACTTGGACTTGCGGTGGGCTTAAGCTTCGGATCGCAGGTTTCGGTTGGTGTTTCTGCTTGGATTGCTGAGGGGGGCAAAGGAGAAGGATTGTAGATGTGGACCTTGATCTCGTGGGTTGGAACTGGAGCTGCTGCTACGATTGTAGTTTCGGACTTGGCCGTGGGTGATGTTGCGGTTGTGGTTGAGAGCGACGGGATGTATTGAATGACATCAGGGTTGGGCTTGTTCTCGATTGCGAGGCGGGCTAAGGTGACGATTATTGCTCGGAGGAGTCTCACGAAAGGTGTTAGGATAGAGAGACGCGTTTTTGTCCAAAGGGTGGCGAGGAAGGCCATGTCGAAGGCGGCTGTGTTGCTGTGCAGAGGAAGGAAGATAGATTGCAGACAGATGGACGTAGATAACGAGCGTAGTAGGGCCGGTACCGGGGAAGACTAGACGTGGGAAGGAACTTGAGGCAAGAAGAAAAGGAAGGAGGGATGTAAGCTCCTGCACAAGAGACAGGGTCTGGTAGCAGATATTCACCGAGCTCTTTCTGTTTACAACTATTAATAGCTCATATATGCTCAATCAACTATACATGTAGCAACGCATACGACTGCATGATTCAATCAGGGTTTAACAACTGTCATAAAAGGCAGTGTCAGGTTCTTGAAGAAAGTGACAGACTCGTCCTCCCCAATTGTCGTCAACTCATCCTGCGAAAGCCCGCAGACAGACGCATAAGAGCCATACTTGCGCTTCTGCTTGGTGACGTACTTGGCGTAGTCGTCGACAGGGCAGCTCTGGCCAGGTCCGGAACGGCATGATGGGACAGCTAGTTATCTTTGTCAGATCGAGTAGGGTGAAGGATCCTACGACGTGCACTTACGGTAAACAGCATCGTTGATCAGGATGCGCACATTGACTGAGCTTCCCTTACGGGCCTTGCAGTTCAGACGCTCAAATGCAATAGTTCCCCTCATGGGTGATGTGCGGCTGCTGACGTAGATCTAGAGAAGTCAGATTTGGTCACGTAAGGTTGGGATATAGCCTACTCTATCGCTATCAATCCGCTTTGCGGAGAGCGGCTTCTGGCTGTCAAAGACGCCTAGGATAGAAGCTAGTTCGTTAATCTGATTGTCGTGGGTAAAGGCCACAATGAAAAGTGGGAGCTTTTCAGACCCAGTGCTCGTCTCAGTGGTGGCATTCGGTCCCTCTTTGAGGAGATTCACAATACCCTGAAGCACTGGGTACTGGACGGTCATGTTCTTGCCGGCACCAGCACCTAGGCCAAATATCAGTCATAATCTATAAACTGAATGAGTCCACGAACCTGTTCCGTAGTAGTATCGCAGATCCTGACGATACTCGTACTGCAGAATTTCCTCCTTGGTAAAGATATCGCAGAACGGGCTTGTGCTCCCAGTGATCTGAGTTTCGAACCCACAGAGGTACGGGAAGATGGAGACTTGACTGTCTGTGAGGGTCAGGTTACCGTGAATGAGTTTGTTTAGCCTCTCCGTGATAGGAGGGAGGTAGATCGAGTCCCAGGTAGTGGCATAATTTCCTCCGCTGGCATCTTTGAAAAGAGGGCACTGATCAGAAGTCGCTAGAGAGTTGCCTGCTGCTCCTGTGGCGTCCGCATTGATGGCGTAAATGTCGGCCAAAGATGAGTTGGGACCCAAGTAACCACGGGCGAACAGTCTACCAAGTCAATAGTGGTCACAACATAGGCGTTATCATAGCTTACCTGGCAGAATCAATTGTCCGCTGGTACTCGTTCGCCCAGAGCAGGAATGGGGTGTTGTCTGTGTAGAATGTTGGGTACCGGAACCGCAGGTCAGCTCCAAGATTGTACCTAGGCGTGAGTTAGCACGTCGGCTTTTCGGTGGCAACAGATAAGGCTCTCACAATTCCTTGTAGCCGGTGATGGACACTTGAGCGATTTGCTGGTCTGGATGGCTCAAGACAGGGCTCCAGTCGGCAAGGAAATCCAAAGACCCGGAGGCGTGGAAGCTGGCAGATTGAATCTAACCACATGTCCTTGTTAGAACTTAATAAGTAGCAGTGCTTGAAAAGCATACCGCTTCATGCAGAGCCTGCCATTCCGCGTAGGCGCCAGGGTCAGGGTATCTGCTACCATGGCGAACGACATAAACGGCTTGGTCAACAGAGCAGCCGTCAGGAATATCAGAAGATATCTTGTTCACATTTGGACCTATCGCGGTCAGTGTATGCTTTGCGCAGTAAGGGTTTGAGCGGAATACCAGCAAACCATGGAGAATTGGCACCCAGATGCTCCAACGGATCAAACGTGGCAGCAAAGCTCGTAGAACCAAGGCTGATCAACCAAACCAAATTCTGCTTCATTTTGGTGGCCTCTCTTGATAGGATGATCTTGGAGTATCGACTAGGAAGAGGGGCGTTTATGAGTCTCCAACTGACGCTTTATACCCCAGACCCCTCCAGAAAATCCGATCGGCTGTAATCCGCCCATGGTCTTGATAACGGAGACTCTACCCAACGTAGAGCCAAGATGGACTATATAATCGCTAGACGCGGACGGTGAGAGCGATGTTCAAGTCTGAGTCGTGGAAAATAGATTAAGTCTGTCGAATATGCGCCGTTCAGCCACCGAAAATCCACCACGTGCGGCTTGGTCGAAATGAAGGCCATCAGCTTCGGAGATACGCAGCATCTGATGCCAAAGTACCGGCCTTCTGCCCCAGTTCTAGAGTAATCTCCATCCCGTCTTGAACTTTCACGTTTGCGTCCGGTTGGATGAACGAAGCCGGGTATAAGCGAGTCATCGGTACAGGAACCCCAGCCCCAAACCACCTGTGGCAGGTACCATGTTCTAGTCAGGGGCTAGGCTAGGAATCTGACCATGGCCAAGATGTTATTTCCTCTTGTCCATCCTCAAGTCGCTTGGCCATAAAAGAGCTATCGCGTAAAGCAAAGGATGATTGCAGTCCATCGGCGAGAAATGTCTTTGCCCCGCCACGCTAGGATGATGTCAATCAGTCAGATTTGAGATGGAGTCAAAAGCAGATCCAGGCTGCCCTGACTATATATAAGGTAATAATAGAATTGACTTCGTTGGACAAAAGATAGACGGTCTCCGCAAAGCATGAGGAGGGAGGTTGAAGCTGGAGATGAAACACGAGGCTGCTTTACGGTATGGTAGTGAGCAGCAGTGATCGAGCGAGCAACAATCCGACTCTCCACTGCTAAGTTCTCTTCAGCTTCATAAAGATTCAGAGTGATGTGTAAATTAGATTATTTCTTGAGATCAGAATATTGTACAGTCAGTTATTTTTTCCAAGTTGACCGGCCCAGTCCAGCTGCTGCCATGCACCGCCAAAGCCTCGTAAACACCAAAGCCAGTCCCAGTCCCAGTCCCAGTTCCCAGTCCGAAATGCTAATCCAATCCAATCCCAAATCCCAGTCCCAATGCCAATGAATCCGAATCCCAGAAAACGCTCAAAATGCAGATCAAAAAACGAAAGAAACAAAAGAAAACACAGAACACGCAAAACACGCAAAACACACACATACGCCACACATAAACCACACAAAACGCACAACACACAACACACAATACACATACCACATATACATCACACATAACATGACCATAAACATAACGGAGTCATCGAGTTCATGAAGGAAAATTCATCTAATCTACCTGACGGGCTTATAACATTTGCCTCGCCAGTGCTACAGGTATATAAGTCTGCATAACTTTTGGACATAACATCGACCAAAACAACAAAATATGGAAAATACAGTCGTCGCCGCGGAATAGAGAGGGATTGCTCGCTGATTCTATAATGACATAGATGATGAAGTCGCCCAAAACATACGTCTAAGGCGCCATGATCAATGCAAGCAAGGCCATCCGGCAGTAGAGACCGTATCTCATCTGTATCAAACATTAGCATGTCGCCATGAAAATGGGGACGAAGGGAAAGTAGACTCACCTGTCGGAAGTAGGCTGCCCGCTGGTCAAAGTCAACCTCCTCGGAGACTTCGGCGTTTCTGGGGAGAGGGTGCATCACGACCATGTGGCTCTTGGCGTGCTTGAGAAGAGCGTTGTCAATGATGAAGCTGTTCTTGAGGCGCTCGTACTGAGCAAGGTCGGAAAAGCGCTCCTTTTGCACACGGGTGGAGTAGAGAACGTCGGAGCGAGCGACAATCTCGGGGGTAAGGGTCTCAGACTCGGCGAGCAGCTGGCCGTTTGCGACAAGCTGCTGGCGAATGTCCGCGGGCAAGGACAGGTCCTTGGGTGCAACGAGCTGGACGCGGACATCGTAGAACTGGAGCAGCTTGATGAGCGAGTGCACAGGGCGTCCGTACTTGAGGTCACCGGTGAAGGTGATGATCAAGCCACCAACAGTTCCAAGTTCCTCACGGATGGTGAAGAGGTCGAGGAAGGCCTGGGTAGGGTGCTCAACACTGCCGTTTCCACCGTTGATAACGGGAACAGAAGAGAACTTGGCAGCGACCTCAGTGCTGCTCGGCTCGGGGTGGCGCAGGACAACGGCGTCACCGTAGCAGCCAAGGGTACGGAGGGTGTCCTGGAGAGTCTCGCCCTTCTTGGTGGAGGAGTGCTCGGTGGAGATGGCAATCGTGCGTCCTCCAAGCCTCTGCATAGCAGCGTCGAACGAAGCGGAAGTCCTGGTGGAAGGCTCGTAGAAGAGGGTGCAGAGAAGACGGCCCTTGAGGATATCAAGGACACCCTCACGCTGGACACCGAGACGCATCTCTTGCGCCACGGTGAAAAGCAGGTGAAGGTCAGATCGGTTGAACTGGTTCACGGAGAGCACGTGCTTTTGCTTGAAGGGAGAACGAGAGAGCATCTGGAGCAGCGGGGAGGAGGCGCGCGGCACGGGAGTGTACAGCGGAGGGCCAAGCTCGTGGCCACTGGCGGCAGGGAACTGATCCACAGGCTTGCGGGCCATGCGAGCAGGGGTGCCGGCAATGGAGATAGACTGCCTGCGGTCATCGACGCGCGGGGACATGGTCTTCAGCGAGGGGGACGCAGGTACGATGCGGTGGCCAGACATGTCGGATCCCTTGGGAGCATCGGGAGTAATGGCACTGTCAAGGCAAGAAGTCTTGCCCTGGAAGATGACGCGCTGAACAAGGCCCTTGACGCTCTTGCCGTTGAAGGGCGACCAAGCCTGAGCGCTCTGGTAGAGGTAAGGACGGTCGATCTCAATCTCAACTGAGCTGTCCGACTGGTCGTGGAGCTCAAAGATCTTCTTGGGGTTCTCGTACAGACGAGCAATGATGTCCTCCACGGTCAAACGGCCCTCGGAGACGGCGGTGAACAGCAGAGGCAGCGCCTCGGCGATGCCAGCAGCGGGTGATCCCTTGTCACCGGCAAGCTGGTAAGGGATACTACCGATAGAGAAGATATCGATAGTGCTGAGGTGCTCCCACAGAGCCTTTTGGTCTTCCGCAGTGGGCAAGAAGGCCGCCTCGGGGTAGTCATCCCGAGAAAGGAAGAGGCAGTAGATCGAGACATCACAGGTGACCTTGAGACCCTTTTCCTTGCTGAGGGCGATGAGCCTGATGTCCTCCTTGGAGGTGACGCTCATGACGTGAATGTTGCGGCTGTGGAGACTGGCCAAGAGCAGGACAGAAGCAAGATCGGTCGACTTGGCATCTGTGATGATGGGCTTGCTCGAGGGCCATGCGCCGAAGTGGCTGGTGACAGCGGCAACCTTGCTGATGTTTCCAGAAAGGTGGTTGAAGGGGATGAACAGAGAGCCAACCTCGCCAATCAACTGTCCGAGCTCCGCAGAGTTTGAGGATGTAGCGACAACGGAGAAGTTGTAGTCGCAGAAAGAGCCCTTGGCGGCATTCTGCTGGACAAGCTTCAGGGTGCGGGCATCCGTGATGGAAGAGTTGACGCCAACGGGCATGACGCGGACCATGCTGAAACCAGCGGCAATGGAAGCCTTAGTCACAGCCTCAAAGTCCTTGCTGTCTGCGCTTCCAAGACCAGGAACAAAAGCACCGATGTTGATCAGACCAGGCAGGATGATTTGACGGTGGCTGGTCTGGTAGTCGATAGTCTGGACGTTAAGCGCAAAGTGACGGGCAATGGCCTCGATCAAGATCTTGGCGTTCTTGACGTTGGTAACCAAGGGGGTCTGGTAGTCAACGGCCATACGACGAGTGCGGTAACCCTTGCTCATGTAGTTGGCAGGTCGGCGGAATCGGTTGCTGGAGGGCAAGTTGATGTAGAGATCAATCAGGTTGTTGGCCAGGTGCTGGGTGAGCGAGTACTCGGACTTGATGTCCTCGTCTTCGCCAGGGAGAATTTCAAGGTACTTGACGGGGACGCCGTTCTCCTTGAGGAAGTCTGCAGTACCAGAGGTGGCGAAAAGCTCGAAACCAACATCGCGAAGCTTGATGATCGAAGGCAGCATCTCCATCTTCTCCTTGTAGGAACCAATGGACAGCAGGATGTTGCGCTTGGGAAGCTTAAATCCGGTGGACAGCAGGGCCTTCAGGTAGGCCTCGTACTTATCACGACCGAACGAGGCGACCTCTCCGGTAGACGCCATCTCGACACCCAGGACAGGATCGGCACCAGCAAGTCGAGAGAACGAGAACTGCGGAACCTTGACACCGACGTAATCCTTGGGGATGGTGACAGGCGGGTACTCGGCGAAGGGAGCACCAATCATGGCCTTGGTCGCCATCTCAATGAGATCAACTCCCATAACCTTGGACACGAATGGGAACGAACGAGAGGCTCGGACGTTACACTCGATGACCTTGATGTCGTTGTCCTTGGCGATGAACTGGATGTTGTATGGACCAGTGACATTCAGGGCGTTTCCGATCTTGCGAGTAGCCTCTTCGATTCGTCGAACAGTCTCGGGGTCCAAGTCCTGGGGAGGGAGGATGAGGGTAGCGTCACCAGAGTGGACACCAGCGTTTTCGACGTGCTCAGAAATGAAATGGCCAACCATAACACCATTGCGAGCAACTGCGTCCATCTCAATCTCCTTGGCGTTCTCAATGTACTTGGTAATGACAACCGGGTGTTCACGCGAGACATCGGCAGCCTGGTTAAGGTAGCTTGCAAGATCGTGCTCGGAGTAAACAGTGTTCATGGCCGCACCTGACAGCACATAGGAAGGTCGAACAAGCACTGGGTAGCCGACCTTGTCGCAGAATTCGCGGGCCTCCTCGATGCTGGTAAGTTCCTTCCAGGCAGGCTGGTCGACGCCAATACGGTCAAGCATGCGGGAGAACTTGTAACGGTTCTCGGCTCCATCAATCATCTCAGGCGAGGTACCGAGGATGCGGACGTTGAGGCGGTGCAGGGGAAGAGCGATGTTGTTGGGAGTCTGACCACCCATGGACATGATCACACCGCTAGAAGACTCGAGCTGGTAGATGTCGAGCACGGTTTCCAGGTTGATGTTCTCAAAGTACAGACGATCAGCCTCGTCGTAATCGGTACTGACAGTTTCAGGGTTGTAGTTGACCATCACTGTCTTGTGTCCCTGCTCGCGGAGGGTACGGATAGTTCTCACTGAGCACCAATCAAACTCGACGGAGGAACCAATACGGTAGACTCCAGATCCCAGGACCATAATGCCGTTGTCATCAAACTTGACATCGTGCTCGGAGGCGTTGTAGGTCAGATACAGGTAGTTAGTAACCGAAGGGAACTCAGCCGCAACTGTATCGATCTGCTTGACAATGGGAATGATACCAGCCTCGACACGCAAACGTCTGATGGCCAGCTCGTTGGAGCTCAAGAACTTGGCGAGCTGACGGTCAGAGAAACCGAGCTGCTTGGCCTGCCGAAGGAGAGGGGCAGTGACGGTGCTGGCGTTGAAGGTGGTCATGAGCTTGCCAAAGTCACTCAGACCCTTGAGTCTGGTCAAGAACCATTTGTCAATGTTGGTGAGTTTCCAGATATCATCGACGCTGTAGCCGGCAGCCATGGCGTTGGCAATGGCAAACAGACGCTGATCGGAAGGAGTCTGCAGCTCAGTCTTGATAGACATGAGGGCGTTGGTCTCGTTGAAGCCAAGGTTGTGGAAGTCCACCGACCGGATGGCCTTTTGAATAGCTTCTTCGAACGTTCGGCCGATGGCCATGACCTCACCAACACTCTTCATGGACGAGCCAAGCTGTGTGGAGACACGAGTAAACTTCTTCAGATCCCAACGAGGGATCTTGACAACGCAGTAATCGAGGGAAGGCTCGAAGCAGGCACAAGTAACCTTGGTAACGGAGTTCTTGATTTCATTGAGCGGGATGTTCAATCCAAGCTTGGCCGCAATAAAAGCAAGAGGGTATCCAGTAGCCTTCGAAGCAAGCGCGGACGATCGGGAAAGACGGGCGTTGACTTCAATGATGCAGTACTCCTTGGAGTAGGGGTTCAGAGCGTATTGAATGTTGCACTCTCCAACAACGCCAAGGTGACGGATGACGTTGACAGCGGTCGTGCGCAGCATGTTGTAGTCCTCGTCAGAGAGTGTTTGAGACGGGGCAACGACAATAGAGTCACCGGTGTGGATACCAAGGGGGTCAAAGTTCTCCATGTTACAGACGGTGATACAGTTGTCCCTGGCATCACGAACGACCTCGTACTCGATTTCCTTCCATCCCTTCATACTCCTTTCAATCAGGACCTGGGGACTGGCAGCAAAGGCCTTAGCACAGAGCTCTTTGAGTTCATCCATGTTATCAGCGAAACCACTTCCAAGACCACCAAGAGCATAGGCAGCACGGACGATAACGGGGAAACCAATGCTCTCAACCACTTGCAAGGCCTCTTCGAGACTAGAAGCGGAAGCGGACTTGGCGCACTTTTCGCCGATAGAGTCCATGCTGCGCGCAAAGAGCTCACGATCTTCGGTGGTGATGATGGTGTCAATCGGGGTACCAAGAACCTTGACACCGAGCTCCTCGAACTCATCCTTGAGCTGGATACCAACCTGGAGGGCAGTCTGACCACCAAAGGTAACGTAGATGGCATCGGGACGCTCGTGCTTGATGACCTTGCGAACGAAGTCGGCGTTGACCGGCAAGAAATACACCTTGTCTGCCAGACCCTTGGAGGTTTGGATGGTGGCAATGTTGGGGTTGATCAGGACAGTGTAAATTCCTTCCTCCTTCAAGGCCTTGATAGCCTGACTTCCGGAGTAATCGAATTCACCGGCCTGACCAATGCTGAGACCTCCACTTCCAAGGATCAGGACCTTCTTGACAGAGACACGGGGAGAAGCCTTGGTGTTTTCGGCGACGGTGCCACCGGGAAAGTTGACAGGCTTCTCAAGGGCTTCAGGTGAAGCGATAGTGTCTTGGATAGCGTTGATGAATACGTCGAAGAGGTACTCTGTGTCACGGGGACCGGGTGTGCTCTCAGGATGGAATTGGACACTGAAGTAAGGGCGGCTGACGTGGCGGATACCCTCATTACTGCCGTCGTTGGCGTTGACGAACAGCTCTTGCCAGTCGCTGGGCAGAGTGGAAGAATCAACTGCGTAACCGTGGTTTTGCGAGGTAATGTGGCACTTGCCAGTCACCAAGCTCGTGCAAGGGATGTTGTGACCACGGTTACCAAACTTCATCTTCAAGGTTTGAGCGCCAACTGAGCGGGCGATCAATTGGTGTCCAAGACAGATACCAAAGATAGGAGTCCTTGCCTCCTGCATGGTCTTGGCCAGGTTGTTGACTGTGGTAGTCATCGTAGCAGGGTCACCGGGACCGTTCGAGACAAAAAGACCATCGTAGTCCTTGCCAGCAAGTGTGGGGAAATCATAGTCCCAAGGAACAACGAGGACCTCGACGCCGCGGGCAAGCAAGCAACGCAGCTGGTTGAACTTGAGACCGACGTCCAAGCACAGAACACGGATAGGGCGGCCGGAGGGGTGCTTCAAAGCAACGTTTTCAGGAGGGGAGAAGAGTTTCGGTTCGCGGATGGACACTGAGAAGTTAGATTTGACATGAAAAGATGGAATTGGTGGCTTACCCTCAGCAACGAGGTTCTTGGTGTTGGGGTCGACCCAGTCAACCTGTTCAAAGGAAGACTTCCAAGTGTCCTGAACCAGAGCGGCATCGCTTTCAGCAACGTCGGCCTTGTGGAGCAGCAAGCGACCAAGCATGCTACCCTTTTGGCGGATGCGCTTGGTCAGGGCACGGGTGTCGACACCGTGAATGGCCGGAACACCTTGCTCCTTGAGCCACTGGCCCAGTGATGACTCGGCAAGGAAGTGAGAGTAGTTCTCTCCGGCATATGTCGCAACGACGAGGGCCGCAATGTGGATTTCGGTGGACTCGAAGTGCTTCGGTAATGTCTTGAGCAGCTCGTCCATGGTCTCCCGCGAGGGCACACCATAGTTGCCGACGAGAGGGAAGGTGATAACAAGGATCTGGCCACGGTAGGAGGGATCCGTGACGGACTCTGGGTATCCCACCATACCGGTCTGGAAGACCAGCTCTCCTGCTACACTCTTCTCAGCACCAAAGTTGTAACCCTGGTAGACTGTGCCATCCTCAAGCTCGAGCGCACACAGTCGCCCTGTGCTGCCTTCAATCCTTGAGGACGCAGGAGCAATGATGCCGCCATTGGCGGTTTCCGTTGGGGGAAGGGGTTGCAAGTCTTTGCTAATTGCGTTGTACGCAACGGCTCCTCCAGCCTGGGGGCTCGAGGGAAGAGCCGGCTCCTCGTGGCCGACGGTCTCAGGCATATTGTCGATAGTCGTGTGCGGTGGGGTTATGAGGGGGAAAATGGTCCTCTCGGGGACAGTGTGGTAGGTACTCACTCTACCGTAGCATCAGCAGCCTCCAAAACTCTCCTTGAGCGACAATGGAAGGCAAAGAGAGGGGTATTTTTGTTTGCTGCTTCAGCACGGGGAGGAATATAGGAAGAAGAGGAAGAGGGACTCGGACGGGCAAGAAATGCTGGACGGCAGAATAAAAATTTTGAGATGCGGGCAGAAGGAGCTTTCCTATTGGCTAGCGATTTCACCGACCTGGGGGAGTTCGACCGCTGGTAGAAAATTCTTCTCCGATTTTTGGGGCTTGCTGTGGACGAAATTACATAATTTTGCCTCTGTTGAGGGCTTTAAGGTCCGATTTAGCTGCTATAAAAAGAGGGATGCGTCATAGCTTGCCGTGTATTTGATGCTGAACCCCAAGTATACTACACTTTCACCATTAAGCCTTCCCACTATAACTACTTGGTATGCCAGTTTGCAGAGGTAGAACAGACAGCACCCAAGGTGCTTTCACCCTGTTCTCAGGGCATCTTCAGGCTCCGAAGTCGGGAAAAGGTCAACCCAGGTCGAAACAAAGTGGGAAAAGCGTGGATCGTGAACGAAGGTTAAGGTCCAATTTTGCAGCCTCGAGCTCAGGCTAAGCTACCCGACCAATCAGACTCGTTACTTGACCCAGTAATAGCAGGCGGTGAAGAAACCTTGAAGGCAGGCTTCAGCTGCACGATTTTCCCGCAGCCCGCGGGCTTGTGACCTTGGCGTGGATTTTAGATGCTCTGTTCGCTCGGTCTGGATTCCGCTCACGATCCAGGCTGTCTAGGAAATATAGAACTGGACAGACAATTCAAACTGACTCAAACCAATCAACTTGGGTATGTGCTTTACGAGTTGACTGACATTTACAATGGTACTCCAATCTTATATAAGTTCAGCATGTTTGTCCGTAAAGAAGGCAGTACTGAGTGGATGAGGTCCTCTTATCATTGCGGAGCAGAAATATATACTGTAACCAGAGCTCGGGAATAAACATTGACTAGGAATACTTCTAGCTCGTCCATTACAAGTCAAAAAAAATAAAAAACCTACAGTCTTCCAGCTACAATAATTCCGAGTACTATCAGCTCGTAAGAGAGTGCACCAGCAAGTTTCAAGTCTTTGACGCGCATTCGGCGGCTCTTTGTTGAAATAAAGAAGCGGCCAATTTAGCGTCATGTACAAAGTGCTCAGATGATGTCCCGTGCGTCATTCCGCCACGAGCTTGGAAATTCAACGGCTCTGCAGCTGCACTTTGCAAGCTTAAGATCTCCCCCTCCTCTTCATTCCACCTGCGAAACTCGCAGTGCGTTATTAAAACAAACGAATCGCCAGCAGGCCCGGCTCAAATCCGTCGTCCCATCCCTCCGAACCCTCAAACCCTCGGCCCAATCTTGCGATTTCCCAGATTTAACAAACGATTCGAACAATTCTTCGTCAATTTTCGACCATGCGTTAAAAGTTGCTTACATTGTCTCGTCGCTTGTCTGCTGGGAGGCGTTAAATCATGCTTGCCTCTCTTCTTCGTCCCAAGAAGCGACGAGATCACGCGCAAAACACACAGTTCGCATCACCGTACGCTACCGACGAGTCGCGATGGCCATTGCTGAATGGAAACCGGGGATATAACGGGCAGGGAGATAATGACGAGGAGAGCACTGAAGATGAAGATGCCGACGGGGAAGACGAGGACGCTCCCATCGAGTCCACGCCTCTTCTTCCGATTTTCTCAGCTCCTCACCTAGGTATGGATTTTTCGTCGCTTTTGCTGATTATGCTTATCGGTTGCTCCTTCAGACGCCCTACCTATTTTCGATGTCACACGTTCCATTCGGTCACTGATCATTGCGCGGTGTGATGTCAATTTGTCCTGGGAACAACTGCGCTCGCCCCAGATATCGCAGTTTCTGGTGAAACCCATCCAGCAAAAAATCAAAGAAGTGCACTTCTCTAGAGCCACTCTATACGCACTGATGACAAACTGCTTACAATTTGACCGGGAAGTTCACTCGAATCCTGGAAATAGTGGAACGAACCAAACAAGAGCGATGGTATGCGAACTTATCGCTATCAAGCTGCTCAGAGACTACACTACGCGCGAGTTGATTGATGCTCTGTCGTACGACTTTTATCCCCTTCAGGGGCAAAAGGTGGATGACAACAGATGGGCATCTGCAGGCGGAGGTAAACCGCGTCCTAGTGCTGCTCGAATATCATGCCTTGAGATTGCCATTCGTGCCCAGGCGAAACGCTTCTTGTCGCATCCTTTGGTTATCAAACAGCTCGAGGCTATTTGGGCCGGCACGATTGTCTTCCACTCTGTCGCGGATAGCCTTCATCGCGCATCCGCACAGGCTCGAAACCCAGTCTCTTACGGTGCCACTTCTAGCAACAATACCCCGAGAGTTTCAGACAAAAGCGCCTCCGATACATCACGCCTACGGCGGTCTGTGACACTCTATAATCCGCGTGATGCTTCGCCGTTTAAGCTCTCCCGTTTACGAGTTCCCCGCTATAGGCAATTTCTCTCTACGTGTTCTTTCGCCGTTCTTCTTTGTCTTTTCCTTGCCGTTCTGCAAGAGCGGAGCATTGGCATCACGTCACTAGAAGTTCTGTTCTGGTTCTGGAGCGCGGGGTTTATGCTGGATGAATTAATCAATTTCAACGAGCAAGGCTTTAGCCTCTATCTCATGAGTTTCTGGAACATCTTTGATATTGGCATTCTGGCGCTTCTATTTTGCTTCTACTGCATGCGGCTATATGGTGCTGTGGTGCCATACGCACCCAAGGAGGCAGTCGCCGAAAGAGCGTACGATATTCTGGCTGCAAATGCAGTGCTTCTCTTTCCGCGACTCTTTTCGGTGCTGGATCATTACCGTTATTTCTCACAATTGCTAATCGCATTCCGAATCATGGCTTCCGACCTAGTGGCGGTCTTTGTTCTGATCATTATCGCCTGCAGTGGGTTTCTGGTGGCCTGTCTTAGCATCGGCCAAGATGAGACTCCGGGGTCCGTGGCGTACGCCCTGTTCCAGATGGTCATGGGCTTTACCCCTGCTGCATGGACGCTTTGGGACGAATATGGTGTCCTTGGAAGGGCGATCTTGACCATGTTCCTGTTTATATGTCATTTCGTGATCATGACTATACTCATCACCGTCCTCACAAATTCCTTCATGAGAATTGTACAGAATGCCAACCAGGAACACCAGTTCTTGTTCGCCGTCAATACAATCTCGATGGTCAAATCTGATGCGCTCTTCTCATACGTGGCGCCAACGAATATCTTCGCCTGGCTCATTACTCCGCTTCGATGGCTGATCCCGTTCAGGCAGTATGTGCGGCTCAACCGGACCATTATCAAAATTACACACATGCCAATCTTGTTTACGATTTGCGCGTACGAGAAAACGATTTTAAGCCCACAAATGATTGAATCTACCGACCTCATCGATTCCTCTACTACCACAAATCGTGCTCCTCATCGATTGAGGGGCTTGAGTACGCGTGTATCAAGACTGATTCGAGAACCGTCTGTGGCTACCTTCCAGCAAGACCGAGCCTTGGCCGAAGTGTTCCGTCAACCATTTGGCGGAAGATCCAACCGGAGCCCTGAGAGAGCCATCGACAAGAAAAACCACCTAGTTAACCATTGGATGCAAGGCATGGGTTCTGGCCCGGTTAACCCACCCGATGAGCAAGACTCTGATGTAGTTGACCGACTTGAACGTCCCAAAGGCCGCTTCCCCTTTCGACGGAGACAAGCCCGCAGTCTTCGTGACTTTACAGTCTCTGAGACCGAGGATCATATACCGCAAGCAATCTCCTCTCCTGTCACACCGCGCAACGGGAGGAGCGTGCTACCAGAGAGGGCAAGACGGCTCTCTCATCACACGGACATTGAAGGTGACAACGAGCTTACGAGCGATGACAATGCTATGACTGAACAAAGGTCGGACCATAATTCTAGCAACAATTCTGGCCATAATAGGACTGTGGCCCAGGGCAAAGCTACGCCGAAATTCTACAGTTCCCGTCCGTCTACAGCAAAGCATAAGTCCCGTAAGAACAGTCCAAACCGATTTTCTCGGCATCACTCACGGCACCCGTCTGGTGCTACAATTCTCTACAACCCCATATCATCAAGTCACGATGGAGAAAGCGACACGGTATCGCCCTCAGTCCGACCTCGAATCATACCAAGTCACTCATTTTCCGTGGTATCCATGAATCGCAACACACTGGAAAGACGACACAGTCTAGATGCCGGCAGAACCCTCAACTCAAACATATTCCGCTCAAATCCCATGTCAGTGCCGAACATCGGTAACGTCATCGGATCCGATCACGGTAACGGCCACGGCCACGGCTCATGGCATCACGAAGCATCCGCACTCGAGGGCCTCGGCTCAGACCTAGGTGATGGCAAGGCCATCGCCAACGGATTTGTTGGAGGCGCACCCTCGAGCTTCACCACGCAAATGGCGTACGCAACAGGCGGCATCCGACGCAGAGACAGCCCGAACCGAAACCAGGATCTCCTCAGCAAGCTCGTTCTGGCCCGCATGAACAACATTGAAGAAGGATTCCGCGAGGTGATCAAGGAGGTTAAAGACCTCCGGTCTAGCCGCAACCAAAGTGGCGCTGACGAGCAGCGGTCTGGCCAACGAGACAAGCAGAAGAGGAAGAAGAAGGCTCCTGGATCGAAGAAGAGTAAGACGAGTGATGGGACTCGCACTGCGGAGCCCACTCTCGCTGGAAACGGCTCGGATAGCGACGCAGACGATGATGTATAATGCTTTGCTTTTTGTTCTGCTATGCAGGGCAATGTTTACTATCCGCTCCTACTTTGGATGTTTGTTCTTTCTCTTACTATTGTGTATTATCTTGGGTGGATGTCTCAGTATGGTTTTCGCCTTTACATTGCTTCACTTACTAGACCGACTGCCGGCTAGACGATATGCTGTATGTTTAACGAGATTTATGAGTGTACGCTTTAAGACTCCTTTCCGTCATGCTTCACTCTCTCAAGCCCTTCATATTCTAGATACCTAGGCGAGGTCTCATAGAGAAAGACCATGCAACCACAGATGATGACTATCCGAAGTAAACCCCCCGGTCCGCAGATAAGAACATTTGAAAATCGACTGCTTTACGGTATCGTTCAGTAATAGGTCAGTGTCATCCGAGCATTGAACCCGCGTTGGATAGACCAAGGTCCATAGACATGGTGGCGGAAGGCAACACACTTCTGTTTGGGAATACACTTTAACATTGTACCGTACATTGTCCTGGTTATTTTACATGAGTCAGGGGTCTCTCAATTCAATAGGCATACCGTCTCACATGAAGATACCCTAGGCAGCAAGTGTTACTCAAAGCGCTGGGCAAGGCTGATCCGGACGATTCACTGCAACTTCCAACCAACCATTTGCATTTGAAGGCTGACTAGCTGGAAACTGGAACTCACACTCAGCCTCATCTGCATATTTCTTCTTTCATTGTTCTCTTGTGTTTCAACCACGGCCAGAGTCATCAACTAGAGCTTGCTATTTTGGTTTTCTCTCTTGAGTCAACCACTGCTCGCTTCACTCCATTCATCATCTACTCTCCTCATAACACCTGGACTCAAGCTCTACATTATATCGCGGAGATTCAATCCGACCCTGGGCAACATGAGTACTTCCGGGCTCCGTGAGCTTCTCTTCTTGGAGGATGCCGACACTTTGGCTGTCATCGACCTTCCATCGCGCGCTCCAGCTGGTTTCCTACATCCTAGCTGTGCTCTTTCAATAGGCCACCGAATTCACAGCTGGAAGTTACTGGAAACAGGTTCCCCGTTCTTCCATCGACAGTTCGATCAGAAGACGCAAGAACGGAATATAAAGCGGCGCGGGGGCTTACCTGATGGCATCAAATACATTATTGACTTATCCCCTGCCACGACAGACGAAGAAGGCCTCCTCACTATAGCGGAGCTTAGTTGCCCGCTCGGTTTAAGAACATGGGCCGATGCACAGGTTCGATGGTCCCTTCCTACAAGCTTGGTCTCTGGGTTTGAGACGCCGGGTGACGAAAAAGATGAGAATGGCTACCTTGCCGAGTACTCGCCTGACAGACACCGCGCGGGCATTGTTCACATTCTGCGAGTGATTGAAAACCTTAACGTTGAGCTCGATACCCCCTGCAAGCTTTGGACGTTCTTCGCTGTGGCGAAGCTGTACGAGATAGCGACGATGCCTGATGTTAGCGTCCGAGTTGCGTCTTGGGTTTATGAGGACAATAATCGGCGCCTTATAGAGGTCCATCCGGAGATCACTTATCGACTAGGGAAGGGTATTGAGTGCGCACATCTTATGCAGGATTCATACTGTGTTCTGGCTGGAGAGGAGGCTTTGCTGCTTCTGCACGATTCTGGCGCTCCTACTCCCAACAAAGCAAAGGTTACTGTCCATGAGAGAGTCCGAGAATCCCTGGATGATGATGACGAAGACCGAATTCAATACGCTGGCAAGTCACTCCTTGCCCATGTCATTGAGCAATTCGTCGAGCTTGCGGGGAACGAGATGCTCTGGCTGCATGAATCAACCGAAATCCAAAAGGTTCTTTCACGCGAAACACAGACTCAGCACGCGTTGGAAATCAAACATGACCTCATATCCACCTTGAAGGACTTTGTACGGACTTCGATTATATCGGTTCTTACCCAGCAATGGAAGGCTTCGTTTCCAACGGACACTTGCCAGTCTAAAACCTACCCTAGAAATGATGTTCTGCATGTTTATAACAACTTGAGTTTGACACAGCGCTTAATGACGAGAACGTTCTGGACACGCCTCAGAGACAAAAGACTCACCGAGAATGCTGGCTCCGGAGAGGCTGAAGTGCTTCAGGGCACCTCCCTTCCTTGGGGCACCTCCCTTGCCAGTCTCGGCGGCAATATTGGGGCTTTTCGTGACCAGCACGACGCGATCATCCGCCGCGTGAGAATGACAGAGCTATGGGAGAAAGCCAGTGCATTTAATTGCCTTGTCAACAGCATCCTCCCTCAAGAACACCAGAAAAAGTACTTCGGTGGTGGTGACGCATATGGACAAGAGGGAGCCTTCACTGTTGCTCTCTTCGTCGACGAAGCCGATCATCTCATGCGGCAATTTGTCAAGAGAATGTGCGCACCGAGACGAGAGGGAATGGAATACAACTTCACGGATACTCTCACCGGCCTTACCGAAAAACAGTATCGGTTTCTTCCCCTATGGGCTGGAGGCTGTGATGATGGAACTGGTGGCGTATACGCAGACCAAGTTCCGTTCGCTGAGGCGGGTGGTTTTTCTACCCCGGGGCCTTCTATCCATACCGGCAGTGCTGCGCCCTCAACTGCACCTTCTATCACTTCCTTCCTTGAGAGCACGGTCCATGGTGCGTCCCACAGAGCTACCGAGGGAGCTTCCAGTGAAGTCATCTCTCTCGATTCAGAAGTCATGTCCGAGGCAGACGCAGCCTCGGAATTCGAGTTGGTGGACGAAGAGCTCTCTCTTGCGCTAGACTCTTCTGCAGACGACTTTGACGATGATGCTTTCGATGATAGCGATAGTGATGACACAGTTGTTTTGGACCATGGCCATATCGGTGATCTCGGCGAGTTCGAAGAACTGAGCTTGGACGACAGAGTAGTGAAACTTCCGATTAGAGGAAAGAAGGATGCTACATAGCGAAGAATAGCTAAGCTGGTTCGCTTGCCGAAAGAGTGAGACGAGCTGATGATGAATAATGCCCATGATACCAATGATGAGATTCTATGACCAACTTCTCGCCTGCATACTCTTAGCTGGCCTACATATAGGCACATCGGTAGACAAACTGCACGTTGAAATGGCATCAATTTCCTGATACCTGGGCAATCCTATTTGACAGCCAAATCAATAAACCATGATCCATAATTGGCAGTAGAAGCACAAAGTAAAGAAGAAAGACGTCAACATTCCGGGCACTTTTGCTGAGAAGGTATAGCACGTGATAAGGCGGAAAGTCTTGGCATCAACGACGTCACGGCATAATCTCTCGAGTCTCGAGTCTCGAGTCGCTCAGATCAGTCGTCTTCTCCGGAACTTTCACGCGGCTGGCCTGGTTAAGTTGGAATTGCGTCGGAATCCAGCCTCCCACAATGGCCTCATCATCTAAGCCCACGAGCTTTCTGCTCTAGTAGGTTACCTCAAGCGCTGCTCCAAGCTCATGCGATTCCTACACCCCTACAGACCCAATTGACAATCACCTTCAGCTCCTGCATCGCGCATCGCACAACAATTCTCGCCGAACACTCTGCCCCAGGCTCCTCCACAACAGCTGCCTCGTCTCTCGCCTCAATCATTCTCCCCAAAATCAGCCATGAACAGTCTCAAAAACTCACGTATACCCACGAGCGCCTGTTCGTGCACTACATCTCCGACTCCCCCTCCGGCCCAGCAGACTCCTCAACCTCCGAACCCTCCTCCTACGCCCCCCTAAGCTACATCGTCGTCGCAACAGCCGAACAAGGCCGGCGCATTCCCTTCGCCTTCCTCCTCGAAATGAAGCGCCGCTTTCTCTCAACCTACCCCCCCACAGCCACAGACTTCGCCAGCTTACCGGCATACGGCTGTGCGGCGTTCAACAATGAGCTCCGCGGTCTTCTACAGACGTTCAACACGGCGCCGCCGGCAGATTCGCTAGCCTCTGCTAGGAAGGAGATCGATAGTGTGCGGGATATCATGACGGAGAATATTGAGAGGGTGCTGGAGCGCGGGGAGAGGATTGATTTGCTGGTTGATAAGACGGATCGGCTGGGTGGGAGTGCGCATGAGTTTCGGTTGCGGAGTCGCGGGCTGCGCAGGAGCATGTGGTGGAAGAATACGAAGCTCATGGTGCTCCTGGGGGTGGTTGTCGTTTTCCTAATCTATCTTTTTGTGGGGATGTTATGTGGGTTGCCGGGCTGGGGGAGCTGCGTTGGTCGATGAACGTGGAGTATTACCTTATTACCTGACGGTCTCGAGGGCTTGAAGGACGGGTATCTTCCCGGCGTGATTAAGGCTCTGTAGAGTCCTAATGCAAGCTTGGGTTGTTGGATAAATGGGGTTTTCCTGTATCTTATGCTTACGCCTTCTCTTCTCATGTCTTCTACCAGCAGCTTTATATTTTCTGATGATGACGAGAATCTACGACACGCCATGTCTTTGCGGCTGAACTCCTATTGACCTGCTAGGTGGAAGCATGAAGCTCATCCGGACAGCGGCTGAAAAATATTTGCTGATGTTTACCAATTTATTGAAGAGCTTCGACACTACTGAAAGTAGAAAATTGATGATATAGATTGACATTTCCATTGCATGCTATATGCCCTCGAGCCCACGAACTACAATCAAACCTTACAATCTACAAGAGCATGTATCTCACTCTCAAACTCGCGGCGTCCTTGCTATAGTGAGTAGCTCAGGGCGAGTCTGCAAGCGAGGCAGAGGTAATTCTGGAAGTCCAGACTCTGCGGTTCCTTCTACGCCAACCGTATACCTCATCAATCATGGTAAAGGGAAAGATGAGGAGATAATTTGGCGAATGTTGGGGGATGGGGGATGGGAAGAAAAAGCAAGCGGAAATAACAGAGGGAGGCGGGTTCGCAATCGCTGCTGCGTTCGGGCACGTTCGTTGTCGTTGCGATTGCGATTGTGATTGCGAGCCGGGAGAAGAGAAGCAATTGGAAACCCCTTCCTTTTGACCTTTTCAATTCGTTCGTTGTCATTCATAAAGGTGGTGCGCGAATGGAAGCCATCTGGTCTGGTCTGGTCGTAGCAGGTATATTTCTTTTTTGATGTTGCTCATTTAAGAGAATCAAGATAAGATCAGATTCAGCAGGATCTCATTGTACTCCCACGCCATTCATCCATAGAAACACAAAATGCAAGTTCCAGTCCCAGTTCCAGTCCCTTACGCGGACTTAGCCTTGACGGCCTCACGACCCTTGCTGATGCGCTCCAGAATCTGCTCACGGTCCTTGTCGATCTTGAGCTTGGTGATGACGACCTTGGAGGGGTGGATGGGGAGGGGAACGCTCTGGCCGTTGGACTTCTCGCGGACGACACGCTCGACGTGCACACACCACTTCAGACGGTAGACGCTGGTGATCTTGCCCTCACGGCCCTTGTTGGTGCCGCGGACAATGGTGACCTCGTCGTCCTTGCGGATGGGGATGGAGCGGACCTATATTTCATACCCGTCAGCTGTTGCCATTGTTTCCCATTCCCGTCAAATTCTTCGATGATTCTTTTCCATTTCTCGCCATCGTTCGAATTCGCGTAGGAATGGAGATCGTATTCAAGGGTGGAAGGGCGATAGGGCGTACGTTGTGCTTCTCACGGAGTTCCTTGGAGAGAGGCGCGCTCATGATAACGCGGCGCACGCTGGAGGGAGCGTTGAAGTGCGCCTTGCGCGACTTCCTGCGCGAGGAGGAGATTGCTATTCGAAGAATCCATCAGCATCCATCCTTGATATTCCTGGCGTATAAACAAGTCGTCTGGTCGTATTCGAACAATCCCCCGACTAATTCACGGCGCACAAGAACTGAACAACCAGAGCGAGTCGACAGAATTTCCGTAAAGACGTACCCTGGTTTGTGACGGCCATTTTTGCAGAGCCTCCTTTTGATATATGACCGGACTCTGGAGAAAGGGTCGTGGTGTTGTCGTCGTTGTCGTCGAAGGACTTCTTTTTTCACTCGACTGGGCTCGATGGTTAGCCGAAAATGTGGGCAGTGGAAATGTGCGTCACATGACGTCCCGCTAAGGCTAGGGCTGGCGGCTGAGGTTTGATTGGCTGGGGTACTGCCTCCTGGGCCGTTGACCGCTTTCCCAGACTAGCCGCGTACGTTCATAAGCTGACTAAAGCGTGGCTGGAAAAGATGAGTCGCGTCTGGGACCCGTGGTATCTGCGCCAGGATCTCGAAGTCGCGCGCTGTCGCGGTCCGCCAGGGAGAATAACGCCAGGAGAGCTCTATATGAAATTAACGGCAAGGTTATTTGCTTCCGATTATACCCATCTTTTCTTATCCCACCCCCGTGATGCGCAGCTTTACCGGCTCTTCACTCCGCACTCGAAACAACCTTCCCCTCAGCGTCGTTGACAATTCCGTGCACGAGCTCCCCTCAGTATGGCCGATGAACAATTTCCCTGGCTCGATTGGCCTCACCCTCAGAACTACGCGCCAACGAACATGAGCCAAAATACCCCTCGCGTCGAAGAGAATTCAAATTCCCACTGGCGAAGCCCCTTCTATAACTCGTCCTCGAATCCGAACGTACAGACCTCAGTGAACACCAACAACAGCAACAATAACACTCAAGCTCAATATTACCCAACATATCAACAGCAGGAGGAATCATACGTGCGTCTCGAGGACGTATTGCCGTACCCGTCGTATCGGTGGGGACCGCCGCCGGCTCGTGAGTACCAGAGACAGGCGACCTACGCTGAAAGTCAGGGGTCAGGATTGCCCACGACTTCACTTCCACAGCAATCTCCGAATCGCCCGACTAGTCGCCAGCTGCCAACTCCAATGCCGCAAGCACAATCGGGATCCGGAGAGTCGAATGCGGCTGAGGAGGCTTACTCTGGACACGATGCCAAAAGACGAAAGGTGGAGGCGTCAATCTTACAAACTGCCTCGCGGGCCGTACCCAAAGTAGCGTCGCCTGTTTATTCGCAAGTTCGAACACCGGTTGTCCCACCAGATAGTCAAACTTCGAACTACAATACAACCCAGACGCCTAACCCTCCCATCTCGCAGCCTGCAGCGCAACCGGCTGTTCAGCGTACCTCCCAGCTGACTCCACAAAGGCCCGGCTCCCAATATGTTGCGCCGACCCAAGCGCGGCCAACAGCACAAGTACAACCTCAACGTACTGCATCTCCAGCAATGCAAACACAACGGGTCTCTCAGTATGCGCCGCAGGCTCAGCAGAAAGCCACCCCAAGAGCTACGTCAAGCTCTAGTCCGCAGATCAACGCGCAGCAGCTGTCTCGGCGCGCTTCACAATATGCTTCGCCGCAGACCTCATCTCAGACTCTCCCAACTACTGTCGCGCCTTCGGCTACGCAGTTCACAGCGCAGCAACACGCACAGCCCCCCTCACAGCCTAAATCACAGTACGCTTCGCCAAACCCACCGCCTCAGTCTCTTCCCCAGACAGTCGCGCCTTCAGATACACAGATTAGGCCGCCACCGCCATATATTCCACCTTCTAGACCGTTCCCGCAAATGCAGGCCCAGGCTCATCCGCAAAACTCTCGACAATCGGCCCCGCAGCCGGCAAGTCAGGCAACATCCACCAACAAACAAGCAACCGAGCCTGCGACCAAAGCTGCTTCCCAACCCGCCTCTCGACCTTCGACTCAACAACCTACCTCGCAGTCTGTTCCACCCCCAGCAAAAACTGCCACACCACCCGTACCGCAGCAGGTGCCGCAGACTTTACCACATCAAAGGCCCCCGTCCACTCAAACAGTCCCATCTGGCCCCGCTTCGTCTCAACCTCAGCAGCCCGCATCGCATCTTCAGCCGCCTGGCCCTCATGGAAGATTTGCAGCCTACACGTTCAAACCCGAGAACCCTTCAGACAGAACGCATTTGAAACGCCGTTCAGATATAGTGAGCAAATTAAACGAGGCGGACGCAGCCCAGAAAACTGCGTATGAGCCGCAGACCATTGCCAGGGACATTCTCATTGCGGCTGGCCGTCATCCCACAGAGGCCTGCCTGAACCATCATCTACTTCGCCTGCGTGATGTTTTTACCGCGGTAGACATGAACTCGGATCTGGCGACGTTTAAATGGGATCTAGTCGACCCAGGCCACCCGTCACGTGAAACGCTGGCGAAAGTCGCCAAGCACAGAGCTGCTATGCAAACCAAGCAAACGGCTCCACCGCCCGCGCCCGCAGTGCAAGTCGCGCTGCCCGTCAACAACACTTTCATCCCGCAGCAACCAAGCCAAAGGCAACACAACCCCTCTCCGCCAACCTTGCAGCACGTCCAGCCGCCCCCGCCGCCGCCGCCGCCGCCGCAGCAATCAAAATTTCGAGTACAGCCACAGGTTCAGCTCCAAAGTCAACAGCCAGTGCCCTCGCCCGTTCCTCAGCGGGTATCGCAAACTCAGAATACACCCAGTACGCCCAATACGCCCAATACGCCAAACTCAATGGAGAAGAAACGTCGTGGAAGACCGCCTGGGAGCACAAACAAACCCAAGGTTCCTGCTGCTCCAGTCGCGCCGCCACAGCCTACTTCGTCCTATCCTGTCTTTGCGTGCCGGTGGAACAACTGTCAGTCGGAGCTACACAACCTCGATGTACTCAAGAAACATATCTTCAAGAGCCATGTTTCACATCAAATCACCTGCGGCTGGAAAAACTGCCAATTCACGGGGACCTTGCCGGCTGCGGAGCTGATGAAGCACGTCAAGAAAGAACATCTAGATTCTCTTGCGTGGAAGCTGGGTGACGGGCCAGCTGTGGCTACAAGTGGTGAGAAAGCACAATGATTGCTTTTCAAGCAGATTAAACAAGTACATTCAATGGTTCTTGTAGTTTATTAACCTCTTCCCAATCCTGGGATCTAGTGGATCTGGATTCTAGCTCAAGCACAGTGCCTTTGACGATTCCGGAATCCAACCAGCCTGGAAACGAAGATTCGCTCATCTTCCCTGCCGACTACCGTTCCATTCGCGCCTTTAACAAAGTCCACGGAAACAGTTCGCAGCAGGAAAAGGCTCAGGAGATCTTTAGGGCAGTACAACGGCTGAAGGAACATATTGGTGTCGGTCTCGATCCGGGTGGCTGTGAGCTAGCGAGCCCTTTGCGCAATCAAAGGGTGAGCACTGAGGAGGACGTTTATGAAGTGCGCTCGGCATCTTGAATGTTTATTCTATTTGGGTGACGCCGAATTGTAGTATGCCTTGCATTTGCGTGCCGCAGGGACTGGCGTCCAGGAGTTATACTTTATCGACATATCTTTCAGCAAGGACTCGGTCATTTTCTTGTTTGTATATTAATCCACAGGACATTGGGATATCTAGAGGCTCGCGCTCAATAATCCGTCACGATAACAAATAAACTGGTAGATGTTTGCTTTCAATTGCCGAACAGGTAGAAATCCACATAAAGTATGAAGTACACATCAAGCCGTTTATCGGTCCTTGCCTCCGATAGTCGCTGACGAACCGCCCGCGGTCGCCGTAGTAGCTGCTGTGCGAGAATCTGTGGGGCCGCCCTTAGAGCTCTTGAGTGTAGTGGCAGCCTCATCTTCGTCTTCTTTGGCGTTGACTTCTAGGAAGTGGTAAAGGACGATCAACATCATTGCGCAGGAGCCGAGAAAGACGGCGAGACGGTGGAGCTCATTGTCGGTAATCATTGTGAAGTATGCGCTAGCCGAGCGGGTGGCCGAGATTCACGTAGAATTGGGCGTCTGGTATAGGGAGACTAATGCTCGTCGCTGGATGCCACGTTGGTAGTTAGCAAGGGGAAGGCGAAAAGGAGGGAAGCACTGGGCAAGGGTTGCAAATTGATTTCTTACCAGACTGAGCACAAGGAAGCACTGCGGAAACAAGGGCGATTATAGAGGAGATTTGATTGTACCAGAAGGCCTGGGGATTAGTCGTCGTCAACGCCGTGAGACGTCTGTCCTAATCGGGTAGCACAAGGAAGTAGCACAAGGGTATAATTACATAATGATTCCCAATACTTCGGCATTATTTCAACGGCGGGGAGCTTCCTCCGATCACTCCAACTTTACGTTGCAACCATCGTACCATATCTCGTTGAATGGCCATCCAGAGGACCATATAAACTCTCCATCGTCGTTGCGTCTGGACCCATTTAGGAACGTTGTCGTGTTCTCATCAATCTTGTCTAACCTCAAAGTTAGTCGCACCCAAAGAGGGTCGGATTGCTGCAACGGCCCGGTTACAAATTTGGCTGGTGACAAGCCTCCTGAGCAAATCCGATCTACTCGCCGCTTAATACCGTTGTCCAGGCTTTCATTCCCATTCTGAGCTCTCTCCGACTTTTCCTTCTCGAATTGCTAGACGATTGCGGCCGCTGAAGCCTTTTTACTTCTTCCTGTGTCATCCCCGCATCTCTGGTTTGGTTCCGCTTATCACGGGAAGTTTATCACTGTCCCTCATACTTTTGGTATACAAGAGGGGCGATCGGCCTTGTGCTTATGCTCCTTGCATATATCCCGGTTTCTTCATCGCTACATTTTGCTGAAGAAAAGTCACCATGAACGAGCACTATTTACCTGCAAAGGCCTTTCCCGCCCAACAACAACCACCGCGGGCTTCGGGCCCGTCTCTTCTTGCCTGTCTTCTATGTCGCCATAAACATCTTAAGTGTGATGGCGCCACGCCTGTGTGTAGCCGTTGTGCGGCCACCGGCGCAGAATGCCAGTATACCCCGTCGCGCCGCGGATACAAAGGTCCCTCGAAGAAACGCCGGGCCAATCCCTCCTCGCCCGAGCAACTGCCGGCTGATCTTGCTGCCACTTTTGATCCCAACCTTGGCTATTACAATGTGCCTGTGGACTGGATGAACCCTTATCCGTATGTACCTACGACAACACTTGCTCACTCAAGCTCTTCGGGGAGTAGTCCTCAGTTCATCGAACAACCTGGTCCTCCGCAGCAGGCAGTCGTCAAGAACGCGCCCTTGACTCCTGAATCATCATCTTCACTTTCGAATGATGGATTCCTCGTCGACATCTACTACCAGAACTTTCACCCCTCACATCCGATTTTGCCTCCTATCAGGGTGCTCTATCAAAACCGTGTGCCGCCTTTCCTTGAGCAGGTTGTCAAGTTCATTGGAGCTCATTTCACCCCCGCCGTATCGAGTGAAACTTATCGACCCGGCATTATGGCAACTGTCATGGAGCAGGAAAGGTCGATGGAGAAACTTCAAGCACTTCTGCTGCTCGCAATTGTCCTCCATTCGCGAAATGAGCGTGACAAGGCCAAAGATTGCATCATTACTGCGGTTGACATGGCCTTTGAACTCGGTCTTCACACTAGGGATTTTGCTACCACCATGGGCGGCGGTGACCCCCTAAGAGAAGAGTGTCTGAGGCGGACATGGTGGGAACTGTTCATCATTGAGGGTATGCTAACGGCACTCGGTCTTCAAAAGACTCCTCGAACACATAACGTGCCCCTCGAGGTGCCACTTCCGTGTGAGGAACGAATCTACCAAGATGGTATCGAGCCTCCGCCGCCGCCGACGATCGCGCAGTTTGATGAGCGTGTCTTTGCCGACGAGGAACGGGATTTCTCGTCTTATACATATCGAATCGAAGCGGCGCGAATCCTCGGGCGAGTCGTGGCCATTCAAGACCTGGTTGAAGGCCAACAGGACCAGGTGGAATCGATCGACGCCCGGATCACAAGCTTCTTCCACCTCCTCCCAGAGTCCAAAGCGGAGCTTATGCGGCCTGACGGAACCGTAGACGAAATGATGTTCCAGGCCACAATGGTCGTGAACGGCACGGCGATCTACCTCCACTTCCCGCGTTCGGACCTGCTTTCATCCCCGGCCGTCGCGGCCGAAGTGATTTGCGGGCACCACGGACCATGTTCCATCCCTGCATTTTCGCACCACTCCCACGCGATGAAGGCCGTCAAAGCCGCCAGCGAAATCTCATCGCTCGCCTCTATCCGGATGCCCGTGGTCAAACACACGCCGTTCTTCATCTGCTCGCTTGTCATGAGCTCGATCGTGCAACTTGCCGCTTGCTCGGTCAAAGCAGGGCAGATGCCGGATCCCAGTCGCGATCGCTTGGCGCTGACCATCGGGGTGTTCAAGACCTTGTCAACCACCTGGGCGATCTCGCAGTCGATCATGCGGCAGATCAAAGCCGTCGCTCGGGATGTCATGGACATGGGCTTACGGCCGACAATGGCGATGGAGCAGATTGATTTGAATACGGTTCTTGACAACAACGGCCGGTTCTGGCTTGCAGAGGCCCTCCCGAGGTAGAGACGTCTTGGACATTTTACTTTCCATGCAACTCTTCTTCTTTCTCGGTTGATTTGTCTCGTTTCATGATACCCATCCATAATGACGATTTACTCTACTCACACTTTCCGTTTCTTTACACTAGTCAATACTGTCCCCACAAGTTCATTGCATTGCGGCAGCGCAACCCTCAGGCCTTCTTGGACAGCCAATGCGTCCTACCTTCCCTGTCTGATTGAGTTGGAGACAATCGGCCTCCCCGCATCTAGGCCTAGCGAGAGCATCACAATGATAGTCCATCAATTAAAGGGAATGCGAGGGCGGAAACCGCGAATCAATCCACCTCCACTGCATCCATGCGGGTTTATCCACCACTACCCGGCCGAGCTGAATGCATTCATATTCCATACGGCGTATTCGCCCCGCAAACGAAGCGCCCGGGAGGCTAGAAATAGAATACCCCGGGCGACTGGAGGTACTTTCTGACACTGGATGCATTCCACTGCTCGATTGGTTGCGGTGCCATCAGTGGTCTGAATGTGGACCTCCAATGTGGAGGTCCTTTGGCTCTGTTCGGCCAAGGGATATGCTAGGTGACGTGTGTCCGCGCTTAACAAAGCACCTTGGTTTGGCTTGTCTATACCGATGAGGCTAGGATCGATTGGATCTGCGGCCAACCCCAAGACCAACCCCGCATTCAATCCGGGGCTCCCGCAGCTTCCCCGCTATGCGGAACTCTGTTGATTCATTGACCACCGCTAGACTGTCTTGGTTGCTCTTGCCTGAATCAGTGGTGAACATGTACCTAGATGCTCCTGGCTCCCATGGGTTGTCTGTCTCTGTTATGAGTGATGTTCTTGCTGTTTTGCTTGCATATAGAGGATTCTAGCTTTCGGTTATCATCATACTACGGCATTGGCCCGTAAGCTCCAGCTGCCGGGCTTATCTCCATCTCCACCGCTGCTCGAGAGGTATCAACATATCTTGGAATGCAATAAGCATAACCCCGCAAGCAGGATCTAGCGTGCCGGCATTTCTCCACCTGTGGAGCGCAGGGCAGACGTAGTTGACTACGAAGCGCCGTTTACCCTGATAATTGTGGTCGAATCTGTCTTTCAACCCTCAATTGGGAAGAACATGCTCTCTTCTAGCTAATACTCTTAATCTGCTGGGAAACTTTCCCGGGTCTCGTAGCTCAGAGGGAGAAAATGATAGCCTGTAAGTACAGCCATGCTGGATCTGACGCCCAGCAAAAGATAGTCCGGGCTGTTACTCACTAATGTCGATTCTCGTTTTAGAATAAGAGGGGTCGGTATCCTTGGCTTGGTTGGAGACTGAACCGGAATGAGGAGGCATCGTCTGCAACTCTCTCCAATTGCCTTTCGCAGCTCGCAGCATCTTCCATGGGATATTATCCGGATCTCACCAATCCCCTGGGCTTATGCTACGTATATTTCCTCGTATCAAACCTTGTCTCCGCATAATCCATGTCTGGGATTGCCATGGTACCTCTGCTAATCCACTAGATAGCTGAGCTTTGCCCGATCTATCCGGCGAGCAGGGGAGCTGTATGGGTCTAGATGTGCTGGCTCCAGCTGGCCCAGGGCTGTGCAGTGAGATCTCCGCTTTGTATGTCCTTCCCCACGCGCGGGGTTAGACATCCTTGCGGTTCAGGATGCAGGATGAAAGAGAGCGCGAAGAGCAAGCGGGGAAGACCGAGTCCACAGCTGTCCATGGCAGGTCTATAAAGACCAAGCAAATCCCGGGGCAAATCCCAGTCTTGCTTCCATCTCTCCCAGATCAGACCTCAGAGAGAGGCATTGCATCGTTCTGACCTCTTGTCACCATGACTATCCCCGAGGAGGTCGACATCATCATCTGCGGCGGCGGCAGTTCGGGCTGCGTCCCTGCTGGCCGCCTCGCCAACCTCGACCACAACCTCTCCGTGCTGCTGATCGAGGCCGGCGAGAACAACTTGAATAACCCATGGTGAGGCTTCCTTGGCTTGGCTGGTGGCGGTCAGTGCTGATGATGTCCAGGGTCTACCGCCCCGGTATCTACCCCGTCAACATGAAGCTCGACTCCAAGACCGCCTCGTTCTACCACTCGCGGCCGTCCGAGCACCTTGACGGGCGTCAGGCTATTGTCCCTTGCGCAAACATTCTCGGTGGCGGTAGCTCCATCAACTTCATGGTACGTTGTTACATCTATAAGCCTAGGTGTTTGTGCTGATGACATGTAAAGATGTACACCCGAGCATCAGCCTCCGACTACGACGACTTCCAGGCCAAGGGCTGGACGACCGAGGAGCTGATCCCTCTGATGAAGAAACACGAGACGTACCAGCGCGCCTGCAACAACCCGGAGATCCATGGCGACTCGGGACCCATCAAGGTCTCTTTCGGCAACTATACCTACCCGATTGCGCAGGATTTCCTCCGTGCAGCCGAGTCTCAAGGCATTCCCGTCACGGATGACCTGCAAGACTTGAAGACGGGGTCCGTATTCTCATCGTATATGCGGAGCTATTCTGACGTTTCGATAGTCATGGAGCAGAGCACTGGCTAAAGTGGATCAACCGAGACACCGGTATGTCGTCTTGTGTTGAGTTCTACCTGACCTTCTAACATAACCTAGGACGCCGAAGCGACGCAGCCCACGCCTACGTCCACAGCACTCGCGCCAAATACTCCAACCTGCACCTCCAATGCAACACCAAAGTCGACAAGGTCATCATCGAAGACGGCCGCGCCGTCGGCGTCGTCACCGTCCCAACCAAGCCCCTCGACGGCAAGGAGCCCCAGCGCCGCATCTTCCGCGCCCGCAAGCAGATCATCGTCAGCGGCGGCACCCTCTCCTCCCCTCTCATCCTGCAGCGCTCCGGAGTCGGTGACTCGGAGAAGCTCCGCCGCGCAGGCGTCAAGCCCATCGTGCACCTCCCCGGCGTGGGCCGCAACTTCCAGGACCACTACCTGACCTTCTCGACGTACCGAGCCAAGCCGGACGTCGAGACCTTCGACGACTTCCTCCGTGGAGACCCCAAGGTGCAGAAGCGCGTGTTCCAGGAGTGGAACATCAAGGGGACTGGTCCCCTGGCAACGAACGGTATCGACGCAGGCGTGAAGATCCGCCCGACGCAGCAGGAACTCGACGAGTTCAAGAAGTGGCCGACCCCCGACTTCGTCGATGGCTGGGAGACGTACTTTAAGAACAAGCCGGATAAGCCGGTGATGCACTACTCTGTTATCTCTGGGTATGCCCTGCTTACCCACAAGTACAATTTCCCTATGCCTACCGCATCTGCTAACACTAGCTTGCCTACAGCTGGTTCGGCGACCACATGCTCATGCCCCCGGGGAAGTTCTTCACCATGTTCCACTTCCTCGAGTACCCGTTCTCCCGCGGCAGCACGCACATCACCTCCGCAGACCCCTACGAGGTCCCGGACTTCGACGCCGGCTTCATGAACGACAAGCGCGACATGGCCGCCATGGTCTGGGGCTACATCAAGTCGCGCGAGACCGCGCGCCGCATGTCCTCGTACGCCGGCGAGGTCACCAGCATGCACCCGCACTTCGCGTACAACTCCAAGGTGCGCTCCGAGGACATGGATCTCGCCACCACAAAAGCATACGCAGGGCCAAACCACTTAAGCGCGGGTATCCAACACGGTACGCCTCCTCCCCCCAACCTACAACGAGAAAACTAACATGAGACCCCCGTAGGCTCCTGGTCCCACCCCCTAACACCAGGAAAAGACCCCAAACCCAGCACGCTCAACAGCAACGCCTTCGCGTCCCGCAGCGAACTAGACTACAGCCGCGAGGACATCGCGCACATCGAGAAATGGGTCGAGCGCCACGTCGAAACAACCTGGCACTCGCTGGGGACGTGCAGCATGGCGCCGCGCGAGGGGTCGAACATCGCGCCGCACGGCGGCGTCGTCGACGAGCGATTGAATGTCCACGGCGTCAAGGGGCTGAAGGTCTGCGATCTCTCGATCTGCCCGGATAACGTTGGCTGCAATACGTTTAGCACGGCGCTGCTGATTGGCGAGAAGTGTGCGGTGCTTACGGCGGAGGATCTGGGGTACTCTGGGGATGCGCTGAAGATGGAGGTTCCGGAGTATCATGCGCCGGGGGAGGTTGTGAATTTGGCGAGGCTGTAGGGGCTCTGGATTGATGAGACATGAGACAGAGTGAGATTGGATATTGGGTGGGAGAGTATGAAGTACCGTATGTGACTAGCTTGGTAGCTTTTTGCTTTCAGATATGTGCATTCTAGGTTATGTTGTGTTATGCATCCTTTGATTACAGACCACTATGATCGGGAATGTACTCGTAATTATGATGAGGTTGGATTCCAGTCCCTTGGATTTCCCAATTTGATTCTTTCTATACTCTTTGCAGCGTATGAACGTAGTCTCAGCGGCTGATAATGACCGATTCCTCCGCATTGCATGCCCATACAGCCCATACAGCCCCTCAGCCCACCTCTCCATTAAAATTATACAAATTCCGTAGTAGATAGCAGAGCTAGACAGGTGTAGGTAGCCGCTCCATCTCATACAAAGATCAAGGGTTCCATGACCACAATGACGATGCAGAACACCCTTTGCATCTTCACTACATAATATAACCATGTGCCATGTGCGGCGGCAGTATACAAATACAAGTTCCAATCCGGCCTACTCTGGTAAGCTCTTAAGCTCGTAAGTCCAGAAGTTAGAGTATGCAGATGCAGATGAAGTATGTCCCTAAGCTACAAACCACCAAGTAGCCAAACCGCAAACGGATGCAACGCTGAGTGAATGCACGTAGGAATGGAGGACCAGGCCTGCCCCAGAGAAGAGAAAGACAAAAATCCTGAAACAATAGCCAGCCGAGCAGATAAAGTAAAAGTAAGGAACGAAGTGTACAGTAGTCCAATGTCCAATATAACCACCGCCCAACCTAGAAACCTAGAAATCGAAAAGCAAGTAAGGAACGACAAGCACAAGCACAAGGGCCAAGGCACAGTGGTATCAAGGTAAAGATGCGACGATTTTGAGCTCGAGCCGAGTTGAGCCTACGGGGCCAAAAAGAAGACAAAAGACAAAAATAAATCCCATGTCCATGCTATGCCACGCTCTTCCCTAATACTAATATAATAACAAAATGCTAGCAAAAAAAAGAGCGGATGAATGATCTATACTACATATCCTTGAGCGCCTCCGCGCGCCTCAACACGACGTCTTCGGGTCGGACCACGTTCCGTAGGGCCTCGCTCGCCTGGATGAGGCCGTCGATGCTGATAGCGTGGTTCGTCATCGAGTGGTTGATGTACGTGTATAGTTCTGCGGGTGTGGAGCAAGTCGTTAGGAGTTGTTGCTCGTTGAGTTTGAGGAGGGCGAGGGCGACTTGGAAGAGGAATGTGCTGCCGCTGCCGCTACCGCTTGTATTTTCCGAGTTTGTGTCTGTTGACGGGGGCGTGCTTGTAGTGTCTCGGATGATGGATGGAGAGGAGTTTGAGGCGGGTGCGGCTGGCTTGTTTACGACGCTGGCGACGTCAAGGCAAAGGACGACATCCCAGACGCGGTAGAGTGCTTCGGCGGAGAGACAGTCGGTGAACACGGAGAGGAACCACTGGAAGGTCAGGGCTTCGAGTTCAACGCCCAGACCTTCCAGGTGAGCGGAAAGTTTGGGTAGAATCTGCGAGATGTACTGGCGCAGAACTACCTGGTCGGCCCGAGACGCCAGGAGACCATGGTCATAGTAATGCTTCGGTAGGATCTTCTCAATCATGGAAGCCAGTAGCCAGAAGGTATCTTCTGCGGTGGGCGTAATGAGAAGCAGCGAACCGGCGATGAGGTTCATGCCTTGGCAGTAGCCGACCTCGGGATTGCGGCGCGAATAAGCAAGAAGGACTTCCTTGAGCTTTGTGACGCCGGGACCTTTGCGGAAAAAGACGTTGTCTGTTAGGGTTCGGTTGATGTCCATGTCGATCTGGGCTACGACCGAGTCGTCGGGATCAGTGCCACCGATTCCTTTGACCAGATCATCGTAGTATCCAGGGATTCGCAGTGACGAAGCACCGCTGCATTCAGACCAGATTTTGGATCGTAATGCGACTGGAATTCCGCCGAGGACGAGATTCCGGAATTCTCGCCACTTCGCACGGCCAACCTTGCCTTTGTTGCCGAGACCAGAGATACCCACCATCTCGCCGTCAGCTAGGGACACCTCCGGCATATCCACAGCCTTGAGCGGACGGTCCGACGCCAACGCCGCCGCAGCCGCAGCCTCTCCTTCTTTGCGGCGCTCGGCGCGTACCTTGCGGAGAAATTCGTTCCAACGCACAGTCCGTTCTCGTTGCAGCCAGTCGTGAAGGTCTGTCAGCTGTTCAAGGAGCAACTTGACAGGCTCATGATCCCCACCCGAAGCAATAGCTGCCACTTCATCCGCCGATGATCCAGCAAACTCCGGGCGATCTGCGACAACCGCAGACGTGGACGCTGATGGCTGAGTATTTGAGTTGACAGACACCGAGCCACGCTTGTCAACGGCGACTACGTTATTTCGCGGCGCATCCTCGCCTGTCGTGAGGGACACTATAGGCCCAGCAGAAGGTGTATGCGAGAGCAGCTCTGTCGGTACGGACGGTATCGTCAAGTAGTCTTGCCACCGTTGAGAACCTTCCGATTCACTCGGCGAAGCTGGGCCGGAGGAGCGAGAAGATCCAGCAGTCGAAGGCAGCCGCTCATGGGCAATAGGCTCGTCAACATCCGGAGTATCACTTCGAAAGGTATCCAGTGTCTCTGCGATACTCAGTCGGTTATGCTTGAGCATACTAGCCTCCCTTTGTCGCCTCTTCCGACGCTGGTCATAGATGAAACCGAAGCGGTCTGTTAGAAGCTCACCACCAAGGTAGTTGTTATAAAGAGGCGAAAGAGTCGGAGGCCGAGACTCCATCGGGTGGATAGCGTCCATCTCAACCGGACCGAGATTGGTAGGATTCTTCGCCGCGACTTCTGCGCCTGTTCCTTGCGAGATACTCGAAGCTGGTTGTCTGCGGGCAAGTTGACCAGACCTGGGGGCCGTCCCTGAACCATTCGGCCGCCCCTGGGCTCCTTGGACGCTCGTATTACTGTTTATCCGCCTGAGCGCCGCGACGGCCGTCATACCATGCTTCGTAACAGGCATTGGAGCAGGGCCCCGATTCCTCTCCCGCTGCGTCGAAGAAGCTCTCCCCCGATTTCTATCCACGGGACTCTCATCCCGAGACTGGTTTCCGGCAAACAGCTTCATCGTCCAGGACGACACCGATCGTGAAGATTTCCGCGAGTGCATGCTGGCATTATCTGCCGGTTGACCTTCAACAGGTTGCTGAAACAACTGTTCGTCCAGCGGTTTCCGTCGGTTTGGTACGTTGCCAGACGGTATCTGTATAGAGCCATCCGCCTCATCCTCTCCAAGCTCAGATATGATACTGCTCGCTCGACTCGTCTTGCGGCTGTTGGCGGCACTTCCGAAGATGAAATCTTGCCAACCGCGCAGAGAACCTCCACGTTTCCGATTTTGAACCTCAGACGCAATGCTAGAAGTCCCTGACTTGGCGTCGCTTTCTTTCCGGAACGGCCTGCGGATCGTAGACTGAACGGTGGTATCCAAGTCATCGTCGTCATCGCCATCAGAGCCCCGCGGCTGCGACCCAACCTCGTCGATCATCGCCTGCTGCATAAGCCCGCCAACCCCAGAACCCTTGACCGTCTGATCGTGGTCACTCTCCTGTGCACTATCCTTCGGCGAGTTCTCCAACGCATAGAGCCTTCGCTCAATATCCTTGTTTGAAACGGACGCCTCGCGCAGCATCCTCTTGAGCTCCCTCTCCCTAGCATCCGCACGCTGTCGCAACGCAGAAATCTCCGCATCACGCTGTGCCAGGTCCCTCGCAAACTGCCGTACAAGCTTCACCGCACCATTATTCGCAACCAGCCGCTCGATATGCGCATCATCAGCGAGATGAAGCGCGCCAGGAAAGTCCCGAATCGGCACGGAATCCTCGAATAAAGCCGCGCGGCCAGAGCTGTGCGAGCCCGTGGTCGTCAGCCTGGCCAGCGTTACCCTCCGATCCCGGTTATGGTCCATCGCACTCTCATTTCCATCGGCCCCATTCAGTAACGCGCTAGTCAGCGCACGGTTCAACGCGGGCTGCCCGAAAAATCCGTTGGGCGAGCGATCGGGGGACAGCGAAGGAAAAGACGTCAGATCGGTTTCGGACTCGGTGGCCGTTGCTGTCGCGGTCACCGGGTTCGATGCGGAGTGGCGTTTCTGTGCCTTGGTTCGCAGGGCTCTAGCTTTCTGGCTGTGGCGCGAGGATGAAGAGGTTTGGGAGGACGAGCGACGCTGCGGACGGAGATGATCGAATTCCGCCATGGCTGGAGGGGCGGTATCTAGGGCTGGCGGAGGAAGGGATAGCCACGGGCTTCATGAATGCTTTTGGGTTTGGGAACTGGCGTTCATAAACGAAGGTATGGTTCGGGGATGTTTTCAAAGGAAAACAGGCTGGAATTATAGATGAGCGACAGCGATGACGGGCCAGATTTCTAAGCTTTGGGCGGCCCTCTCGCGGGGTCCTTGGTTGGATCGATGTCGCGACCAGGGTCAATGCAGGGTAGGACAAGGCAAAAGGTGCAGTATGGCCGGTAAGCTTCTGCACGCGCCGTAAGCGGAAGTAAAGAGGGAATTGGGGTAGGGAAAGAGAGGCTTGGAAAGAGAGCCAGACAAAGAGGTTTGGGAAGAGCAGAAGAGTCCAGGCGGCCTGAAAGAAGGCGAGTTGCGGCCGTGTTTGGACGGGAATTGTTGTATGGAGACGGGCAGCGGCAGTGGAATGACGTGGTGGCTGCATGTGACTTGACCGCCTTTCCTCGCCGCAGACGCGCCAGTTCAGCCCTGTTCCAACTTCTTGTTTTTGAACTGAAGACGGATCTATAGGACTGTCTATGCTTATTCTTCTGCATGTTTGACTGGGATGCTCGAAACCGACGTAATGTCTCGGTCAGATCTGCAGTCCAGGGTAGATCGCCTCAACCTACTCGAGTACTAGACCCTCCAGTACGAAGTTTGAAAGACAACCCAGGTCATCATTGCCGGGTCACTACTCTGCAAGGTTAGATCTGTAGACAAATCCCAGTCAACTGTGATTCCTACGGAGTACGGTATCCAGAGATTAACTGGCCAAGCTGCACATCGAGGTGCAAGTAAACACGCTTACTCATCACACCCATCCCCAGCCAAATCAGCCTCGGTTCTCCGCAATCCCCAGCTCTACCCGAGTCCGATCCATCAACCAACCCATAAAGGAGTCCCTGTTCCTCAACATTCCCCTCTCGCTCATCCCTCCCACCTGATTTACCTCTACTTGTTCCCGTCTCTCATATACCACCAACATGGCCTCAACCGCCCGCCAACGCCTCAAAGCCCTCAGCCAACAACTCGTCGAAGGAATCCCCGACGCCGGCACCTTCGAAGACATCCCCAAGATCCGGCAGGTAGCGGGGGACTCAGTTGGGCCGTACGCACCCAGCCTCTACCCCTCATTCGAAAAGCTCTCGCTAACACATATAACTAGGCGAGTCAAAGACAAAGTGGCCATCATAACAGGCACAAACTCCCCCCTAGGCATCGGGCGCGCAACAGCGCACCAATACGCGCGCAACGGCGCAAAAGCCCTCTACATCTGCGACTTCGCATCAACACACCTGAACACACACGCACGGGAACTAAAGACCCTATACCCAAAAGTCGAGGTACACGTGCGCACCTTCGACGCCGCGAACGAAAGCGCGCTGAAAGCCGTGATCGACGAAGCGCTCTCCACGTACGGACGGCTGGACATCTTCTTCGCGAACGCCGGGATAAGCGGGTCCAACGCGCCCTTTACCGAAGTCTCCGGTGAAGAGTTCGCCGAGACACTCCGGATAAATACAGTGGGTGTGTTTCTGGCCGCGAAGCACGCTAGTCTTGCGATGCGGAAGACGGGCGAGGAGAAGAAGTACCCAAGCGGGAGTATAATAGCGACAGCGAGTGTGGCGGGCTTGCGATCGAACGCGGGGTCGACGGATTACAGCGCCAGCAAGGCGGCTGTTGTGTCGATTGCGCAGACGGTGGCGTTTCAGCTCGCGGGGACGGGGATCCGGATTAATGCGATTTGCCCTGGGGTGGTGGAGACGGGGATGACGGCGCCGATGTATGAGGCTGCGAGGGCGAGGGGGACGGAGAGGAAGATTGGGCAGTTGAATCCATTGCAGCGCGGGGCGGTGGCGGATGAGATTGCGAGGGTTGCGTTGTTCCTAGGGAGTGATGAGAGTAGTTATGTCAATGGGCAGGCCTGGGCAGTTTGCGGTGGACTTAGTGCTGGGCACCCTGTGGTTCCTGGGAAGCTGGCTTGATTGCCTATGATGCTGCTGAGTATATACATCTGATGAAATTGAACAGTATCACGTTTTACTTATAGACAGTATGAATTAACTAATCCCACAGACTGAGGGGGAGGCGCATAGGAGACTGCGCTTCTAGCACAGCGGCAACTTTCAAAGCAGCTCCGTTGCGAAGAATATCGACATAGGGAACGGGTGGTGACGGATAAGGAAATGATGAGAGAGAGGCTTGCCCGGATGTGGAGGCCGCAGGCTATCTATGTGAATGCAAAGGACGCCCTAGAACAAACGTTCTAGATGAAAGAGAAAAAATCGCCCGAAAGCGGGCGCGAAGAATGGGGAATCAAGAAAGGCGTGTCGACCAGACGACCTTCAATATAAAGCGAAAATAATGATAAATGAGTTCCTCCAGAAGAGACAAGGCGTCCGTTAAAGTTTGGCAAGAAGGTAGTGCAGGTGATTGGGGAATCCAGCGGGAGCAAAAAGACAAAACCACAAAAAGAGTGCCAAGATTGGTCACAACTCGCTCTAGATCTGACAATATTGGTATGCGGAGCAGATGTCGTGTCGAAGTCGTCGAAATCAAGCGTCATCGTCGGTTGATGGGGTTTTTCACGCGAGCATTCGAGGAGTGGTTCGCATGAGGTCCTCGCTGGAGTGCTTGGAGAGAGTGCCAGTCTCGGTTGCGCTGTCAAGACCGTCCGTCTCATGGGCGTGCTCGTCGTCGTCCTCGACGATCCGGGTAGGGATATCCCCAGGCCCATACTGTTGGCTGGACCTTTCTGGGAACGTCGAACTGCTGATCATGGACATCGAAGTGCTTGACCGGTTGTGGATGAGGTCGGGTGTAGGAGGAACGCTTGTTCGACCGTCAGGGTGAAGTGTGCTAACTTCGCTATCGCCCATCTCACTGCCCTCTCGGGGAGTCATCATTCCTCGTGGCTCGAGGGTGACCTTTTGTGGCCCCGCGGCATCGCCATCCTCCGCATCCTGGGCAAGCTGCAAGCCCTCAACAGCAGCGGCACACTGCTCACTGATGCTGCGGATGATATCTGAGATGGCATCTGTCTTGTCGCGCAGGTAGCGATCAGCAACATCAGTCACGCTAAGGCGCGCAAGACGGCGTTCTGGTTGACCAATGTTCAGCAGGTGTTGCTCTAGGTCCGGGTTGAAGTTCGACACACCATTAGAGGAATCACCTGTCTTGCCACCCTTGGCAGTCTCCGCGCGCTCCTCAGCCTGCTCCTCCGCGGCCTCCTGCTCCGCCAGTTCGTCGAGTTCCGCCGAGCTGCCGATCGAGCGGACGAGGTGTTCCATGTGGTGGGACTTGCCGTTGATCAAGCTACGCAGGTGCAGGACAACCCGTTGGGCGTCGTCACGCTGGCGTGCAAGAGAAGATGAGGTGTGCTGCAAGGCAGCAAGCTCCTTTTGGTTGCGCTTGCGCTCACGCTCCAACTCTTCCGCAATCTCCTGCTGGAGAACCAAAGCCTCGAGAGCGTCGTCGCGTTGCCTCTCAGTGCCGGATAGACGCAGAGTAAGACGAGTGACATCGTCCTTTTGTTGGTCGATGAGACCAGACAGGCGGCGGTTCTCACGCTTGTGGTTCTCGATCTTCACCTTGAGCTCGCTGGTTTCCTTCGTAAGCTGCTCAGCAAAGGCCTGGAACTTGAGGAACTGCTGCTTCCAGGTCTCCAATTCCTCAACCAAGAAGTTGTTGCGCTTGGTGACCTTGCCAATCTCGGTATCCATGCGGCCCTTGAGGTTGATATAGTCTTGCCATGCCTCCATTGCGTCACGAGAGTACTGGTTACGCTCGCGGACGATCTCGTTCAGATGCCTCATGGACACCTTGGTCATGAGAGGCTTCTTCACTGAGCCGCCAAAGATGGCTTTCATACCGGTGTTGCGTCCCTACACAGTCAGCATTGGCAGTTTATGAAAGATGGGCGCACTTACCAGTTTCTCGCAGACGTGGTCCATCACACCCATGACCGCATCCTGGTTCCACCACTCGGGTTGCTCGACACTCTCAACCTCGCCCCTCATAACAATAATCTGGCCAGCGGGAATGAGCTTGCCGCCCGCGTATGCAGAACGAAGATGGTTTGGAACACCGGACGGAGAAACATCGCCGTTCAACGCCTGCGTCAAGCGGTTGATGAACTTTGTGCGCTGACCAGGGTTCAGGATATTTGGGGGGCTGGAGGTGAGCACAAAGTTCCTATCCAGGTCGACCACCAGAGCATCGGATGGTGCGTTGAAGAGTGTTCGGCATTCGGCCGTCACACCAAGAATGTAAGGTCCAGGCTCCTGCACAAGATCCTTGATGTGGCGGGCATGGACCATCGGTACGTATAGACCACTCCATTCGTAAACGCGAACGCAGTAGCGGATAGTTTCAGCGGCGATGGTGAGCATGGCCGAGTAGTGGCTGACAAAGATAATGCGGCGAGTGGGAGATACGGCGGCTTCGATGACGCCGACAATGTTGGGGATTGAGAGACAGGTGAAGAGGGGCCACATGGCGAAATTCTGGAAGCCGGTCGGAGAGGACGGGAACTGGTAGCAGAGCGCATAGTCCTTCATGTCGATCCGAACAAGGTCGTTGAGGCGCGGGGCGGGGAAGCTGAGAATGCGGGAGACTTCCTCAGCATGGAACAGGTTCGTAGCCTTGTTCCAGTGGATCCACATTCCACGAAGATAGTCGCCCAGAAGGTCGTACAATGGATATCGAGAGAGGAAGCTCAGGCAGTAGGGGATCCAGTACGTCTCATCGGGGTTGTCGTAGTAGTCCGACTCTGTCTTCTTACGCAGTTCGCGAATCGTCTCAGCACGCTTCTCGTCGGCTCGGGACCAGACGCGGAGGGCAATGCCGTAGAGTGTGTGTGATGAGTCCTGCTGCAGGACGAAGGCATGGTGAACACAGTGCGGTTGATTCTTGCCGGTGCAGATCTCGACATCGTGAGGGAAGCAGGCCTAAACATGGTCAATACATTGCTTCTGGTAATGGTCGACATACGCACCCTCATAGCGGAATGTAAAGCTTTCGCGATTTCATTGTCCTGCTCCAGGCGGGGACTGCTCCCCAAGATCTCTGGCAGCCAAAACTGTCCCACGGCTCCCTTCATATGACCGATCTTCCCCTGAGAAGGGGCGGGCGCCTTCACCCACTGGGCGGGCTCGCGCCCGACACCGCATACCATATACGCATGAGTGAGAGTTTTCGGCGTCCGTTGCGCCGGTTTTAAGTTGGCCTGCGAGGGGATCGGCTGTGTGATGCGAGAATGTAGCGATGAAGTGCGACTGGGAACGACCAGCGAGTTTTCGCCCTGTTCACGGGTTGGTGGGCGGTCGCGAGTGGACGGACGAAAGGAGTGGTCTCTCAGAGACGGACCCATATTGGCGAGCGAATATGGTTATGCAAAGGATTGTATAGAGGTATCGCAAGCCTGACAGTATCTAGCCAGGCGGGGCAGCACTGCTGGAGGAGAAAATAGCGAGGGACAAGGGAGAAAGGAAGGGCAATGGCGAAAGGAGGTGCAGCCAAAGGGAATGACGGGCGAGTGGCTGTCTGTCGGTGAGCTATGAAGCGAAGGGCATCTCCAGGCTAGCGAACCGTCGAGCGAGAGAGGTCGTACGGGCGTCGAAGCAAGGTAGAATGCTTCAATTCCTCTCTTGGCCGCCGTCGAGGAATTATTGAATAATCGAAGGGGTGGAAGGTGGAAGGAAGAGAGATGGAAGAGCTGAGGAGAGGAAGAGCAGCCAAAGAGGGGGCGGCCAGGAACCAGAACAGGGGGAGGAAAGAGGAGAGCACGGCAAGCAGGGAGTCAATCTTGTCCCTGAAGAGCTTAGAGCGCAGGCTAAGGGGCGCGGATATTAATATGGGCATTTTTATTATCATAATAATAATTCTATTATTACTGGGTTCAGTCTAGGCTGCGGAGTCGTTTGGCGTTCCTGCGCCGGCTAGTCAGGGACGGACCTTACTAGACACACTCTAGGGTCGCCGGTGGTTGAGCATTACGAAGACGACCACTGCGCAGTTGAAACTTGATACAGAGTCGGCGAGGATAGAATCTGCTCTGCTCCTTCTTCAGTGAGACCGTGGAATTGGTGAATGGAAGCTTCCACGCGAGAGCGGGATCGCCACGAGCCCCGAGCAGGTCGACCATGGCCACAGTGACAAATTGGCCTGCGCTAGTTAGTGGACTCCGACTGAGGGAGGACACTGACTCCCTGAGAGGGTGAGGTCGCTTATCAGGGGTTGGGGAATCTGAAACCGAGGACAAGGAGTCTGGCTCAGGGATGATCATTATTTACCGCTCGGCCTGCGCTTGCCTCTGGGTCTGTGATTCTGCATCTTTCGTCAAATCGATGATACTATCGCATCGATAGATCGAGAGTTTCGATCTAAGCTTATCCATTCATCCGTCAAAAACAAGGCTTTATGCTGCGGCCCTGCCGTGTTTCCTTCGTGCGTCGGAGAATTTGGGATTTGTTTTAATTGCATCCATGATCCTGGCCACCGACAGCCTATCTCCGCGTTTGTCTGCTGTGTGGCCGTGGACAGACCGGGGTCTCGCTGCTGCGTACATTGTACACGGTAGACTGCCCGACCCAGTTACCAGGTACATCCAATGATTGTCCTCATCTCACCGAAAATTGAGCTCTCTCAGCAGGCTACAAACCTAAATCAGTGACTGTGTGACTTTGGGTGATACGTCCTACTCCGTACTGGAGCGGACCGTGCTCGAGTCGCTGTGGTACAGTTGTTGTACAATGTACTAGCAGTCAGCCTCAGCATAAAGGGTATCAATATCATTGACTCTGAGACCGCCCTTCGATTGTCAACGCAACTAGATACCCCATAGAATGGTATATCGAAATCGAATTATCGATTTCCTCACCCACCGTGGCGGTTCACATCTGGTTTTCTCCGCCGATCGGTGGTCTGTCCACATCTTTCTCCCGCCCGTGGTTTCACGCCGCAAACTGCGGGTCCAGTTTGACTTTGCCTTAGCCTTCATCCTTCAGCTTTGACTCTGCGTTCTTGACTCAAGATCTCTCCATGCTTGCGGCATCACCGAGTCACGAAACCACGCACGTTATCTGTCATGGACTCATGGCGGGCGGTCGTGACTCTTGCGATACTCATCAGATACTCTGTACTACTGGTATGTACGGACGCAGTGCAGTCGAGCCTGACTCGGTCACGCCCACAGCGGCTGGCCATCTATACTCCACGCTGTAGGAGATAGACTCGTCAAGATTAAAATGCCCCAGCAACTCCGCCGCAAGCAGGATTGACACTATAGATTCTTTGTTCGCAATCTCCAGCTTTGTGTCACATAGAGACTCGGCCTCCGGCGCTTCCGCAGTCCAGCATCAAACGGGAACTCCAACACTTCAGCCCAAGACGCTGACAAGCATGGTTTGGAGTTTGGACGCAATTGAGGATGCGCTCGATCTGCTGATCATACAGTTGCGAAGCTGATCGGCCTGCTCCAGCTTCCGGTCAATCCACGCTCAGCACGAGCCCATATCAAGTCCAAGCCCGGGATGCTCTCTGTACTCTGTAGCGGGGACCTCGCTTACGGAGTATGCGGGTTGTAACTTGTCGTCAGGCTTTCCGTCTCATCCATTGGCCCTAGGCCCTTCGGAAGCACGTATACTGCCGACGCTTTTAGCGTCAAATTGATTTTTTGACTCCACCATTTATAAGTAATTAATTTGTTTAACTTTATATAATATATTTTATATATTTTAGAATAAACACCTTTTTAAATAATGTTTGCCGCGTACGCCGCGTAATAATAAGATAGTAAAGTAAAAAAAGTATAAAGGTTATGCAGGTATATTATATTATATAGTATATTATATAAAAATTAATATATTATATAATAAATTAAGTTTTATAAAATAAAATAGTAAAAATTAATAAGTTATAAAGGTGGTAAAATTAGGCGTGGCTAATTAAAAAAAAGTATTTATATTAATTTAGCAAAATTTAAACTTAAAAAAATTTACTAAAAAAGTTTTAAAGTTAACTACCACTATATTTAAATATATATTTTATTATTAAATATTAATTATTTACTAAAATAGTAAATAACTCTAGAACTTTAAGAATTTAAATATTTAAAAAACTTATATAAAGTAACTTAATCCCATACTTTTAATATTTTTACTTTATTTTAATTTTTATTATAAATTTGTGGCGTAAAACACTTATAAAATTAAAAGTATAATTATAAAAAAATAATATATAAGGTTTTTAGCCCTGGTGCTTGCTTTTAGCAAAGTTAAATTTTATATAATAATTTTTATATAAACTTAAGCCCACCAGAATTTAGTATATAAAAAAAGGGGTACTTATTACTACTAAAAGTAAAGCTATTTAAAACTTTTTTTTAATAATTTTATTTATAAAAATATTTATTTTTTTAATTCTTAGGCCTTTAATAAACCTTTTTAGTTATTATAATTACTTTTTTTATATTAACTACTTTAGGTTTATATTTATAATAGCTAAATTTAATAAGCTTTAGCCCTAAATTAATAATATTTATTTTTATAATAACTAGTATACTAGTATTAAAAGTAATAAAATTACTTTATATTATAAGTGCCGCCTAGCTAATAAAACTTTATAAAAGCCTTTAATTAAAATAAAAAACCACTAGCATAAAAAATTAAGCTAAAAACCTATTTATTACCCTTACTATATATATATTATTAAAAACAGCCCTTATATATTTATTATTTAAAGCTTTAAGTAAGGTTATAATTATAAGCTTAATACTATTTTAAAATTAAATATAGCTATATAAACCTGGTGTGGAGGGGTGGTACTAGAGCATGGGAGCTAAAGAAGCTAAATAGTGGTAGTAACCTAGGACTAGATAGTATGTAGTATAAGTAAAAGTAATAATAAAAAAAATATATATTAAAGTAAATAATTAATTAGGTATAAAAGGCTAGTAGCAAGGCTATAAGTATTATAAAAATTAATATTAAAATATAACCCTATTATATTTTTTTAGGGGGGGCTAAAACTTACTAGTAAGTAAAACTTTTTTTTACTTACACCCTTTATTTTTTTTAAGGTAGTATTTTAAAGTATAATAACTAGCTATATTTTACTTGGCTAGCCTTTATTAAGCCTTATTTTTTACCTTTTTTTTTTTATTAATATTATGTACAGGCAATAATTAGGTAATTTAATAAATATATTTTAAAGCTTGTTAGTTCCGCCGGGGTAAAAAGTATTAATAATAGTTAATAAGTAACTTAGCTTTATTTAATACTTTTTTAATAGCTATAGCCACGTGGGCGGGAATAAGGGTAAAAGGTAGTATTATTTTATAATAATTATAGTTAAAGTTATTAAAATACTTTTATTTTAGCTTTTAAAATTACATGTATATATTTATAATAATAAAAATAGCCTTTTTTTTTAGGACTTAAAAAAGTTATGCCTAATAAATATATTTAGGTTAAATACTAGCTTTATTTTATTAACTACCTTAACTAAATTTTATTTATAATATTTTACTAAGGTATTATTAATAGCTCCCAGCCCCTGGAGTTAAATAGTTAAGGTAAATAATTATAAAATTTTTAAATAATAATTTAAAAAATTAAATAAAAAGGTAGGGCTAGGCATAAGGTTATAATATATAATAATTAATTTTTTTTAAGTACCTTTTTTTATTATTTTAAGTATTTAATAATTAGCTAATATAATAATATACTAGGGTAGTACCATGCGCCTTATTTTTATAACTAGTTTAGTAAATTTATGCGGTACTAGTAGGTATATAATTTAAATAATAAGTTATAAGTAAGGGTTTTTTTTTTAATTTATATAAAAGTATTTAATATTATTTTTAGTTTACTTTTTGTTTTTCACGCGGTTAACTAAATTAAAAAGGTTATTAATATTATTTTATGCCTTTACCCGTGCTAGCCACGCCTTTACCTTATTTTTTTAATATATACCTAGTAAAATCTTAGTGTAGTTATTATTATTTTTTATATTTAGTAATAATAATTTTTAAATAATATTTACTTTTTATTTATTTTAAAGCACTTAGTTAATATTAATATTCACGTGTTAAAAGTAAGTATAGTTTTTTTACTAAGCATACTTTATATAATATAAATATAAAATTAATTAATACTTATAATTAGGCCTTAATATAATATACTAGGCCTAATAAAATAGGTCCTAGCGTATAAATTATTAAATAATAATATAATAAGTATTTTATAGCTAGCTATAGTTTAGCACTTTTTAATACTTGCGTAGGTAGTAAAAATAAATATTTATTTTTTTTAGGTAAGGTTTAAAAATTAAATATTTAATTTATACCCCTTAGGCGCTAGATTTTTAAGTTTTTTAGCTAAATAATTAAAAAAATTATTAATATTAATAAATTTATGGTTATTAAATATGCCCTTATAATTTTTTTTTTATAAACTATTAAAAAGGGTACCACGGGTGATTTTTATAATATTAAAATATAAAAATAATTTAAAAAGCTAAAAATACTTATAATAATACTAATAAATATTTAGTATATTTTTAAGGCGCGGAGGTTAAATACCTTATTAAAATTATATAAAGTAAGCCTTACTTACTATAATATTCCCTAGGTTTAAGTAATTTTTTAAAATAAATTTAATATAAGGGCGTAGTACTTTATTTAATAAGTTAGTTTTTATATTAATTTTTTTTTAGTTACCTTATATAAAGGTATTATATATACTAGCGCTTTTTTTTTAGTACTAATATAATTTTTTTATAAATTTATTATAAAATACATGCTTATAGGGTAGCGTTTTACTTTTTACTAATTTTAATTATAAAATTAATAGTGGTTAGTACTTGTATGCAGTAGCAGGTATTCTTACTTTTAGTAAGTAAAATTAATACTTTTATAAACTTAAATAAATATAGGTTTTTAATAACTTCCTGCGCTAGGTTAATTGCGCTATTTTATAATACTTTTTATATAATTATTTTTATTATTTAGTAGCTAGTAGCATATGGTAGTAATTTTTTTAATTAGCTAGTTATTTTATGTTTAAACAAACATAAAATACTAGTAATAAATATTTAATTTATATTTATTAATATATATAAAACTATAGTACTATAAGCTAAGCCTTAATTAATTATACTTATTTATTTTTAATAGCAGGCTCCTGGGGCTAATAAGTTAAAAAATATAATATTATTAATATACTAAAAGTGGGTTAGGCCGCGACTTTTAAACTTATTAAATATTTTTTAAAAAATAATATTATAAGTAATAGTATATTTTATAAGTTTAATTTTAGCTAGCTATAAAAAACTTAAGGTATATAATTTAGCCTAGCTTTAAGTAATTAAGTTATAGCTAAATAATAAGGCAAGGCTAAACTAAGGTAATAATTAGGTTAATAGCTAATTTAAGGCGCGGGGGGTTTTAGCTAGGTTTAATATATAAGTAAGCGCGCGGGGAATTACTAGCTAATTTTTTTTAATTTTATTATTTATAAAATCCTGGGTATAAATAAGTTTATTATTTTTTATAATTAATCCTAACTTTTTTAAGTAATAATTATTATAACTAGGTTAAAAGGGCATGCCCAGGACGTAGTTAATATTTTTAAGTATAATAATTAATATTATATATTTTTTTTTATTTTTTATTACCCACGTGATTTACCATGGTATTATTAATATTATTTTAAATAGCTTATTATTTAGTATTTAAACTTAAGTTATTAAATATTTTTTAAACCCTTTTAACTAATAGCTGCGAGTGCATGTGCTTAAAAATATTTATAATAATATTTATTTAATTTTTATTATTATTATACTTAAAAATAAAAATATTTTATATTTTTTTTACCTTAGCATGCTACTTTTTTATATTTTTAATAGCTTTTTTAGTTATATTCTAAAACTTATTTTTATTAATAGCTATAAAGTTAGTTACTTTTCATGCCTTAGCCTTTAAAATATATTTTTAAAGCTTTATAATAATATTTTTTAAATTATTTTTTATAATAAATAATACTATAAATAGCTTTTTTTATTATTTATACTATATATTAAGCAATGTGTTTTTAATAACTTAAATAACTTTTTTTATACTAGTATAAGTTACTAGGCTAATCTTAATTAACTACTACTTTATAAAAAAAATAACACCCATGGTAGTCTAAGTTTATTTTAGGGTATTTAATAAATATAAGGTTAGGGTATATTACTAGGGCTAGTAAAGGCCTAATAATTAAAAAGGGTAGTACTAAATAATATTAATTAATAGGCCTATTTATATATATAAAAAGATATTTTTATTATTATAATTATTATTTAATTCCTAAATATTTTAGCTTTTAAGCACTTAATAGTTATAAGATTAGCAGGTTTTAACATGCTTGGTGCTAGCACCTTTACTAAATTAAAAGGCTTTTAACTTATTTTTTTTTAGTATTCGCGTTGGGCGGCTATTACTTTTTTACTTTTTTTAAAGGGGTTAAAATTAAAAAAAAATAATAGGGCTATAATTATAATACCTAGCACTTTAGTATAGGTAGTAATAATTTAAGCAAGCAAGTAATTAATAAGAAAAAGTAGTATATAATAATAAAAAATAATAAGTAAAAATAATATTATAAATTAAAAAAAACATAAGATTAAATAGCAAGAGTTAAAAAAAATAAAAAATATAAAATTTTTAAAAAGCACTAAGTTATAATAGGCAAAGTGGGTTTAGGTAATAATAAGTAAAATATAAAAAAATTAATCTTAATTAATAGGGGGGGTAATATAAAAAAAATTAACTAATAGGAAATAATATAAAAAAAAATTTACTTAGTAACTTTTTACTTAGTAACTTTTTAACTTTTTACTTAATAACTTCTTAACTTTTTACTTAGTAACTTCTTAACTCTTTACTTAGTAACTTCTTAACTTTTTACTTAATAATTTCTTAACTCCTTAACTTTTTACTTAAAAACTTTTTAACTTATTTTAGCTAGTGGCGGTGGTATAATAATAACTAAATTTTATTTATTTAGTACCTAGCTAGCTTTTTATTTTATTATTATATTTACCTAATTTTTTATATTTAGGTTTTTTTTTATTTTTTATTTTTTTATTTTTAAGTTTTTATCTTATTCTCCGGGTTCCGCGGTACTACTAGTAAAGTTTTTATTTAAGTAAAATAATTTTAACTTATTATTATTTATTATATAAGCCATGTATATATTATTAAGTTTACTTAATTAATAAGCTTTAATATTAATATACACTTTTTTAATTTAGTAAAATCCTAGTTATTAAAATTATAATTTAATTATTATTTTTAAATTTTACTTTTATTTACTATTTTATAAAAGTATATAATTACCTTTTTTTAATAATATGCACCTAATAACATGGTTATTATTTTAAATATTTTTATTTTTTTTTAAATATATTTTAGTTATAAAACTGCTTTTTTTATATTTTTTTTTTTTTAATTTACTAGGTTTTTATTATAATTAAGTTTTTTTAAGTATAAATATTTTTTTAAGATAGGGTTGCCCATATAGGTACTTTAAGTTTAATTAAAAAAATTACTTTTTAACTTATAAATATTTAAATAAAAGTTATCCCGGTGGTTTTATAAGTTATTAATTAAATAAATTATAGTATTAAATAAAAGTATTAGGTTTAGCCTTTTTTAATATTATTAGTAAGTTTACTAATAATATTTTTAATAACTTAGTTTATATATTTAATAATAGTGTTTACTTTTAAATACTATAGTAAAATATTAGCTTGCTTAACCTTATACTTTTATAAAAAAATATTAATAATTTTTTTTTTATTTTTAGTTTTTTATTTAGGACTATTTAGCGGGGAACTTTAAATTTATAAATAATATATTTAAATAGAAACTTTATAATAGCAAGTATATTTATAGTAATTAGTAATTTACCTTTAGGCTATTTTAATAGTAGGTAAGTTTTTAGTACTATATACTTAAAATTAGTATTAAAAGGCATGTAAATAATATTAATATTAAATATATTAAAAAAAAGCGGCGTGGTAGTAAAATAAAGTTTTTTATACTTTTACTAGGGATTTTTAGCTTGGCAGGTAAGGTATTTTTTTATTAAAGCTATTATATTTATATAGCTACCTAATTACTAGTACCTAAAAAATAAGTAATTATAAGTGCCTTCGCGCCCCTTATGCCCTAATTTCTTATATATTATTTTAAAAATTATATAATATTTTTTTATATTATTAACTACTTATTAGACTAGTTAGCCTTTAAAGCCTTTTTAAAATAAATAGCCTTTATATAAAATATAAATAGCAGCGGCGGCTTAAAGCTTATAATAATTTAATTAGCTTATTTTTAATAATTTTAATAGGGTTACTAAATACCGGGTGATTTTATAATACCTTATTAAATAATAACCTTTTAAAAATATATTTACCTTTAGGTTAGGTTTATTTTTATTTTTTTTAGTAGTAAGTTATAATTTCTTAAAATTTTTATAAACTTATTAAAGGCCCTTGCCTTAGTTAATTATATTTATATTTTAATTACTTCTAGTTTTGCTTTTACCTATTTATTAATATTAATTTTAATATTTTTTTATATTATATTTTTTTTATAATAAGCCTGCGTAATAAAGCATTTATAATTATATTTTTATTATTAAGTATATACCTTATAATAAAGTTAAATATTTAAATTTATGCTAACTAACTTATTACTAGCACGCCTAATAAATTAAATATTAATTTATTTAACTAGCCCACTAGGGTATTAGCATTAATTTTTAGGAAAAAATACATGCTATATAACTAAAACCTAAGCTTTTTAAAAGCTATTATAAGGCCTTAATATTTTTTTTTTTTAGTATTATATTACTTTTTTATATTACTTTATATACTAAAGTTATATTTTACCACGTGTTATTTCCTATTTTTTTTATATAATATATATTTTTTATTTATCCAGGCTTGCGTCCACCACCAAGATAATTATTAATAAGGTAATAATATAATTAATAAATAGTATATATAAAAATATTGCAATAATCTTCCGCAGGCGGATAAAGGTGTTTTTTTATTTTTTTTTTATTATTAGCAGGCGTTTTTATAAAGTAGTAAATATAGTAGTTTAGCTTTTTAAGTATAATAATTAATAATTATTTTAAATCTTGCTATTAGCCCTGTAAATTTATAAACTTATTTAATATTTTAAGACTTAGGCTAGTAAAAAACCTTAGCTACCTTTATTACTTTAAAATACCTTTTATTATAATTATATACTTATCCTATAATTTTAAGCCCCTTTATATAAAACTATAACTTTTTTATTAAAACCATGGCTTTAGCAAGCTTTATTAAGTAAAGCATGTAATTTAGGTTTACTAAGTACTTTAATATATATTATTAAATTTTTAGTAAAGCTTTTTTATTATTATACTTAGTTTTAGGTTTTTTTACACTAATATTATTTAAGAATATTTATATTATTAATAATATTAATTTTTTTAAGATTTTCTTTTTAACCTTAATAAACTAGGCAACCAAGTTTATGGCTTTTTATATAATAGTTATTTATTAAAAAAGATTTATTATAATATAAATAATAATCTTGTTTTTATTTTTAGGGTTTAGGGTAATTTAGTTATATTTAAATATTTAATTAATAAAAAATACCACGGCCATGCTAGTAAATTTATTAAAAAATTTATTAATATTTAGCAAAAGGTTTATATCTTATATAATAACCTTATTAAGCTTAATAATATTAATTACTAGTTAGTAAGTGCTAGGTATTTTTTTAGTAACTAAAAAGTATAGGTTTTTATAAGGGCCCTGGAAGTGTTTAAATATTCTAGCCTTTAAATATTTTTTAAGTATTTTAATTACTATTTTTTAAGCTACTCTTAGGATTTTAATTAAGGGTACTTGCTATACTTAATATTTTATTATTTATAATTACTATAGGGGCGCCACCTTTAATTACACATGGTTAATATTTTTAATCCCCTATTTTAGCGCTTTTTTTTTAATATAATATATTTAATAGTATTTTTTTTACGCTGTTAACTAGTTTTTAACTTTTAACTTTATAACTTTTTTAGGTGTTAGTTAGGTTCCTCGCGGGAACTAGGTAATTTATAGCTAAAAATAAAAGTTAAACTTAGTACTTACTTTAGGCGCTTGGTAAAAAAAATAATATTACTTAAGGTAAAGTTTTTATTAATTTTTTATACCTTTTAATATATTACCCCCTTTCGCGCTATTTATTAATTATATTTTATTAGCTTTTTTTTTAAATAAGGTTACTAGTTAAGCTATATTTAAAGGCTATATTTTTTATATTTTTTTAGCTTTATACCTTATTTATTAAATATATTTTAGGGGTTTACTTAAATATTTTAATAATTTTTAAGTAACTTTATTAGCGGGTGCTTTGCACGTGTTAGGTGGGTTAGGTATAAACTTAGTAATTATAAATTTATAGCCTGTAATTAGCTTAATAATTTTATATTTATTTAAATATAAAATTACTAGGCATAAAATTAACCTAATTTTTAAATTTTTAAGCGGCTAGGGAGTATTTAGGTAATATTTAACTTACCTAATAATTTTATATTTAATTAAATATAAAATTATTTTAATTTTTAATTTTTTAGGCGCTCGGGCGTAGCTTAGGTATTTATTTATTTTATTAAGGCCCTTATTTATTAATTATTTTAGGGCCCCTGGTATTATTATTCTAGCTTTTATAATAAGTAACCACCTAATATTATAATTCTTACTTAGTTTTTTAAATCCTGCTTGGGCTAAATATTTTTTTATACCTAGTTAATAATAGCTTTTAGGGTACGCGGATTTTTAAAAATTAGTTATAACTAATAAAATAAATTATGCACTTTATATTATTATTTTTTTTAATATTTATTATAAATAAAGCTTGGTATTAAAAAGGCCTCCCTAGGATAAATTTTTTTTTTAAGTTATTTAATATAAAATAGTTAACACTTTAATATATAAAATTATTAATAATTATTAAAAGTTTTTTTATAATGCCCATGTAGCTATTTTTAACTTAATTTATAATTATTATTTTTACCCGCGGCTTTAGCCTATAAAGTAAGTTAATTTTTTTATATAATTATTTATTAATAATATTAAGTTTTATGCTGGTGTCCAGGAGCACCTTTATAAATTATTTTTTTATTTTAATTAAGATTTTAATACTTAGGGATATATAGGGGTCTTTTTTATTAAGTAGGGGCTTAAATTTTAAACCTTTTATAATAATATTTATAAGCATTACTTGCGCGGGTTAAAAAAGCATGTTATTAATTAATTTAAGCTTTAATATTAGGTTTATAATAATTATATTTTTTAGGGTTACTTAGGAGACCTAGGTAATAATATTAAAAGGGCTTAAATTTATAAAAAGTTAATAAAAAAATATAAAGTATAAGTATTTAAATACCCTAAAAAAGTTATTAACTATAATATTAGTTATAAGTTACTAAAGTACGCGGTTAAGCATAAAGTTTATTAATATTTTTTTTAACTTAGTTATTAGCTTATTTTTAGTTATAAGCCAGGATTAAATAGTAGCCTAAAACTTTTTTTTTTTTTTATATTTTAATTTTTATGGCTTTTATTACTTTCTCCACCTAGGGCTATTTTTTTATATTTTTTAAAAGCTTAAACTCCTTAATTATCCTATTCACGTGCTAGCTAAATCTTGCTAATTAAATAATAAGGTACTTATTATTAATAGCTTTATATTTTTTAACTTATTTATTAGCTATAAATAACTATAGTTACACTTTAATTAGGTTATTAAACTTATAATTAAAGTTTTTACTATTTTTAGTAGCCTTTTTTAAGTTTTTAGTATTTATAAGCTTAATAACTAAGGCTTTAATAATATTAATATTTATTTTTAAAAACTTTAGCTTAAACTAGTTTTTAATAGCTTTTAGCACTTGCTTTATTATTAATATTTTAAGCTAGCCTTTAATTTTAGGTTTTTTATTTTTTACCTTGTTAACATGTAGTTTATTAATATTTAAGTTTTTATAATATATTTTATTTATTATATTTATTACTTGTATAGTATAAGTGCTTATATAATATTTTAAGATTTTATAATAGTAATAATTATTATAAGGCAGGGGTACTTAAACTAGGAGTACTAATATATTATTAAGTAGGTATTATTATTTTTAGTATTATTAAAGTGGGTACTACTAGGGCAGGTATTACTAAAATAAATATTATTAAAATAAGTATTACTAAGGGGTAGCTTTAATTTAAAAAAAAATATATATAGTAGTTTAGTATATAAATACTTAGGGGGGCAGTGCCTATTATATATTTAAAGGGTAAAAAGGCTATTATACCTACTAGGTTATTATAGCTTTAAAATTTAGCTATAATATTTTAATAGCTTTTATAATTTTTTAAAAATTATTTTAGGCAGGGCTAGAGTGCCTTTTTTACTAGCTTATAATTTTATTAAATAAAACTAGGGGTTTTTTAATTATTAAAATACTAGCTATATACTTAAAAGTATTTAAAACATGGTTTTTTTTTTAGCTTTTTTTTTAGGAATATAATAACCTTTTTACTAACTTTAAAATATAGTTTTTTTGCTGCTAGGGTATTTAGCATGTACTTTTTAATTATTTTATACTTAAGCTAGTAGTAGCTTTTTACCTTTAACCTAAATTTTTTAAAAACTTATTAGGCTAGGTTGCTTAGGAGGCCTTGGGTTAGCTAAATATATTAAATATAATTATTTAATTTATTAATTTATATAACTTAGGTTAAAATTATATTATATTTTATAATATAACTATAAAAGTTATTAATTTATATATGTGGCTAGCTTTTAAATTTTTTAAAATACTAGCGTGATTACTTAATTTAGTATTAGTTAAGGTATTAATATTTATTTAATATAATAATTTTTAAAACCTTTTAATCTTATTTAGTGTACCCTTTTAGGTTTTTAATAATATTTAAAATACTATAATTATAATAGCCTGCTACTTAGGTAATTTTTTTTAATTTATTATAAATATTTTAGTTTTTATAAGCTTACTTATATATTTTTAAAAACCTAGTTATATTTTTATTATTAAATATAAATATACCTAAAGTACCAGGAATTAATATAAAAATAATTAGTAAAGGGTAATACTTTTTTTTTATTATATTTTTTATATTTTTAAAGGTACTAGTATTACTACCGCGGGAGTTATTAAAGGGCATATAAATTTTATTAATAATATTACTAGGCTTACCTTTAGCCGCGGGGGATATATTATTAAAATTTTTAATTATAAGTATAAGTATTTATTTAATATTTTTATTTTTTTTTTTACTTAAAAACTTAAATACATGGGATATCTTTGCTTAATAATAAAAGTTAATAAGTAGGTAATAAGCTTATATATACTAAAGGTTTTAAATAGTTTTTTAAAGGGCTAGGTTTATAAATACTTAATAAAAAATAAAACTTTATAATTATAAAAAAGGACTTATAAAATATTTTTACTTTATTATTAGGCACCTAGTATAACTGCCTGGGTAGGCCCTTAAAAGCTTTATTTTAAATTTACTAGCTATATTTATATTAAATTTATTAATTTTATTATTTAATTTATTATATTTATTAAGTAATTAGCATTTCTTAAAATTACTAAGTTTATTATTTTTTTAAAAATTACTAGGGTGCTTTATACGTGGTTTACTTACCTTATTTACTAGGTTTAATTTATACTTACTATTTAATTTTTTTTAACCTTTAGGCCTTAATAGTTTTTTACCCTTTTTTTTAATAATTTTAAGTGCCTAAGTTACCAAGGCATAGCTACTAGTATTAAAAACTTTTAATTTAAGGGTTTAGCGGGCGCCCTTTTTACCTTTATAATATTAAAAAAATATACCCTATGTTAATTATTAATATATAAAGGGGCGGTATTAAAGTATAAAAATTAAAAAAGCTAAATAATAATAATAATAACCTAGGACTAAATAATATATAGTATAGGTAAAAGTAATAATAAAAAAAAATATATATTAGGGTAAATAATTAACTAGGTACAGGAGGCCAGTAGCAAGGCTATAAATACTACAGGAATTAATATTAGGGTGCAACCCCACTACACTGGGTAGCTAAAAAAGCTATAAAGGTATACTTTATTATACTTATTATAGTTATTTTAAAAAACTTTAATAACTTTTAAACTAGTAATCTTATTAACCTTAAAACCACTAGCAGTAGGAATATAATATAAAATAATATTTATAATACCCGGGCAAGGGTAATAACTATTTTTTTTAATTTTTATAAAAAGGGCGCTAAACTTAACTACTAAAATTAAATTAAAAAGCTTATAATATTTTTAAAAAACTAGAAATATTATTAGGCGTGTTTTTTAGTTAATATTAATTATAAAGCTATTATATTTATAAAATAATAAAAATTAAACACGTTAAAAAAGCAAGGTTTTATTTTTTTAATAAATTTAACCTATAAAATAAATAAACTAAAGTATTATTTAATAATACTAATAATTTAAAATAAGTAAAAAGTATATATTCCCGCTGCCTTTATTTTTTATAGTAATATAAATACTAATATTATAGTTAAAGGCCTTTTATAGCTTAAAATTTAATATATAAAATAAATACCTAGCTATATTATTATTAATAACTTTATGGCTAAGTAATTAGTTATTTTAATAATATTTTTTAATATTAAAAAAAAAGTTAAATATTATTTTTATATAGTATACTTTACTTGCACTCTCTGGTGTTATTTTAATAAGAAAATTTTTAAAAAATAGCCAAAAACACTACTAATATTTATTTTTTTTAGGTAAGAAAGGCTATAAAAAGGTTTTTAAAAACCTTAAAATAATTATTTACCTATAAAAAATAAAGGCTAAATACCAGGAGTTAATTAAAAAGGTTATTAAGGCCTTAAATAATAATAATAAATAAATTACCTATATTAAAAAAAAGTAAAAAAAAACTAAAATAAATAATTTATAATATATAAGTAATATAGCCTATTTTTAATATAATTATAAAATATAAACATGTTAAAAAGCTTTTATTAAGTTTTAAAAAAAAATTTAAGTAATTTTATAAACACTTTCTTACTTAAAAAAATTATAAATTAAGTTTTTAAGGTAATAAGGTAATATTAAAGGTGCTTAATAAAAAAAAAAAGATTTTTATAGTAAAAATATTTTTAACTTTTATAATAAGCTAAATTTAAATTACTTTTTATTTCCTGTATAGCAACTTATTCACGCTAAAATAAAAAAAAATAAAAATTATTTTAAATACCTTAAATAAAGCGTTAATAATAAGCTATTTTATTAATACCTTTTTTTTATAAATAAAAGCTTTTTTATTATTATTTTTTTACTGTAAACAAGGTATATAGCTATATTTTAATAAAAAAAACTTAAAATTAATTTTATAAAAGCTAAAATAAAAAAGGCTTTAAAATTTATAAAAATAATAAAATAGCTAAAAATAAAGCTATTTAAAAAGTTTAAAATATTAATAATAATATTTAGCCTTACCGCGAATAAAAGATTTAATTTTAAGAATTTTTAAAAAAAATATAATAAGTATACTATATATTAAAAAATAATATTAAAGTTTAGCCTGCTAAAAAATACTAAAAAAAAATTATAACTTAAATAACCTTATTAATTAAAATTACTAGCTTGCTAAGGCTTAAAAACACAAGAAATTTTAAAAATTATTTATTAAAAACTTTATAATAATATTTAAATAACCCCTAGTTTAACATGCTGCCCTTAATTAAGCTAAGCAAGAAAAAAAAAAATAAAAATAAAAAAATTTAAATAGCTTTATAAAATTAAACCTTAATTTAATATTATTTTACTAAAAAACCCCCTTTAAAAGCGCTTTAAAATAACTTTAAAAATAAATTTTTTATTTTTATTATATATTAAGGTACGGGTATATTAATTTATATAAAATATTTTATATAAATTAATATACCTATACCCGCGGGTGCCTGGTTAACTTATTTTAAATTTAATACTAAATTATAATTAAAAATACTTTAAAAGCGCTTTAAAATAACTTTAAAAATAAATTTTTAAAAATATATATTATTAAGTTTACTAAGGTGTACTAGTATATTAATTTATATATAATTTTTTATATAAATTAATATACTAGCGCCCGCGGGCGCCTTGTTAAACTTTTTATAAATTTAATATTAATTTATAATTAAAAAATATATTTACTACGCCTTAAAATAACTTTAAAATAAGTTTTTAAAAATTTTTATTATTAAATTTGCTAATAAGGTACAGGTATATTAATTTATATAAAAAAGCTTATATAAATTAATATATTTATATTTTAATATATAATTTAGTAATTTTAAAGCAAGTATACCCGCAAGGCTAGCATTTAGCTTTATATATTATTTATTATATAAACTTAAATAACTTAATTACACGGGCACGTGCGTTACAAAAAATTAATTTCATGCTAAAAGCGTCGGCAGTATACGCGCTCCCAGGCCCTTCATATACCCGAAGGGGTGAGTGGGACCTTATGGCGCGGCTGATGATAAAGAGACAGGCAGCATCGCTGCATCATGCATGCATGCTGGATGTTGATAATATGGAACCTCGATGAGCGCCGGGATTTGGCTCAGCAATTTCCGTGCGGCTGCGCCTTGCTTTTTCTTGAAAACTCCGAGCTGGTACGTACGAAGACTACCCGGAGTATGGTAGTCTAGTAGTCTATGTGGAGGTGGTAGAGGCGGGATGCTTGGAGCTGAGCGTGCTCTGTGCGTACACCACCACCAGAGGTCAGTGTAGAGTAGGATCTCTAAATCCATTTTCATGTCATGAATGGGTTATGCAGCGACTATAGGGTCCTTCTTCTTCTCGCAATTAGGTGAATCATGATTTACGAGGGGTATAAGCATACCTAGTCTACACATCTTCTCGATGGTGTGGGCAATCATCTACCATTCCGCTGGATATATATCTGCAACTCTTCGGTCCCGCCCACACAAAAAGCCATCATCCATCACTGGATGAACCAAACCACTTAAGCTATTTAATTTCCTCAAGCCTTTACTTTACGACTGCTGAACCATAATGTAATTTGTTACCTCGATCAAGTGTATCGTAGATGCCCGCCCCTACGTATATCATAAGCCGTCAGCCAGTCCCTATCCCAACCGACCATCTCCCGCTGCAAGTGCAAGCAGTCTGTCGCCATGCGAACCAGGCACAGGAGAACGCTCAATCAAGCAAGGCTCAATTAATCAAGCAAGGCAAAACAAGCCGAAGCGTAAAACCACCCGTTCAACGGTCAACCTTACCTATCAGATTCAGATCCTATTTCCATTCTTCAACGGCGCCCGACAGATCCCATCCACCCTCATCGTATCCGTTTCTGTTTCTGAGATATCACAAAGCCACCCTCACGAGTCAAATCCCCAACGGCCACCGCCCTACCGGAGAATGCATCCGCCCGCAAGCATTAGCAGACAGACACCGACAGATCACAATCAACGTCGGATCTATATTACATGCATGCACCATGGTCCATGGCCCGCTGAAACCTAAATCGTGGCACAATGTCATTCATCGCTGCTGTGCCACGGCCCACGGTCGAATTGAACTTGACATGTCTTGTTTCGCCTTCGCCGGTTTCATAATTCCATTGTAAGCAGCGCAGGGAGCGGGTCGGGGTGGGCTTAGATAGCGAAGGGAAGGAAAGGAAAGGAATATTTCTGGGGTGGTTTTGTTTTACTGAGAGGGATGCTGGAGATGGGGGAGAGAGAGTATGGGAATGGGATGTGGTTGAGATCAGAACACTTAGAAAGAAAGATAGCACTACCCAAGGTTGACCAGGTTGAAATGAACAATACGAGAAAGAAAGGGAACGAACCGACCCCTAGGGTGATTGAAGGGATGGAAAAAAAAACAAAAGTGAAAAAAGAAAGGTTGGACCCGCCGGGAATTGAACCCGGGATTTCCTCAATGCAAATGAGGCGTCATACCCCTAGACCACAGGCCCAAGTTGAAGAAAGTTGTTATTAGTACAAAATATATTCAAACAATCTTTAAGGTTAATGGGCTCTTGTTCTACTTCATCAACTACAATGCCATGGCTAGATAGTTAAGACGAGTAGAGTATTACCAAGATCAGTCTCTCGCTCATTCATCATATCGTACATATTCATCACATGAGTGGGCGCGTAAGTATCCTAGCTACTGGAAAACATAAACCATACCCGCCCGATCAACGCTAATAACCATGCCATACGGCACCCTCAGCACGGCAATATCCTGAATAAAGTCTAGATGGCTCTTGAGAAGCTGCTGCTGTTGAAGGCTAATCACAGTACTTCGCGGTATCCGGCTGCCTCTATTCCTTTTACCGCCGTTTTTGCCGTCACCGGCATCAGGAGGGGGCTTTGGCAGCTCCTCCGTGGCGAACGTAAGGGACTGCGTGGGCGCGGTTACGACGTATCGCGGTGTCCCTGTGGCGCCTCCATCCGAGATGGGATCAAACCCGCTGATTATTGCAGACTGATCGGGGCGATGGAGGTCCCAGAACCGGATCTTACGGTCGCAGCCGCCGGAGATGATGAACCCGACGCGGGTGCTGTTGTCCTTGCCGTCCTCGGGATAATCAAAGCCAGGGATGAAGGTTCTGATTCCGGTCCCCGCTGGGGTGGCTGTTGAGGGGCCGGGTCCGGTGGGTGGTTCGGCGGTTCCTTTTGCGAAGCGGCTGAGCATGCCTTCGGGGCGGTCGCCTTCGACGTGCCAGGCTTCGTACTCTTTAAGATTGTGATGGGGCTGCTGCTGAAGCTGCTGCTGGGGCTGCTTGGCTTGGCTACTGCCTGGGCCTTCCTTTGAATCTGGCTCGGCGAGTGGGGGTTTGGGATAATCAGCTTGATACACTTCACGGCACTTGAGTTTCTCAATGTCCCAGACGATTATCTCGTTTCCGTGACTGCCGCCCGCCGAGACGCATACCCACCGGCCGTGACCCCTGGTGGGATGCAGCTGCAGCCTGTGGATAGGGCCTGAGCCTGATAGACCCCAGGCCTTGAGCCGCACCTGGAACCTTAGATCCCAGAGGTCGAGGATTCCATGCGTCGTACCAACGAGAAGCCAGTAGTGTTTACGGTCGCAGCAGAAGGTTGTAGGGATTCCGTGGTGGATCGGGTTTTGCAGGGTATAGACGGGTCGCATGGTTTTCATGTCTAGGGCGATGATTCGGCACATGCTTGTTGCGATCAGTAGCGTGGATTGTGCATCCATGCGGAAGTGCTCTAGCCAGAGTGCGTACTCTGGCGACCCATCATGTGCTCTGGACAATTGGTACTCGCGCACAAGTTGGAGCTTGCCGTACCGCACTGTACCGTTGGAATTGTGGTATCCGACTTTGACTGCGTGAATGCTGCCATCAGTAGCAGCACTGACGAAGGTATATGTATTTTCGACAAAAGTCAACGCCTTTACCTTGGCGTTGGTAGAGTGACGGTAGGTTTGACGCGACCGAGGTGTGAGGTTCTTTTCCAAGCGTGTAGTGTCCCATACTTTGACAGTGCCGTCGTCAGAACCGGTAACGAAAAAAGAGTGATCAGGGGAGACGACCACTCGATTTACAGGTCCGGTATGCTCGCCAAAAAGGGCCACAAGTGTTCCGGTCGGTCTCCAGATTTTATTCGCATCAACGCCGTTTGCTTTCGTGATTGGCCGTCGAGGGTCTAACTCCTTGACGTATGGACCGAGATCAAAGAAATCCGTGGGATAGTTCTCCGCGAAAACAGAATCCAAAAGTCTGAGAATCATGGGGTCGTCTCCTGTATAGGAGTGGTTGGCTCGATATTGCTGTATTTGTTGGTCCACAGGTTTCCTTTCACGAGGAGCAGGCGAGACTGCATCTTTCGGGGTCGGCGCGCCAATCCTCCCAAAGGCATTGGCTGAGCTGGTACCTGTTTCTGCGTATGCCTTGGCGGTATCTCTGCGGTTGAGCAAACTCATGGCACTCGACTTTTTCTGCACCCCCGCTCTCAACCGTCTCACACTAAGATTGTCCGTTTCGGTCGATGAGCTCTCTTGACCAGGGCTCCGTCTACCGTCTGATAGCCGGCGCTCAGCATCAGAGCTAGGAGGCGATCGTGGACGAGAGCCTGGCGCTGCACTTGGGGAGGACGCAATAGGTGACGAGGCGGGAGACTCCCGTGCACGGAGAGTACCAATAGAATTTGGCCGCGGTGTGACTATACCGGCCTCAATCTCCTGTTGAGCCTGACTTTTGGAGCGCGCATGACGACGACGGGAATTGGCTGCATTATCAATCGTTGTTGAGGCATCGAGCAATGCGTCGGCGATTGTGGATGTTTTGCTATCGTCTCGAGCCGATTGTGGTCTAACCACCGGGTTCCTTCGCGCCTTGACGTTTTGGCTCCTGTCAAATAAGACTGTTTGGGGTGTAACACTAAGATTGATCAAGGCAACAACGTTGTTTAGTGAAGATCCTGCGCTCTCCTGATCCTTGTTTTGGCGCATCGAGACCCTCCAAATATGCTCCCGCAGAGCGAGCAGTTTGAACTCATCCTCCGTGCTCATCCCCAATGTTCTCAGTTTTGCGATCCATTGCTCGTCCTCTTCATTCTTTGAATGGGCAGCAAGGGATAGGGGTTTCTGACCTCTTTTCTGAACCGTGGCATCAACAGCACCGTCTCGTTTGATAGACTTCCAAAAAAGTCCCTTTTCGGCCTGTGACGCCCACACGAACGCCTGATCATACAAGGCCTTTGGGAGTGGAGCTTTTAAAGCATCAAGTATGTCGCCTTCGGTGAAGTCCACAATGCTCACCTTTAAAAATGGGCGAACAAGCGGGGTAAGGATAGAGTATTTATCGGCGGCGGACAAGAACTTGGTTGAATTGACGACCAGGCTAACGGAAGCTTCTCGGATCCAAGCGTTTGGATGCACCATGAAGCGCACAGTGTTATGCAGGAGATCCCAAGTAGTTGCTCTCTGGAAAAGGCCAAGGTCGGCCATGGCCGCAAGCGAGCGGAGGACTCTCTCGACAACGAACTCTTCCGGGTCCGTCATTGATTGCACCATTAAAGGCAAGATATACTGCTCCAGGCTGGTGCTCCCAACATATACAGCAACACCCACCACGGCCTCGAAGAATGCGCACTTGAGGATCCAATCCCGATCATTTAGGTATGTGTTGAGATGGCTTAGAATCACCTCATTGGTCTTCATTGTCCCAAAAAACACGCATAGACTCGGCACAGAGCCGAGAAACGCGCGACGGACGGAGGCATCGGTGTCCGTCAAGAGTGCTTTGGTGTGAGCCTCGAAGTAGTCAAGAAGGTCTATTCTTGCTACATCATACAGATTATGATACGTTGCATCCTCTGTCCATCTCGGCTCAGATCCAGCCGGTATGAAAGCTGGCAGGCGCGTGTCAGAGCGTAGCGCTTGTATCATATCCAGGAACCTGAGCGAAGAATGCGCAAGTGATGCAATGCATGAGGCATATGCGGCTCGGACCGGCGGGCTGGGGGGCGAGTTTGCGCTCGAAACAAACGGTTGTACCCTCGGAAAGATGTATTCGGAGAAAAGGTATGCATTGACGGGGGACACAACCTGGACCATCTCCAAGAGCCGTGCAAGCGCCCGTATCGCGGCAATTTTCACAGAGTCAGTTCGATCACCGAGAAGGATCATGATATATGGAAGGATGCGGTCTAACTTGGCCTCGTCGGACAGCCTCTCTGCAAATGCAAGAAGGACGTCGCAAGCTTTGACGCGGGCAGATGCTTTGGAAGTGCTGCGGAGGCTAGACACGACGAGCGTCAGGAAGATTAACACCCCATCATCAGTAGGCGTGCGATCTGAATACTCGTAACGTGGAAGGTCAAGCTCAACGGGAAAGGTGCCGCTGGTAAGTTTTGAGGTTGTGCTCGTGGATCCATTCTTGCTCGGCTCAAGATGGGCACCTAGAAGGGAGGATATTTTGTCAAAGTCTAGGTAAACCCTCTCTATTCTGTCATCGGCCTCTCCTCGATTTGCCGATCCTGCCTCGACCAGCGTCCTACCAGAAGAAGGATCAGTCATGAGGGACATGTATTGATGGAGGAAACTGTAGAAGTATTCTGGAAAAGCTTTTATCTTCCAGAAATTCAGGTACTCTTCGGCCGAGTACCTTGATTCAGGTTCGAGTTGAATCATATGAAGGATCAAAGCACGTATTTCAGGGTCCTCAATCTTGGCTAGCTGACTATGCTCCGGGCTGTATTCGCCTTTTCGGTATTTGTAGATCTGGCTTAGGGTAAATATTGGCGATTCCAGAAACAGCTCGGCAATAACACAGCCAGCACTGAAAATGTCCATGGCCCAGTTGACGTTCCTACTCCCTGGCTCCTCGTTCGCGACTAGGAACCTTTCCGGGGCCAGGTAGCACGTTCGTCGCCCTGACGTATCAAAGTAAAAGGAAAAGTCGGCAGGGTTATCCTCTGGAAGAAAGGTCGGCTTGAAAGACGAGGAGAAATCCGAAAGGTACACCCAGTTCCAGGCCGTGACCAAGACATTTTCTGTCTTGATGTCACCGTGGAAGACATCAACCGCATGGCAGTCACGGAGAGCACAGAGGAGTTGAAAAGCGATCCATTTCTTTTCGATATCCTCTGGAAAGGGTCGGGTACTATGTCCGTTAGCATCGCCCATTCTTCACCGGCGGTGTCTCTTACCTCATTCGATCATACAGCGAGCTGTGGATATACTGGCGAACGAGGTAACCCCCGGTGCCTGTTTCCAAAATTCTTTGATAGCTTAAGGCATTTGGTACATCTGATAAGAGCTTGCGTTCCCCTATAGATGTATTAGAGCCGTGCCACTTGACAAATAGGAAGCCGAAACATACGAGTGATTGCTCTGACATATGGCTCCAGCTTCATACTCGGGTAAGGCTTCATTATTACCTTTACAAAGACCAAGCCATTTTTCTGTCTGGCGCGGATGCTCTTCATAAACCGGCCGCCGCCCATAGACTTCTCATATGTCAGGTCGGACAGCTCGGGGATATCGATCCCAGCCGAGCCCGCGGAAAGGGTCGTGAGGGAGTAGCCTTGACCCATCGTGTGGCAGCGTCTTCATTTCATGGGGTAAGATTATGAAGAGATCATCATTAAGTGTACAAGTACAACTGTACATAAAGCACCTAGTGGAGAACCTAGAGATATTGTCATGACCACAATAATTGGAGGACGCGTGGAGATGGATGGCCGTGATCACGGGCGCAAGGCAGGAAGGCGGTGAAGGCCGGCTTATCTCCAGCCGTCGTCTTATCTACCGCACGACCACCTCGAGTGTTTTCTCTTTCTTTGGTGTTTTGGAGTATATTTAATGCATTGATGTACAAGATCTTGGTTGTTACTACCCTCTGTGGCTCTTCTTAACTCCAGGAATAGCTCGCCCTTTGACCGATAGTGGCTCTTCAGAAGCCTGGCATCCATGCTCCAATTCGAACCAATCGGTAGATTTTCTGAGGTCATTCCCCTACCTACTCCGTGCTCCGTACCTTCTTGGCACAGGCAAGCAAGCATTCCTGACTCTTATGACGCGCTCTCTATAGTCTAACTAGCTGTCAGATCGTAATTGTGGGCCCCGTCCAAGAGAGACTGGAACTTTGACTTCCCTCCGGCTTGAAGCGCCGATGCAGATATCGACATATTGATTCAGTGACCATAAGCGTTAACAATTCCCAGCCCCACGCTGAGCTTCTGGCCCTGGTCTGAAGTCGATACCTTAAACTTGGTGTAGTCTTCGGTTTCCCACGATGCTACACGCGTCCGTAGCATCGCTAGCTCCATCGACAAACAATGATCATTTTGATGTCCCAATCATTGATGATGACGAGCCGCTCGTCGATGTCGTCCAGAAGTTGCATAGGTATTTTGACGCAGGACTGCGGGCCCGTAATTAGCTGACGCTTCCTTCAGTTTCATGACCTCGTCCATATCAGAGGTGTGGTATAAATTTGAAGAGATAAAACTGACCCCGGATCCGCGTCTCAGAGCACTAGTCAATTCATTGGCAGAAGACTCACATAATCCCCGCATAATAGCCGCCTTGATGTAAGTGGAGAATACCAAGCTACAAACCCGTCATGACTGTGTCTGAGTACGTCTTACAGGATTCTCAAGTGGAAGTTTGGCAAGGCTGCTGAGCACGACGATGGCCAGAACGACACGAGGGGGTATGCGTGCGAATATGTTGCCTGGCAGTTTTCCTGCCATCTCAACCAGCGTGAATTAATCGAGTTTTTACTCGAGGAGTTGCGACCACAGACTCACCATTCGAACAGTCTTGACCGTGCGGAGGCTGGCGTACCCAGTTTTGCTGCTTTCATGGCCGAGGGTAACTCACCGAATGATGAAAATACTCCCTTATTATCTGCATCTACTTCTCGATCTCAGGCATTTGAGATTAATAAACGACATGGGGGCTTCTTTGGAAGTGGACACCCCGAGTTTGACAGTTACTTCAGTGATGCGGATGGTGACGAACTTTCCATATTTCTTGGCCTGAATGCGCTCGAAATCGCTACAATTGCTCATGCGAAGAAATTCCTTAGCCAAATGGTAGTACAAAAAGTGGTAAATGACATTTGGAACGGGGAGATCGTCTTTTGGAACTCACTGAGTGTGCATTCGACCAAGAAACCGCAGCGCTTCAACAAAAGGTCTGTTTCTGAATTCTGGCCGAGCGATTATCTGCAATTAACTTAGTGCAACAGGACAGCGGACCCCTATTCTCGCCTCCGGGTGCCGGTATACAGGAAGGCTTTCGAAGCCCTCTTCTTTGTATCCTTTCTTTTCCTCTATTATGCGGTCTTGATTGAGAGGAACCCTAGAAGAGTTGGGAACTTCGAAGCCGTGCTGTATGTCTGGATTGCAGCTTTTGCTTATGACGAGCTGAGCAGCCTCGTCGACTCTGGCATGCTCTTCTATCAGATGACCTTCTGGAATCTTTGGGACTTGTGTATCATCGGGACTGGACTTGCGTTTGTCGTTACGAGTAAGTGCAATCTTTTTTATTTTCTGGAATTAAGATCGAGCGGATGACATCACATGATGTCCCTGCTTGTACTGCAGCCGGCCTCTCTTCTAGATGACCCGAATCGTCTTTGCTTTGAATGACAGACAAAGAAGTGTCTCTTTGAATCGGCTTGCTAAGAACTGTACAGGAATTATTGGCTTAGGAGAGAAAGACGGGTATATCACGGACCTGTCATTTGATATACTCTCGCTCGAGGCACTGTTTCTGGTTCCAAGGTATGTATTGGAGCAGAGAATTGTCGAGGTTAGAATCTGGGTCGTAATAACCGGCAACAGGATCTTCTCCCTCGTCAGCTTGAACCAGTATTTTGGAAGCCTCGTACGTTCCTCTGCATCGGATACCTTGCAATGAAACTGACAAGCGCTGGGGTAGATTCCTGTCCTCAAGGAAATGGTACTCTGAGCGGCCCTGGTGGCAACGCAGTAAGGCTGATTTACGCATTCCAGACCAAAGCCTTCCTTCGATTCATTCCCGTGATCATCATTCTGTACCTGGGTAAGTGGATCACCGCGAACGCCAAGTGGCTGATGCCAAGCGTCTGACATCTGACCTTGTAGGGTTCCTGACGACTTTCACAATGCTTGCCCGTGACCGACTTTCGACCAAGCGAATGTCCTGGATTCTGGTCTATGTGTTCTTCGGGTATGCGGTGAAAACACCCTGACTTTGACCGCTTCGCTAATTAACCGCGCGAGGCAGATCTAACTACCTGGGTTTTGTGCGTCATTCCTCGAAGCCGACCGGAGGGCACAGATGCATCTACTGACGTGGCTGAAATGATTGGCTTACAGGACATTTGTTACGATGTGAGTGCTGCGGTTAGCAAGCCGTCGGCTTTCGGGTGTATTCCTTCGCCTAAATGGTTGGCTCTGGTGTCAAGATAACTAACGCGCTAAATCCTTAGATCTCCCCGGTCTTTGGATGTGGGTTGATGTAAGTTCTCCAAAAAATGCAGACGCTGCGCCACAGGACGCCCCAAACGAACCCCCCTCGCATAGAGTTTTCGTCACGTTTTTGGTCTTTCATGCGGTCTATGATTTGAATCTGAGTTTTCTGATACACATTTTTGGCGCTGAGGCCATGGCGGAGCAATTCTGAGGGCTTCGACGGCTGTTCCGCGGGAAGGCTCCGGACGCGGGCCGCAGGCCCCACACTTCTTGATTTGCCCGGCCTGATACGCTGATACGGTCATGTTCTAGGCTCGTTTTTGTCTCAGTAACGAGTCTGTTGTTGATCTCGTCACTGGTTAGTCTGATGAGCATGAGCATGGAAGGTGTAGGTATCCCTTGCTGGACCGGGCTCCTTTGCCGCGCTGATCGACATCCCTTCAGGTCATGTCGCATGCCCGAGAAGAATATCTCTTCCAGTTAGTGATAAGACGACACTGAACGCTACCGCGGCCGCTAATCAGGATACAGGCTGGCTATCTATGTTCTAGAGAGTAGCACCTCTAAGAGACTGACATATTTCATGCCGCCGTTGGTGAGTTCGGGATCAGCTTGCCCTGAGACCACTTATCTCCAGAACGCAGCGCGCTAACAGAGGCTACTTTTTTGGTTCTATAGAATCTCATTCCACTGCTGTGCATCCGTCCAATGAGACTGTTTCTGCCCGCAGAAGATATCCGGCGGGTGCGCATCATCCTCCTTAGAGCAACCCACCTTCCGTTCGTTGCGCTGCTTTGGGGTTATGAGTCAGGTCGCCGCTTCTTCTCAAGGAAGGACAGCCTTTCTTCAGCGAGAACGACCCCTGGAACGGCTACCCCCATGATGCAGTCTCGCCCTGGGCAACATGGCCATCACGCTGTGGCGTTGACTTCTGGGCTAGACTCACACTCACGGGCCTCTCTCCGGGCTAGAAGGCACTCACACCATGAGCAACGGCCTGGGCAAGATGAAGTCACAGACATGCTTGAAGAGATGGAACGTCTGCGCGCCCAGATGGGACGTGTTGCCGCGGCGTTAGGCGTCCATCATCGCCGTCGGCAGTAGAAATCTACTCCAGGAACTACTCATGGCGAACTGTAGGTAGAGTTACCACTCTACCGGGGTCGCATTCCCACGCATGTACAGTTTCGAAATAGGACATTACTCTCAGGTTGTCATTCCACTGAGCACAAGTCCCTCGCGTGTCCTCGAGACACAGACAAAGAACGTCTAATGCCAGTTGGTTATTGGCTGACACAGGCTGCCCTGTGATGCATTCTGCAGTGTCTTGAAACTAGACCAATAACAGCAGCAGAACAGCCAACCCGGCGTGCACTGAAGAATAAAGAAAATAAGCAACAATAAACCTTTGCCTGGGCTAGCGGTAACCATAAGACAAATAAGATTGTATGGCGATCACTGGATGCCCTGGCGCTTCGTATCCGGATCCGCTTTTCCCCTCTTCGACCTTTCTAACCTCCCCCGAAACAGCAACAACAACCATGGCTTCTCAGTCGACCATCAATTTGACAGATCAATAACGCCTTGCTCGCCCCCATGCTGCCTTTTTCCCAGCTGCCCCTCTTGTCTTCAAGCAGTGCGGCTGTGTTTACCAATCACACCTGCGACTCGCACTGCACTTTTGCCAAGCTTGGTTACCAGACTGTCGGGACACCACTATGCCCTTTTCAACAAGAGAAACTGCGCTGTTCAGCCGAAGTGTGACGATCGGAAATCCCAGGCGCCTTGGAGCAATCTTCCTGCGGCCGCTCTTGTTGTCCGGTGCTCCGTTCTAGCATGATTCGAGCGTCGAGACTCGCCCTCCGTGGACCTGACTGGGTCCCTTTCACATCGACCTGACCATGATCCCTGGACAATCCTCGTCTTTTCGCTCAAAGCGCCTATCCCTCTCCTCTCGCCCCCTCCATCAAGGGTGTGAGCCCTGTCGGCCCGGTCAAAATCGTCTGGCGAGAGTGACCGCTTCTCCAGTCATTCCCTCAGCCTATGCAACCCTCCAGCCCAATCCAGCACACATGGATGGCATTTTTGAACGGATCACATTATTTCGGCGCTAATTTCCTGTGCACGCTTTTTTAGCATGCCGCGCCTATCTCCAGATTGCAGAATTGATTGCTGTGAGCCCCCCGGTCCTGCGCAGCAACCAGGTACCTAGTTCCCACATCACCCCCCCTTCGCTTTCCCTTCAGTCATGGCACGCCCACCTCCATTCCCTGTTTCTTCTGATACACCGATGCAAAATCATTTCCTCAATTCTGCCTTGCCGGGCAAGGTGTCGAGGCTGCCTAGGAATTCTTCTTCACCTCACAGGAAGCTTTCATTTAATTGTCACTGGCTTGTACCTGGCTGATCATTTGAGCCGCTATCAAAGAATCCAACGCGAACCATTCTTATACCAAGACTTTTTATCTTGAGTCATTGCATTGCTCTCTATATATTCTACTTCTGCACCCTACGTCTCTATTGTTTCCATTTCCATCGACAACCAAAGCATTGTTTGCGAACCTTGAAGGGTCCAGCTCTAGTGTCACTCCAGCGTAGGGTGCGATCTGATCCTTTACCATCTGCTTCTATTTTACACCCTGCACAAGTTCGCCATCATGAATTTCCCCCCAGGGCCGTATCTTCCCACATCTACCGCTGTTTCGTCGGACGATGTCGAGGCACCAACCTTTCCAGCATATTCATATCCCTCACAGATCATGGCAACTTCTCCCTTTCAATCATCAGCAAATCCTGGCCTGGGAATATCCTATTGCGAAACAGGATCTTCGACTAGTTACGTGCGACATGGCCCATCAATCGAGCCTTACCCTGGTGTCTGGACCGGTCAGTTGATGCCTACGACAATGTCCTACGAATACTCGCTTGATGCAACCCAAATGACACCAGCCACATTATGCGAGCGATATTCCGGGTCGGACGCTTCCGCATCGCCTCTTAGTTACTGCGGCCCTCAAGCAATGAGTGCTACGTCAAGCCATGGATCAGTTTTAGATTTCGGGACAGGTCCAGATAACATGAACACGCAAATGTACAACTTCTTGCCGAATACTCCTCGCTCAGACCCCGACATCATGATAAAGGAAGAGCCCGACGCCGACTACCCGGATGCACAGTGTCTGGAGTACACGAAGCCAGCTCAGCTACCACTCTTTGCGCCAGTAGCGCAGCATAGGACAAATCGTTTCCGGCCCAAGTTCAATTTCTTCGACGAAGGGGACGCTAGCGAACCGATAGTGGCAGATCATGATCTCGAGACCAACTTGTCTCCGGGCCCTTCGGCGTTTCAGCTTGGTGAACTCCCTCCATGGTCGAGGGATAACGCCTCAGCAGACCACGAACAACTCAAGGTCCCGTCAGCGAGTGGCCGGCAATGTACGATATGCGGTGCCCAGTTTACGCGTCGTTCGAATTGCCGAGAACACGAGAAGAGACACGATCCCAGTAACAGAAAGTCATTTGCTTGCGGAGTTTGCGGCAAGGCGCTCGGGCGGAAGACTGATCTGAAGAGACATGTAGATAGTGTATGTTAAGCCCCTACGCAATTCTCTTGCCTTGCTGATGATTGGACCAGGTTCATCGCGGGATTCGCAAGTATGGCTGTGATGAATGTGGGGCACGCTTTACTCGACAGGATACGCTTGCGAGGTAAGCAGTCCTTCTCTTCGATCTAAGAGCTCCTATGACTGATATATATTTGCTAGGCACATATCAGACGGATGCAGACGAACCGATCGAGGGTCTAGTGACTCGAGAGCAGCCGAGCGCCACTCCTCTGTCGACAACCAAACCACCATCCAAAGTCGTTGATTGAGCCTGGCCTACGAAGCAATTACCCACCGATGGACGGGAACCTGGTTGACGTTTGCATCTACTATCATTGAGGGAGGTTAGCATTGTACATTTCATTTCATGAGCTACGGTTTAGGGTGGCTCTCTGCTTGGTTTGCACTGCTTTGCATGATTTGTACCACCAGGCTCGTTTGCTTCGAGTCATTTGAGATAACGATAGATGGGAAATGGCATGACTGGCTACCTATAGAACATGGTATCAACATGGCGGGCCATGCAAGGATACAGCAAGCACACTTCGGCTGCCTTATGCGTTTAGCGATATATCCGTCTCGTTCACTTCTACTCCGTAAGCCTCCTGACTGAGCCGTATATGTATGGCTGTTTGCCACCAATTCTCGCCTATTTATACCACGTTAAACTGCCCCCCCCCGCTACAATTTGTTTCAGAAACAGAGAGTCATGACGAGTCAGATCAGCTACGAACGCCCGGGACCGGAGTAACTGAATGAAAACACGAGACGAGACAAAAAGCAAACCTTGCGCGTGGACAGTAATACTCTGGTCTCCGACCGATGCCCAGTCAATGCGGAGACCCCCAATGCGACCCGCTGAGGATCGGACGGGTTGCTCCATCAGACAAAGATATATATTCCCATGAGTACGGGGTAGAATCCAGCACTGGCCGAATTCTGCCAAACCTCACCGCTCCAGAGGGGGTCCCTGAAATATCGCCCCGATCCCCGGAACTTGCAAAAGTCAAAAAGTTGAAGAGAAAGAAAAAAGTTATTGCTCCAGTCGTAACGCAGCCATGAGTGCCACAGAGACAATTACCAGAATCACGGCGGACAACGTCGCTGACATCTTCCCCGACGTCGATACCTCGCTCGCACATGAAGTCCTTCCCCAGGCGACCACCTCCGTCACAAACAGCAATGACCTCGCCGGGTACGACGAGGAACAGGTCCGTCTCATGGATGAGGTCTGCATTGTTCTGGATGACGATGATAAGCCCATCGGGAGTGCTAGCAAGAAGACATGTTCGTGCCCCTTCCCCAGATTCTTCCGACCCCTCCCCTTTCCCCGCCATTCAAGACTAGAGTGAATGACACTAATCGCTAACAACGCGTGCTGACAGGCCACCTAATGACAAACATCGACCGCGGCCTCCTGCACCGCGCCTTCTCCGTCTTCCTCTTCGACTCCCAGAACCGCCTCCTCCTGCAACAGCGCGCCACCGAGAAAATCACCTTCCCGGACATGTGGACGAATACCTGCTGCTCGCACCCGCTCGGTATCCCCGGCGAGACAGGGTCGCAGCTCGACGCGGCGATTCTGGGCGTGAAGCGCGCAGCGCAGAGGAAGTTGAACCATGAGCTCGGCATTAAGCCCGAGCAGGTGCCCATCGACAAGTTTGAGTTCTTCACCCGCATTCATTATAAGGCGCCGAGCGATGGGAAGTGGGGAGAACATGAGAGTAAGATATACCTGTCTTTGGATGGAGCTGGTCGATCGGGGCATTGTGGCTGACTGTTTTTTGTGTAGTTGACTACATTCTCTTCATCCAAGCGGACGTCGATCTCGACCCGAACCTCAACGAAGTCCGCGACACGCGGTACGTCTCCGCCGACGACCTGAAGGATATGTTCAAGCAGCCCGACCTGAAATTCACGCCGTGGTTCAAGCTCATTTGCAACTCGATGCTGTTTGAGTGGTGGAGCCACCTCGGTTCTCCCTCGCTGGAACAGTACAAGGGGGAGACGCAGATTCGTCGGATGTAAGGGCGGCGAGTTGAGATGAAACGAGGCAAAGCGAGGCGGAGGGACGTACTCTATAGAGACTTTATGATGATATAACAGCGTTATTCCCCAGATGCATGGCATTGGCTTGCATAAGCTTAATCCGTTATTTTATTCCGGGCTGTTCTGCGCATAGCATATACATTAATTAATATCATATCCGGCGTTTATGCCATTTCCATTCCAGAAAGTACCCATCAAGTATCAACCTACCAAACTCCGCCTTAGGCTAATACCGATGCGCATCCGTCACAAGCAAAACAATACAACTCCCCAGTATAACGCCGCCCACAACCATAAACGTCATCTGCGTCTTCCACCCGCTCTGCACAAGCGCCGCCTTGCGACTATACTTCTTCACCGTGCGCACATAGTTCGCCAGCCCGTTGGCCAGACTCACCAAGCTGAGCACCCAGAAGATAATCCCCATAGGCAGGGCCATGCGGCGCTCAAGCGGTGACGGCTCGGCCTTGAAGTTGAAGGATATGATGAGCGCGACGGAGACGATGCCGAGGTACATTGAGAGGCGGAGCCAGGAGAGGAACGTCCGCTCGTTTGCGCAGTGGTCGCGGGCGTCGGAGGCGGCGTTTTCGAAGAGTAATGCCCCGAGGTACGGGCGCGTTAGGAAGATGTGTGTGCGGGATTCTAGGTGTCTTGTCTCTTGTTAGTACGGAGTACTTGCAGGTGTTTTGTTGACGTGGTGAGGCAGGTGCTTGTGCTTGTTTGGTTATGAGGCACCGATGGCATCCGAGGAACGAGGGTCTTACTCTTCCACTAGCACGGGCTTCGCATTTGTCGGGTTAACTAAGGGGTTATATGGCGGTCGCGTGCGGGCTGGGGCAGAGTCCTGCTCTGGCCCTGAGGGCGTGGGTGTGGTTTCCGGCATGTTGAGGTCTGATGAAAGTAGCGGCGGATGCTATCGCTATATTGGCTGTCTTCTGGAGCTCTCCGGAGATTTGCTGTTACACAGGCCCCGGATGCCGAAACTCCTCTCTAGCATTTTGTGGCTGAAGGTTGCCTCAAGGTTATCTTCAGAGGATGGGAGACCCGGAGATGCTTTTCAGCTGCCGCTGCTGCCCAGAAGATGCAGGGCCCACGTGATACCTACTGTAGGTAGCTTAGGCTAATCGGGTTTGGTTTGGTTCTGCCTCGACAGCGGACGCAGCCCTTCTCAGAATCAAGTTCTGGTAACAGTTGAAGCCTTGAAGGCAAGGTTGTCTRCCGGCAGATATCATTGATCCTGGAACATATTGCATGTTCGATAAAGATCTCGAATCATCACGATGATCTCAGACCCTCCCCCGGCTCAGCCTGCCTTTTCTGGTCTGTGGATGGTGGAGACGATCTGCGGGGCGTCCTTTGCTTCAAGCATCAGCATCAACACGAGCGAACAGTATTGCGTCCTTCAACAGCCGTCAGCCATCGATTCCGTTGGTGTGTGATGCAGGTGCTCATTGGTGCCTATCTCAATAGCAAGACCATCATTCAAGTTCAAAGAAGCCACCATACCGGGATAGCCCTGTGAGTCACGGCTGAAAATTGTATACTCGAGTGTGGACCCGTCAGCCCAGAGGCCGGCTTAACTACGGAAACGGTCCAGGCAAAGTCTTGTCCAGCGCGATGCAAGGACTCGACTATTTAAGCTTATGCGCCCTCTTCCCTTCTCCAATCTCTGCTCTTCATTCTCGCTGGACAATCCTATCTTAATTCTACCAGTCCAGGTGCAATTGCGCCACCGTGATGAGGATATTGCGACAGTTTTGAACGACGGCTTCTCACCTACCCCAATAAATCATGGCCCGTGACGGAATCGCTGCGCTCAGCGCACCAGAGGATCGATCATTCCACAATCGCTTTCGTTCCGGCTCTCCGCTCGCCGAAAGAGCCATTGCCCGCGATCTGGAGCAGTACGCCCATGATGCGGATTCGGCTTCTCCCGCCGACGATGAGGCTTCCGAGATTTCGACAATCCGTCCCGTACGCAGCCATCCCGGCACCGCGTCTCATTCGCTGGCTGGCTCTTATCAGCGACCCAGCTTCTTTACTACAGTATCGCATGCGACAGTCGTTCCGTATCCGTACCAGACGGAAAACAACGAGGGTCTTACTTGGAGGGAGCGGGTTGAGGCGATTGAGGATGAAAGAGACCTTCTGACCGACAACCACTTTCTCGAGCCGGCTCCGACGACTAAGTCTCGAAGGGGCTCGCGAGCTCCTGTAGATGAAACCACTTCTTTGCTGGGTAGACGGAGGGGTTCTGCGCATAGTGCGCGGGATGTGGAAGACATTGATCGCAAATGGGAGGAAGCCGTTATTGCAGGAATGATCCAGACCACGTGGAGACGTGAAGCGATGGTAATTGGGAAGAATGCGGCTCCTTTAGTGGTCACATTCCTGCTTCAATATTCTTTGACCGTAGCTAGTATTTTTACCCTCGGTCATCTGGGCAAGACGGAGCTGGGCGCGGTTAGTCTTGCAAGTATGAGTGCAAGTATCACGGGCTATGCAGGTGCGTTTCAATTACATGTCCTCCTTGTTCTGAAGCTAAACAATCTGCAGTTTACCAAGGCTTGGCGACAAGCTTAGACACTCTTTGTGCGCAAGCATATGGTTCTGGCAAGAGAAAACTCGTCGGTCTCCAGATGCAGAGAATGGTTGCCTTTCTATGGGTCATCACGATTCCAATTGCCTTACTTTGGTTCTTTGCCGACAAGGTCTTGGTCAGAATTGTACCCGAAAGGGAGGTGGCTGAGCTGGCTGGTTTGTACTTGAAAGTGGTCATTCTGGGTGCTCCAGGGTACGCTGCCTTTGAGAGCGGCAAGCGATTTGTTCAGGCACAGGGCATATTCTCAGCGTCGCTATATGTCTTGCTGATATGCGCTCCGCTTAACGCCCTTATGAACTGGCTCTTCGTCTGGGTATGTCTCTCTACAGTTTCGTGCAGGACCAAACTAACAACTGCAGCAATTTGGCTGGGGCTTTATTGGCGCTCCCATCGCCGTAGCCATCACGGACAACCTCATGCCTCTGTTCCTCTTCCTCTACGTATACTTTGTTGGCGGGTCAGAATGCTGGAATGGACTGACCAAACGCGCCCTCAGCAACTGGGGCCCGATGATCAAACTCGCCCTTCCAGGTCTCCTTATGGTGGAAGCCGAATGCCTTGCCTTTGAAGTCTTAACTCTTGGATCGTCATACCTCGGCACCGGCCCTCTAGCCGCACAGTCTGTTCTAGCCACTGTCTCCTCCATCACCTTCCAGATTCCATTCACTCTCTCCATCTCCGCCAGCACTCGCGTCGCCAACTTAATCGGCGCTACCCTCGTTGACGCCGCCAAAACCACAGCCAAGGTCGCAATGTGGGGAGCTGTCATTGTTGGCCTTGGCAACATGGTCCTCATCTCATCGCTACGCTACTACATCCCGCAGCTTTTCACGTCAGAGCAAGAAGTCATTGAGCTTGTCGCGCAGGTCCTCCCCTTCTGCGCCGCGTTCCAGCTCTTCGACGCCCTCGCTACAAACTGCAATGGGATCCTGCGTGGTCTGGGCCGCCAGGAAATCGGAGGCTATGTCCAGCTCTTCTGCTACTATGCTATTGCCATGCCGATTAGTTTTGGCACGGCTTTTGGCCTGGATTGGGGGCTTTTCGGGCTGTGGAGTGGTGTTGCAATTGCGCTTTGCCTTGTTAGTGGTATTGAGGCGGTGTTTTTGACGCAGACGGATTGGAATCGCTCGGTCGAGGACGCGGTTAGGAGGAATGCGGCGGCGTAGGTTGAGTATGCTATGACTTGATGGGCTGTAAGTGTATGTGATATATGTTTGATGATATGATACGATCAATGGATGTTTCTTTTACGCCTGTACATGTCAAGCTACCAGTAAAGCTCATAAACTAATACTCCAGAATAACCCACGTCTGGTCATCAACAGTTGAGAAAATCATGCCCGCATTAATCAACTCCTCGCCAGCCCGCACCACATCCGGCGCAGGAAGACCCAGCTTCGCCGCAATAAACTGCGCATGTAGACCCTCATTCTGCTGCGGCTCCGTTTTAAGCAGGTTATGCACCCTCCGCGCCGTCGCAGACATACTCGGCGGGAACATCCCACCTCCACCACCTGCACCGCCCGCACCATCCAACCCACCCATCGCCGCATCACCACCCCCACCAACCTTCCCCCCAGGACCCCCAACACCCCCCGGCGCCCCGCGCGTATGAAACAAATGCACAGCGGCGGCCTCCAGAAAGTGAAAATGCAGCTCATTGAGATCCGTAAGCGGCCGTACACAATGCGTGTTAATGACCTTGCGGTCCCCAAACAGACTCTTCAGCTTGCCAAACACCTTCGCGTACCCGTTGATCTCGACGCCGTTGCGGTCTTTCCCCTCTTTACCTAGATCGTCCGTGGTGTCCATCTCGTCGGACGGCGTAACCCACTGCTTTGCTTCGATCTCGCCGGTTCCGTCGTCCAGCTTGTATGTGACATTTGTGGCTTGTGTGCTGATGTTGCGGACTTGCCCGATGAAGACAATTGAGGAGACGTCTTGCCCGTCGATCGTGTAGTTTGCTTCGGGGTATGGCTGGGTTGCGTCGAGGATTTGCTTGATTGTTACGGGGCGGAGGGTTGTGTTGTTTCCTTCTTGCTGTGCACGCGTTGTGTTAGTAGGGGTGTAAGAAAGATTTGGGGGGCAAGGGGGTGTACCCTTCCTCCAGAGGGACTGGTTGTCTCGCCGGGCACGAAGCCACCACCGCCGCCGCCGCTGAACGAGTTACCTCCGTAGCCGCCGTAGGAGTCTGGATGGATTAGCAAGATACGGCTGAGAAAGGGAGATGCTGTATACCCATTGTGTTTGAGGTTTATGTGGTGCAAAGCTCAAGAGTGTTATACTGAAAGAAGCTTAAGTGGTCGGGAAGCAAGTCATTTTACCTCTTCGGGACGTGTTCTTCGACGCGTCGCGGGGAGCCAAGTAACTTGTTTGCCCTGTTTGCACACGGCCCCGCAACAACTGATGATCCGCGCATCCGCATTCACCGCCTTTACTTTTTTGCCGTTATCAGAAAAAAAGTCGAGGCCGATAGACAAGAGATCACAATCCAGGAACCAAGTGTTTTCGGGGAAGCAGACATCATGGCTCCCCGCGCGGCCTCTCCGGCCCTCTCGGAGAACGAATTCGACATTACAGGCGCGCTCTTCCAAAACGACAGCGACTCCGAGATCGAGCAGCCGAAGCCCTCGAAGCGCAAGAAGGCGCCAGCAGCACAGCAGAACCTCAATCTCGATTTCCTCAACGAAGCAAATGCGGCCGACTCCGACGAAGATGACGAGGCCTTCATCGCGGAACGACAGACGTCCGCGAACCGCAAGAGCGCGAACCTCAAGGGCCGCACCGTCAAAAAGGGCGGCGGCTTCCAGGCCATGGGGCTGAATGCGAATCTGCTCAAGGCCATCACGCGCAAGGGCTTCTCCGTGCCCACGCCCATCCAGAGGAAGACTATACCCGTTATCATGGACGATCAGGATGTCGTCGGTATGGCGCGGACGGGATCCGGAAAGACGGCTGCGTTTGTGATTCCCATGATCGAGAAGCTCAAGTCGCATAGTACGAAGTTTGGGGCGCGCGGGCTGATCATGTCGCCGTCGCGTGAGCTGGCGCTGCAGACGCTCAAGGTTGTCAAGGAGCTGGGGAAGGGGACGGACCTCAAGTGTGTGCTGCTTGTTGGTGGTGATAGTCTGGAGGAGCAGTTTAGCATGATGGCGGGCAACCCGGATATTGTGATTGCGACGCCCGGTCGATTTCTGCATCTGAAGGTTGAGATGAATTTGGATCTGTCGAGTATCAAGTATGTTGTTTTTGACGAGGCCGATCGGCTGTTTGAGATGGGTTTCGCCGCTCAGTTGACGGAGATTCTGCACGGGTTGCCGTCTACGAGGCAGACGCTGTTGTTCTCTGCGACGCTGCCCAAGTCCCTGGTGGAGTTTGCGAGGGCTGGCTTGCAGGATCCTACGCTGGTTCGATTGGATACGGAGAGTAAGATCTCGCCTGATTTGCAGAATGCCTTCTTTTCGGTCAAGTCGGCGGAGAAGGAGGGTGCTTTGCTTTACATTCTGCATGAGGTTATCAAGATGCCTACTGGGCCGACGGAGGCTTCACTACGTTTCAAGGGGCACAAGTCGGATGACTCGAACAACAAGAAGCGCAAGCGAGAGATGGACCGGAGTGTCAACATGAAAGAATCGCCAACGAAACACTCCACGATCGTCTTCGCCGCTACCAAGCACCACGTCGACTACCTTTATTCACTCCTCCGCGAAGCCGGATTTGCAACCTCCTACGTCTACGGATCCCTCGATCAAACCGCTAGAAAGATCCAAGTGCAGAACTTCCGAACCGGCGTCTCCAACATCCTCGTCGTCACAGATGTCGCAGCCCGTGGTATTGATATGCCTATGCTGGCCAACGTCATCAATTACGACTTTCCCTCGCAACCCAAGATCTTTGTCCACCGTGTCGGTCGAACAGCCCGTGCCGGAAAGACCGGTTGGAGTTACAGTCTTGTCCGCGACGCGGACTGCCCCTACCTTTTGGATCTGCAGCTCTTCCTCGGCCGCAAGCTCGTTCTCGGACGTGATTCAGACAACGTCAACTTCGCCGAAGACGTGGCAGTCGGCAGTTTGCCTCGCGACGGACTCTCGCAGACCTGCGAGTGGGTGACCAGAGTCCTCGAGGACGACACAGACATCTTCGCCCAGCGTGCCGTGTCCACAAAGGGAGAGAAGCTCTACCTGCGCACACGAAACGCAGCCTCTGCTGAGAGTGCCAAACGCGCAAAGCAGGTCGTGTCCTCAGACAACTGGACAGCCATCCACCCACTTTTCCAAGACGACACAAGCAACCTGGAAGCCGAGCGCGAGAAGATGCTCGCCCGGATTGGCGGGTACCGACCGCAGGAAACAATCTTTGAAGTCCAGAACCGCCGCGGCGGCAAGGGCGGCAAGGCCAATGAACCCGACGAAGCCCTCGACTCCATCAAGCGCGTCCGAAGCACATTAGACGCAAAGAAGAAGCAGCGCGCACAAGCCGAGGAAATGGAAGCCACGCCGAACACAGACGGCGCGGATGAAGCCACCGGCGACGCCGACGGCTTCTCATCAGAAGACGAAGGCGACAACATCCCCGACAACATGTCCCTCGCATCCGAATCCGACCTCGAAGTCACCTTCTCCTCGTACAATAACTCCAACAACACATCCAAATCTCAATCCAAGTCAGACGACACCGCCGCTGCCACCTCCTTCCAGAACCCAGAATACTTCATGTCCTACACCCCCGCCAACGTCAACCTCGCCGAAGACCGCGCCTACGGCGTGCACTCCGGCACAAACACCAACTTCGCGTCCGCGACCCGCAACGCAACAATGGACCTGCAAGCTGACGAAGGCGGCAAGGGCTTCGGCGAGCCCCGCACAATGATGCGCTGGGACAAGCGGCATAAGAAGTACGTCGCGCGCCAGAACGATGAGGACGGGTCGAAGGGGACGAAGCTCGTGCGCGGCGAGAGCGGCGCCAAGATCGCGTCTAGTTTCCGAAGCGGCCGGTTCGACGCGTGGAAGAAGGGCAAGCGGGTTGGAAGACTGCCGAGAGTCGGCGAGATGGAGACGCCCGGCATGGCGAATGAGTTTGGGGGTCCTGGTGGCTTTGGCGGCAAGCGCTTCCGGCATCGGAGTGAGAGGGCTCCTAAGGCTGCGGATCCGCTGAGAGGGGACTACGAGAAGATGAAGAAGAAGGGCGAGGCTGCGAGGGAGCGCGCGGCGAGTAAGGTTGGGGGCATGGCGTTTGGGGGCAAGAGCGAGATCCGCAATACGGACGACATTCGCAAGGCCAGGAAGTTGAAGCAGAGGCGTATGGAGAAGAATGCAAGGCCGTCGAGGAAGAAGTAGTTTCACCCAAATACTTGTATATAGTTTTTGCATCAAAAGTACTGGGATACCCTCAGGTTCAAGTTGTATTCTCATGTTTATAAAATTGCTTTCCTTTTATGTGCTCACCTCTGGTTTCCATAGGCACCGTCTCCCCCCGTTTCCCCCTGGTTTCTCACCTAAGGTCCACCTTGCTCAGTGACCTCCACAGCTTCTCTCTCGAGACGAAGATACCGGGGCAAACGTCCGAGACTAGTCATTGACAGCAAAGTTAGACGTGAGTCACGTTGATAATTCAAAATAAAGACCATTTAAACAATGATGGTGTTGGGCAAACTCCCGCTGGATCTTCTCGCTCTCGATGAGGATAGGCAGTCCTTCACTATTTTCATTTTTCCTTTCCTCCTCGTGACTCGAATAGTCCTCTTCACTCGACCTCGATTGGCTTGACAACCATCAGGAAGCTATCGACGACCAACACCCGCGGAAGCTATCATCAACCAGCTTAGCAGAATCATGGACCACGCAGTCACCCTCAAACCCTGGGGCGAGGAACGTTCACTTCAATGGACCAGGGCAATAGCCCGTGACTATTCCTCTGCAGACGAGCAAGAAGACAGCGGTCAGTCTTACCCAGTCCTCTGTTTCTGTTGCCCATTTTCTATCCTGCTCCTTCTTCCCCCTCTAAGCATTTTCTCTCCCATACTCGTTCAAGCTACTGAGCGACCTCTGATAATGCCACAGAACCCTACCAGCACCTCGAACCACGGTTCAAAACAAGCAAGATGAAGCCTCTGGACGAGCTGGAGCACAACCTCAACGACCTGGCTAAGCGCCATGGGATTGCCGCGCATGCATGGAAGAAGGAGGCCGACAGTTTCTTCGCTCTGGCCAGGGTCCAGAGACAGGACGGCACAATCCAGCCCGTAGCCGAAGCCCAGGGCACGACCCAGAAGAACGAACCCCGCACCCTGGCAGTTACCGACATCCCCATCCAAAATATCAATAGAATTTTCGGAATCAAAGAAGACAATAACCCGGAGCATCCCCACTGGAATCTCCAACCCTCGCAAAAGCGTGAAGTGCCAGAATATCTTGGTAAGCCACCTAACAAATGCATACCGTCGAAGCTAACACCTCTAGATGAAACCTTGCGAGATCACGAGCTTGCGCTCGGGGAAGCCGAATGGGATCAAGCTTTCGTCAGGGCCAAAGTTGACGCTATCGTTTTGACCACGCTCGCATCGAAGAAGCGCGAAGAGTTCAATCAGTTCGGGCAGAAAGCATCGACGGAAACCAAGTCCTACAGGTCGATTCATGTGAACATGGAAACCGGAATCTCCCTCCGCTGGAGGGTAAACGGGGAGGAGCGGACGATTCAAGGACAAATCGATTATTCCGTCTTCTACGGGAAGCCCAAAGAGGCGGAGACCAATATGATCGTGATAGCCAAGAAAGTCTCGATGGCCCAAACTGGCCTTTACCAAGCCAAAATCTACATGTGTAAGTCTCTTTCTTACCAGAAACCTAGGGTGCCTCTACCCCTGCTGACTATTGCTCATCTTAGCCATGCTACAACATGCAAGAAAACGCGCTAATCGAACCCCCATCGATATATACGGGGCCGCGACCGATGGGGAGACGTGGTATTTCCTATGTCTGAACACCAAAAATGAGGTACGTTCGTGTTCTTGTCTGTCTTCTATTCGATAACCTACGGATCATTGCATTGACTGACATGATGAAAAGTTGACCACCAAGTATTACATGTGGACTGAGGACGGACCGGGAAAGGTAGAGATAATTTCTCACCTACATCGAATCCTTGAACACGCTGCCACTATAACGCCGTACCAAACAAGCGCTCTAATGCGCGAACCGACCCTGGAGGAGGCAAGTGGTATGAAGATCGATGCATAGGGATGCCTTCCAGCTGCTGCCTGGCGCTCTTTCTTTCTGCTCTCGTTTATGGAGGAGACTGCCGTCCATCAGGTAGATCCAGCTTGACAATCGACATGTGGCTATTGAGCCTTGTTCCTTGTATTTATTCTCATCACTTCCATAAAGCCTTAGCGCGGAAACTGCGAAATCTTTTGCGTCATCTTCTCTCAAGACCTTTGCATTTGCGTAGATAGTTGATACCTGGATATATTTACAGAACTGGAGACTTCTGCACTTCCAGCATGACCTTACCTGCTGGGCCTGGCCTCGCTACCGCTATCTACCCCATTTCACCTCCAGGATTCCTTGACCTACCGACCTACTGCTCTAGCCATACAGCGATACCGGAGCAAGCGCCTGAAATCCCTATGCCTCACCCACGTGGACAGAAGCTAAACATACGGATCAACAACAGGCACGGATCGCATTCCAGGCGCAGAAACTCTACGTAGACGTGAGTCAACCCGGCGCAGAATTCCTACCATGCCTAGATGTGAATCACCCCAGCCCAGCCAGCCCAAGCCCACCTCGTCTGTCCTGGTCTTGCAATGCCTGCGCTGAGTGTCCGGCACCGAGTCCATCCGCCGAATGCCCAAACTTGATAAAATTACCAAGCCCAAGTCCAGGTCCAGAGCCAAAGAGACGAGAACCTGCGAACGTGGTTCAAGTGATGAGGAGGGAGACAAAGAAGACAGGAACTGGAACTATGAGGTCCATTGGGAATTAAGTCAATCAGAGAGGCCGAGGGTGCCGGAGGAGCTCAGTAAGTGCACCTATCTTCGAGAGAAGGTTTGGCCTTGATAGGTAGGTAAGGCTAGCTAGCTAAGCATGGCACCCAGCGGAGATTTTACGTGACTACAACCACGAAGCTGAAGACCTGGAGCCCTGCGTTCTTGCCCGGCTGAAACTCGATGCTATCCTCATGAGTACTCTTGCAGCCGTCAAACGTACGGGTAATGGATGCAAGTCCACGCAGACCGCGCACTTCGTCCTAGGAGCGCCAATCTCCTTGCCGTGGGAGATGTACTGCGGGATGAGGACTATCCGCGGGGAGATGGATGATTCTATGGCATGGGAGAGGCGAAGATGCAAAGACCGAGACCGAGATCGAGATACCCACGGTCTTCATGCAGGACGAATTGGGCCCGGGCTGCCCTCGATCCGGTCACGGTTCAAATGTGTAAGACTTCTAGAAGCCTGCGTGAACTGGCTGTGTCGAGGTTCCTGCTAACATACTGCCAACTTATCTAGTCATGCTGCATCATGCGCGCAAGAAAGCCGGACACGCCGCTGTCCCCATATATGGCGTGTCGACTGATTCCGTGGAGTGGTTTTTTCTGCGACTTAGCCCGGAGAATACGGTGAGATTACCACCAAGGCCAGCCTGACTTATAGAGATGAACAAAGGGCTGACGTATTGAGCAGCTGTCGGCTCATTGTGTGGAGTGATATAACGAAGAGTCCGGGGTCCAGATAATCTCGCAGCTATACAGGATCATGGGAAATGCTGCGAATGCGTACCAGGCGCGCGACGCTCAATAGGCGAGGAAGCGGTGGAAACAAATGCTGCAACCGGTAAGTACTTACCTGCTCCAGCTTTGAAGACGGCCATCGGCAAGAACTGACCCTGGTTGAGTCTGACTTTGATAGCAATGCCTCACCTGTAATGATACCCCGGTTTACCCCTATTTCTCTCCTCCCTGCAGGTCGTACATATGTTGTAAGCACGACCTTTTGAGACAAGAAGAGACAATGAAGCGCACCGGCCGGGGGCAGCAGAAAAGCCGCTTTGCTTCTTTGCAGCGAGCATTACCGGAAGTAACAGTGAAGTCTAGCAGCTCATCGGTTAAATAGTCGTGTAGCCATATCAGCCGTCTCTAAGATCGACAGGGTAGGATCCTGGAACCCCGCATTACGCCACCATTGCTCGGATGATCTTGCACAGACTGGTAAACGAGCTGGGCCCCTGGACCCTTAGACATATGTTACTGGTGGAAAGGAGTTAGCCTGCCCAGTCTGCAGCCCCAAGAGACTTGGTCCTCCGGCGGGGACCTGCATGAGCCCATAGCTCCTGGGTCCTGACTTGCAGAACAAGCAAGGCTGACAAGATACGGATAAAACTCCACGGAGAATTAACCGCATATCAGTTCATCCGGACTGACCCTGGCCTGCTCGGCTTAGTTCGTGGGTACCTATAAAAGGTTGTGCTGTCCGCTGCGAGAAAGCCATGGAGAGAGAACAGCGCCAGCACAAGCCCAAGCACAATGCTTTTTAAACTGAGGCTTTACGCCATAATTGGCACCCTCATCTCGATGGCAGCGTGCCAGAGCACCACAGCTCCAGCATCAGCATTTAACCTGTCCTCACTTACCCTGCAAGACGGCCGCTTCCACGAGAACCAAGAGCGCACCCTCGCGTACCTCAAATTCATCGACGTAGAGAGCCTCCTCTACGTCTTCCGAGAAACCCACAACCTGTCAACCCAGAACGCAACTCCAAACGGCGGCTGGGACGCGCCCGACTTCCCCTTCCGCTCGCACGTCCAGGGCCACTTCCTGACTGCGTGGGCACAATGCTGGGCGAGTCTGGGCGATGAAACATGTCGCGACCGCGCGACCTATTTCGTGGCTGAGCTGGCCAAGTGTCAGGCGAATAACGAGGCCGCCGGGTTCACCGAGGGGTACCTGTCCGGGTTTCCGGAGAGCGAGTTTACTCTTCTCAGAGAGGGCAGGCTCCAGAACGGTAACGTGGCGTTTTACGCTATGCACAAGACGCTCGCGGGTCTGTTGGATGTTTGGCGGTATATCGGTGATTCAACGGCGCTGGATGTCTTGCTTGGACTTGCGGGCTGGGTTGATGCGTATACCAGTGGACTGAGTGAAGTGCACATGCAGCAGATACTGCAGACGGAGTTCGGCGGGATGCCTGATGTTCTTGCGGAGATTTACCTCGATACCAAGGATGAGCGGTGGCTCGTTACCGCTCAGCGGTTCGACCACCATGCTGTGCTGAAGCCGCTGGCAGAGAACGTTGACGACCTCAACGGGCTGCATGCGAACACTCAGGTGCCGAAGTGGATTGGTGCGGTCCATGAATACAGGGCGACGGGCAATAAGACGTATCTCGACATCGCGCGTAACGCGTGGCAGATGACGGTGAATACGCATACCTATGCCATCGGGGGAAACAGCCAGGCCGAGCATTTCCGCGCTCCGAACGCCATTGCAGGCTATTTGGCGGCTGATACGTGTGAGGGATGCAACTCGATCAACATGCTCAAGCTCACGCGCGAACTGTGGCTTCTGGACTCGGCCGATTCGGCATACTTTGAATTCTACGAGAACGCGCTCCTGAACCATCTACTCGGCCAGCAGAATCCGGATGAGCCGCACGGCCATGTCACGTACTTCACGTCGCTGAACCCGGGCGGGAGGCGTGGCGTCGGACCGGCCTGGGGCGGCGGCACCTGGAGTACGGACTATGAGTCGTTCTGGTGCTGTCAAGGGACAGCGCTCGAGCATAATACGAGGCTCGTGGATTCGGTTTACTTCCGTCGAGATGAGACGTCGACGCTGTACGTCAATCTGTTCATCCCGTCTGTGCTGGACTGGACGGAGAAGCAGACGAAGATCGTCCAGACGACGGCGTTTCCGCTCGAAGACACCACGACTTTGACCATCAAAACACAGCAGCAGCCCAGCGAGTGGACGCTCCAGGTTCGCATCCCTGAGTGGACTTTCGACCCGGAAATCAAAGTCAACGGGGTCGACTATACCACGTTACTGCAGCCTGGAACATACGCAGCCATCACACGTACCTGGTCGGACAGAGACACAGTGCAGCTCCATTTTCCAATGCGCTTGTATACGAGGCCTGCCAACGACAATTCCAGCATCGAGGCTATTGTTTACGGACCGACTGTGCTTTGCGGCGACTACGGTGATTCGGCATTGAGCTCAACCCCAACACTGGCGCTGGACACGGTGAGCAGAGTGGAATCCGATTCGACACTGGCATTCACCGCGCTTGCAAATGGCCAAAACGTCACGCTGACTGCCTTCTATGAGGCCCACGACTTCAACTATAATGTATACTGGGCGACGACTGGGGAGTTGTCGGTCGAGATATAGGTGCGCGGAGGAGGGGCGGGTTCTGGAGTTCGATACATGGCAGGAGCTACTGAGTTAGTGGGGTTGATCCTCATCTATACGTTAGCAATTGAGACATAGGAGCATGAACTGATGAGTGCTATTGCCTTGCTAGAGATCATACCTGAACGTGCCAAGACAGTAGAAGTAGAAGCATGGCGCAAGTCCTGAGACCATCTCCCCACGCCGGCACACCGTTACTGAAGGAAGACCACAGCCACACCGACGAAAAGCTGAAACCTCGGAGCGCCCCGATTGCGTTTACGAAGGGGCGCCAGTCCCGATATTATTGGTTCCAGAAATCGACACATCACAAATCATATCACATCCGACTCTCCGAGTCACATCCCCAGCAAATTTGATTTCATGCAGGCGATGCCGGATGGATAAATCCTAAACAGGGAGTCTTGGCCACAATAGCGTGCACTGCAATCGGAGATAGAGCGAAGGGAGGAATGCCGCAGCGGCGTCAATAATCGGCTTTGTCACCGTCTGATGGTCGCTGGTTACTGGCTGCTTTTGGCCCTGGACGCCCTCGTCCTGTCTCCTGGGATGTCCAAGGTGCTTCGGACTTTCTCTAGACTCCGAAAGGAGGTGCACCTGGGATATGGAGGTTCGGAGTAGAGTCCGTCGTCAGGTGGTCTAATTCCTACGGTGATAGTAGCCCATACCTCGATAATGCGAGCGAATCTGACCGGAATATTCGATAAAACAGCCGATCACGCTTCTGTGAGTGAGAAGCCGACCACTCCCGGCAGCAGGATGGATTAAGTTGCATAAGGAGGGACCTGTTATTTTTGCTTTTCATGGCCCATTGGACCATATGCCGACGGGCTATCATGGGGAAAACCTGATAGGAAGGAAGACACCATGGAGTAGCCTTCTGGAATCAAGGGCCAGATATCTGCAAGGCGAGGCTAGCGCAATTGCCTGAGATACTGCAGGGGTACGATGAAGACCGACTTGGGCGTGACTTCAACGACTGATGGGCTGCGTTGGCCTAAGTCAGTGAAGGCCCACCGGTGCGCCGAGTATAACAGCCCGAGGCGTGCAGTCAGTTCTGATCCACTCTCGGCCGTTGTAAAGGCATTCTCCGGTGCGCTGGACCATAACGTGATGCTACTGTGTATATTCCGAAGTCGATAATAGAACTATTGTCACCGCTGTGATTGGATTGGAGTCCATTTACGGTCCGAGCCGGATCCGGCTGCGGATATCCTTTGAAACTCGTAAGAACGATGCTAGAACTTCGGCTACGGCCGAATCTGGGGGACATCTAGGCAGCCGGCGTGTCTCTGATACTGACCATATACTCACCGACTTCTTTCAAATTTGCAGTTCAAGTCCTTCACGCAAGGTATGGCTTGCTGGCCTTCATCTGGGGGTAAAATCCAGATTCGTTGAACGGGGGTTCTATTTTTGCACTTCCTGCCGAACGTCACACCCGGATGGAGCAAGAACGGTCGAGATCTGAGGAGAGTTTAATGCACTGCCGTATGGGGCGGCTCTTATTGCCCTTGGGCCCACACCGATATTGGACAGACTGCGGGACGACGTCGCCCTTGCTTGCCGCATATAATCAACTGCAACAAACCAAAAATGACTCGCTCACCGTCTGCCATGAGAGCAGCGGCCAATGCACGTCAGTCGTCTGCTGTTGCCGTATGGAACTATCACAAGCTTGAATGCAAGATTCTGGTGTGGTTGCACGGCGCCGCGGAAACCACGTTATGAGACAACGTCCACTCTTGTATCGCTGACAGTCCACGGAGCAATTGGGTTGTAGCCGTTATTGTATGATCATGCCAGCTCTCGTGCGATGTCCTAGAAACGGTTCGTGGCGAGCGATTGGATATGCTTGTTGGTAATCTGGACGTCAAGCAACCCATGCCCAGCGGTCGGACAAGCAATAATTGGCTCCATCTGCGTCGTCCACCATGCAAGGCAATCAGAAAATGTTGAGATCTGGACTGCCTACTTCAACCCTGCTATCCAGACACTTAGTACGCAGGACACCTTGCATGAGGTTCAAATACCCAACCGGCAAACGCGACGAGCTTCCGAGGAGCATTGTACTGCTGAAGCTGACAAGGCGATGGCATTCGATGACGCGTGATAGATGCCCGATTGGGTTCATGTCATGGATTTGCCTTGTTGACTATCTCTGCTGTGTCGTGCTAAAATCCCCGATGATGTTGTTTTTGCAAAACGATTTAGCATTGCCAACAACCTAAGATGATCGAACCATAGTTGCCCTCATGGTTCCCTGACGTTCAACTGACTGGCCACGAACCACTGCAGCGTTGTACAATAACGGCGAGTCCGACATGAGCTAAGACTTGCGAAGGCGAATCGGGGGCGGTCGTGGCCGTCTTGAGAGATGAGATCTCACAGCTCTGCCACTGTGGCTGCAAATGCTGAGAGCCTGAGACCCATGATTCCCTGGCGAGGGACACAGAGTGAAGTATGTTACAAAGCCGACTGGGCGTTCTGGATAGGACCCTTTCGGAAGATTTCTCCCTGGCCGGAAGGATTCACGGGTGTACAACCAGGTGGACGGTAATCTGCCAGCAGACGAATGTAGATGCCAGGAACGGCGAATTCCGTGGTTTGTGAGAGAGGTGACAGCCCGGATGGCGCTCAGGAGAGCAGCTAGCGTGAACGGGCTGATGAGCCGAGCGGCTGAGGGTGTGACGGGTACGCAACGACGGACGAACCGCAGAAAAAGAAAGGAGATCAACGAAATTGTCCGGCGGACTGGAGATGGCGTGGTGCCGTCGGTCAAGGACTCCAGGTTGTGCCATGGAAGGGAGACGGAGAATGGGATAGAGCTGATCGCGCTAGGCCCCATCCGGACACTGCACGGGACCCGCTAAACTGTTTGTGGGAAACGCGCCTCGGCTCGGGCTCTTCCTCCGACTCGTCTGTCTGCCAAAGTCCCTCAAGCTTCTTCAGCCTTCAGCTCCTTTTCAGAATTGCAGTTAATTATGACGGTATACTTTCGACAATGGAGACCATGATGCCAGTAATGGAGCTCCTGCCCCTCCGAGGTGAGTTCACCTGACGTGACACCCCGATCCAGCTGCCTGGGTGACACAGCAGCTGGCGCTGATCGAGTTACTGGATTTTGGCTGACCCCAGGCGTCTGGATGGTTTCGCAGGAACCTGAATAGAGCTTGCTCCGTCACATCCTTCTGCGCCCTGGCTGCACCGCCATCACTGTCACTGGCCTCTCCCATGTCATCTCCAGCGTCAACCCTACCACCGTCCGCCATCCGCCCGCCCCTTTACCCCTTCAGGCTAAGACAAGCTTAGCGCGCTGCACTATTGACACTTTGAGGCCTCACTGCAGATCATTGTGTTGGCGTTTGGCCCCATCCAAGTTATTGCATGAACCGCGGCCGTTCTCTAGACCCTCTCGAGCGAGCCGACTCAACGCCTAGACTCAGCCATGGGGTTAATGCCATTGCCATCTTGTCACCGTCCCCAACAGGCCATCGAGAGCACTGCGCAGAGCGCTTGACAAGAGCCATCCTGGACCCCTTGTTTTCATCGCCGCGTGCGGCATGTCGCACAAGAATCAAGTTCTTCAGTCGCCTGCATTCAGGTCGTCAGTTTTCTTGCTCTTGCGTTGATGATAGGTTGGATGGTTGGGTAAGCGCTCGTGTTTCAACTCTTTGCACACTCACTATTGGCTTGGACATTGGCTGATAATTATGCACCCTTTTTCCTCGTCCTCGCACTCGATTGGCCTGGTTCGTCGGGGAAAGGCCAATGGTAGAGCTCACATGCGGACTAGGAAATCCCCGAGGTCAGACATCGAACGCCGAAGCCTGGTCGCTGAATGGTCGAGATAAGATGGGCCACTCTGGGTCCAGTCATGGATTTACGATGCAAACATGATCTTCAACGCTCTGCCAGCGATCGCGGATAAGGCAAGCCGGTAAGAGCAACACTCTTCCCTTCACTACACCATTCCAGGTCTCTGTCCTCGATAGCCCTGATCGATAGAGTACCCCAATGACAGAGTACCCCAATATCTACGGTAATTTCACTTGGTCGACGGAATATTTCCTACTACTCATGGACGCTGGCGGGGGCTCAGGTGATCAAGCTCGAAGGCTGTTCCACCTTGACGCAGTAGCTGCAGCCACACCGGAGTAACGACATGTCACTCTTCACTCTATCTCCTAAGTTAACTCGCTAGCCTCGTTTTCCGAGCGATTGTTTGCTGCGGGACAATGTCACAATAAGCGCCGAGTTAGGGTTCATCCCACGCCACGCTTCGGAATCGGACTCCGCTTGGAATCGTGCGGATCTTCGAGGACTGACAGGGACGTGACGAAGATCATCCACAAATGCGACTTCACACACCGGGAGTCCAAAGGTATCGGTGCGCAGACATGGGTGTCCATGCGGGCTGTCTTTAACGCCGTCAAGCGAGGGCCAACAACCGCAGCTCTGCCAGACTGCACGGTGAGGTGTGATTCGTGAACATTATGGTGGGGTTGGTCGGCACTGTATGCGGTCTGCGGAGAAATGCGGCGTGCCACTGCGTCTGAGGATGCTCGAGTGCTCGGCCGGTTAAATTCGTGTCATTCGTCAAAGCCGACTTTCGACCGTTCAAGCGTTTGCTGGCCTCTCCAGTCAAAGACTATCGAACTGCGCGCTTGTACGCCGGAGGCGTATTTTGATAGTGGCTATGGCGCTTGAGAACTCACGGTGAGACCTCTCAGAAAGCCACCACTCGCTACGGTGGTATGTCCCCGAGCTAAAGGGTATCTACCGTACTCCAATACTGAGCACGCTGATGTCACGAATAGGCGACATTACTCGTGACGAGCAGGTGCGTTGACTCCGCTTCCCTTCTTTCCCCGAGTCAATGTCTTTTCTTTTTCGAGGTAAGAGGTTGCCTGAAGCTTGCGTGAGAGCTAAGCCAACGCTCCTGGCCGATTATCTCCGCGCAAGAACAGCAAAGCAGGATTCGAGGAGGGGAAGCTCAGACAACGAAGCTATTGGATCAACCTGGACTCAATATTTAGGCATAAGCCGACCTCATGGATTGGCGGCGACTATCTAAGCTCCCACGTTCCGTTCCACCCATGGACTCAGATGGGAAATTCTCCTAGAGTGCTGGGCCCGAGGATGGACAATCGCTAGTTTGGCTTGGGAGAATTGCCTTGCCTTGGTAAATCCCCGACGCGTAGGAAGCCGAGTCGCGTGGACATGCGCGTAGACGGTCAGAGTGGATGGATCTGCTTCTCAATCTGAATATTTAGATTAATAATTAATTAACGGGAGGAACGACTATAGATGCAGACAAGCTCAAGAGGGAAAGACGTTTTGCTGAGAGCAGCGGACTATTGGCGCTACGGTGTCGATCGTGCCGCCCCTCTGTCCGTTTTTGCGTTCGCCTTAGCCTGGAAGTCTGACAGGTCACAGCTGGGGATGCTCGTAGATCGTTGAAATGATGAAAATGTTCTTGAGATAATCTAATGTTAATATCGCGAATGAGCAATCCACATTAATTACGTACTACTCCGTAAGGTGTAAAGGCTATGCTGGTCCCAGAGTACAAAGGCAGGCATTAGGTAAGTCAGGGAGTCCTACCCGATTGAGAGTCTGGATTCTGGAGGATGAGCTATTCATCCTTTTACCCACTCCCACCTGGCCATCCCCATCAGGATCGACGCAATGGAGATCTCTCTATCGGCTGCTAGCCCAGGCGCCCGCACTGGCCATCCCCTCGCCCATTGTCATTGTCTGCAAAAGGAACTATAACCTTGCGAGAACCTGCGTCTGCCTTGAACCTCCTCCCACCCTGCTAGCCTCCAGCCCAGTACGACCGCAGGAGAATATCCATCGCATCTGCCATCGGATTCTTTGGCCTTTTTTGCTCCCAAGAACCCGACGCTAGAGGAAACTTTCCTATTCCTTTTCCCCCTCTGGACGCTGCCTATTTCTCCGGTCCCCTGGGTGTTACGGCCCTCTCCCTGTCTCTGGCCTGGACGGGGTTTTACTGGCGCCTCACTCTGTATACCGGCATTAGATTGCTTACCGTCCCCGGAGAAATAAGCCAGGAGGTTCAAGGAAGGGACGAAAACAAAAGAAAAATACGGGTTCGCAGGTAAGATACCCCAATGCGGTATTGCTTTTGGCGCCCCTTCTCCAGTGATCGCCCACCATGCTGCAATAAATCGAGCCCACCTGGGAACCATCGAAGCCATGGAACCCTGCCGTCACGATCTGATCGTCGTCTTCTATTTTGTGACTCCTCCGACTGGGATTTGCTGCTGACTGATTATAAGCTTCGCCGTCCCGACTCTGCGCTGCTGGCTCAACTATGCCTGCCAACCGAGGGTCTTTGAGTGCCGGATATGCTGCTGCCCGTCTCCAGACCACCTTTTTGTAAAGTTACCAGATGCAATCTCTCGTCCTCCCTCCCTCCTTCGTGCCAGCAGACTTTGGACACCTTCGATTCCCAGGCCCCGAGCGGCACTTGTTGAGGAGCCCTCGGTCTGCCAATGCGAGACGGTACACGCCCAGGGATTTCTCTCTCCCCTCTATGTCCAGCACCGTCCCAGCAGACGACCCGTTGGAGACTCTAGGAAATGTCAGGCGCCCTGGCCACCCGGAGCTGCCGAAGCCAGTGACTACCACCGTCACTTCTGCGGGAGCTGCTGTGACATCAGCAGTCCCACGAGTTATTCCTTCAACACTTCCAGACCATGTCACTGCTCGAGAGCCAGCGCTGCCGCGATATGTGACCGGGCCGAGTGACGAAGCCCTTCGACAGCCGCTCCACTACAGCGATACATTCTCCTCTTCACGAATTCCACCGACATTCACCGGGCAGCCAACGGCGGGACCCTCGACAGTGACATATCCGCCGGCATTTGGAGCTGGCATAACCGGAGTGCCTCGCACGTTGCCGCAGAAGACGACCCGACGTACGAAAGCTCACGTCGCATCGGCATGCGTGAACTGTAAGAAGAAGCACCTGGGTTGCGATCCGGCCCGGCCCTGCCGGAGATGCGTGTTGTCTGGAAAAGCAGTACGCAGCTGGATCATCTCTATCAGAGCCAGGGCCGATTGCTAACTGAGTTCAGGATACCTGCGTTGATGTCACGCACAAAAAGCGAGGGCGACCGCCGCTGAAAGCAGACGAAGGCTCAATTCGAACGTACGCAACGCAGATGGATCACCGGGGCGCGCCCACCGACCCAGGGCAGGCGAGACGGCCAATGCACCGCACGACGTCTTCCCGCGAACTTCGGCCCATGACTGATCTCCAGATACAACAGCAGCCTGGAATGATGGGCGGGCGTCTACCACCCGGACAACCGCAGCGATGGCCGGTAGTATATCCGCACACCATAGACCCTTCCTTGACAACGCAGCGAGCGATAGGCCATAGACGATTCTCTTCCTCCGGATCTACCCAGTCCTTGGCTTCGGTCTCACCAACGGGCTATGCGCCGATTCCCACAGGCTACAATCCAGCTCTGGCAGCTGGCCGTATGCCGCCAGGTGTTGGTGTTGGCGTTGGTAGGCCGATCCCCTATCCGAGCCCTGGAATGCACCCTACCCCATCGCCTCCGCAGTATCAGCACTACGGCGTCCCGATATCCTCGTACCCAGAAAACCCACGAGTCATGAATCGAATGCCGATGGGCGAAGCCGCCGTCCCTGCGCCAAGAGACCCTCGCGAGGGATACGCTGAGTCTCCCGTTCGACTCCCTCCGATCTACTCTTCTCCCATTCCCAATCCGCAGCCACCACCGCAGGCGTACCGAGTCAGCGATTCATACCCGGGGACGTGGTCGCCGCCGCCGCAGCAAGCCCAAGACCTTCGCCAGCGGGGATTTATAGAGCCGATATCCCCTAACAACCTGATGCGTCAGGCACAAGCCACCGCGGATGACGCACAAAGTATCCAGAACCCACTCGTGGATGAATTTTCCCTAGAGGGGCAAGCCCGGTTGGCGGCTACTCGCTCGTACGATGATCAACGGGAGCAGGCGCATGAAACAGACGAGAGCGACTCTTCGAGACCCGCGAAGCGCCGTAAGATGGCGTTGGAAAACATGGTCAACGACTGAAGCGGCTACCTAAACCAGATCATACTGGAGCTGGAGCTCCGAGAATTGACAATCTCTTACCGCATTTACCGGACAGTGTTTGTAGCCGGGCCTACAATGACTCACGATCGTGATGCATTTTTCCTTTGTTCTACGTTTGGTCATTATAACGGTTGGTCTCTGGCAGGTCAACAGGAGATGGATACTATCAGGTTGCACCTTGTTCGATTGACTGTACACTACTCTCTTTCTTCTTATTTTCTTTCCTACGCATATCTTTCTCTACCATCATCTCCTATGTCTCGGTCTCATCTTGCATCGGCGTTGGCTTTGGGTTGAGTCGTCTTCATTGCATGGCGTGCTGCATCATCTCCGGGTATATCTCTCGCAAGATTTGAGGTTTGTTTCATTGTCGGCTATAGACAGCGTTGCTTCTACTTTTCTTCTGCTTGAGAATGTACCATCATCTCATTTGCATTCTTTGCCTTTCCCTATGTTACTTAAAACGAGCTCGATTGTCTGCTATGCTTCGCTTCGCTTTCATGTTTCACTACGAGCCCTAATCATCTAGACACGATCCATACCGAATGCATTCTCTGCCTCTGTGACTTTCGCTGCAAGGCCCTTCACCGACCATTTTACCTTCGCGAACTAAGCCTTCCTACTATTGTTCCAGGGCTATTTTCCCCCTGAAGTCACATTTTCCTTGTCACTATTGCCGAATCACCATTCAATCTAGGGCATATTCACAACTACGACCACCATTCCAGCTCGATGTAACCGCCACAGTCAATGATCCCTTCACGACCCCCTTCCCTCTCCAGCGATTCGGTGGCCCGAGCGCCCTCCTCGCCGGGTATAAATATCTCGCTCTCGCCCCGGCTTGCGGGCTCTCTCCGTCTTCTGGATTCTCCCCGTCGGCGCTTTTCTCTCCTCTTCAGTCTGAGGTGGGGATGTTTGCGATCCGAGTTCGGCTAAGGCCGACTGAATACTCGCATGTCGGGTCTAGGTTCTCTCATTGATTGTGCATTGCAGGGTCTTGGGGTTGTAGGGGCGCATGTGCCCTAAGTAGGTAAGTACCTAGGTAGTCTTCGTAGTTCCTCGTAGTCTCTCGTAGTGGCTCTTTGTCCTTCAGGTTATGCATCATGCATAAACTAGGTCTAACGCTCGATAGGTGCACCTGCGTCGCATACCCTAGGCATCCGGCGTCAAAACGGAGGTCGAACCGCGAGTGGAATGCAGCCAGCCACATGAGACCTACCTCCACCTGAAGCGATGAGCAGCTGGATGACAGCGAGGGTCGCTCGCCTTGCGCTCTCCGTCAGACACGAACACTTTGATGCACGCCTTATTCATCTCACGTGTCAGAGGACGTGTCCTTGCTCCCCAGTTTGACAGGCATGCCGTTCGCCAAGTTGGAGGCGCGTGCCAACTGCTTCTCGAGAGAAAAGCGCAACAACTGTTCGCTTTGTAAGTCCGTTCCAGCAAAAGCCTACACTTGGTCCGGGACATGGTGCTAATGATCTCGGCTGGGTATACCTTGGCCTACGTGGAGTTCAAATCCCCGTGAGTACCCCCGGTGCCCCCTCGCTGGCCGTGCCGGTGCCATTTCGATAGCATTCCAAGCTTGGCAACATCAGTCAGTCCCGGGACTTCTACGGCCGGTCCTGCCCGCTGGATGACAGACACGAACAATCCCAGAAGTGTTGGGCCGAGCAAGCTTTTCTCGATGCAGAACATGTATAAGATAGGACGTCTCGGTGGAAGGTGTCTCGAGAGCGGTCGTGCATCTTGATTGCCGACCAGGGAACATACGACGAGATCCTTCAAGGAGAAGAGCATGCCCGGGTGAAGCTCATGCTTCATCGTCCCTTCAGTTCAATTGATGACCTACAACGGCGGGCCGCGGGAGACAACACAAACGCCTGGCTAGCCCTAAAGCCCAGCTTTGTTCGGCCATGCTTGAGAGGATAAGTTCCTTATCTTTGGAATCGTGGATGGCCTCAAGATTACGGTCTGCGAAGGTCTGCGATGGTATCCGAGATCAGCAGTTGGGTGATTACGATAATACCCATATGATTTTAACCAGGATGGAAAAAGGCTCCCCGAGTACCATCAGGACCAGCTTTCCAGATCTGGTATCGAGTTCAAAGACCCGAACACTAACAATCCGCGGGCTACCGGCAATCCTCAAGGCCATGGGCTCACCAGTGGACCAGGAATCTTCCTGTTGGGGCTGTATCTCTCGACGTTCGGTGATATTAATGGGTTTTCGTACCGATATCTTCTCACCCAACCTAGCTGCTTGCCTTGTCCAGGCTCATCAAGCACACAATAGAACTGCATATCTCGCATGGATGGGAAAGTTGAAGAACCACCGGGACGAGCCATGCCACTTGCTTGGCTCCATTACACCAATACAGTACTAGGCTAGCAACCCCAGCCCCTACCCATCAGGATCCTGTTCGGTTCTAAGCCTATCCTCGCTTATGACATATATCGTTTGTTGGGGTGCGAGTTCAAGACGCCATGGGTCGAAGATCATTACGTGAAAACAATCATGTTCTGGGGTGATGACGCGCTCGGGAGAGCACTTGGTAAGTCCGTCACTTTCCCTTCTACCTCTTTCGTTTTCAGGGTGAGTGTTATATCTTATATTTAGTGTACTGACCCCAGTCACAGGGCAGGCCAGCTGCATGCTGAAGGCAAAGCTATGCATAGCTTTATTGATTTCCACATACGACGAAGCCATTTTCCTAAAGCAGGAGAAGGCTCGTCCTGTGTGCTCGGTGTGCTGGGCGCAACGAGACCTGCTTGCCCGTGGGTTCTCCTCGTCTAGCTACTATCTCCATGATATGGTGGTCTAGGGAAGAAGCTACGGTCGACGAACTCGGTCCCCTTGTCAAGGGCAAGCGGTATTGCAAGTCAGGAAGGACAACGGGGCACAAGGCATCTCGAAGAGGGAGAAACATGAAATGACTCTCCTTGTGAACTTGGTGGAGCATCTAGAGAACGAGGACGACATTATGCGTGGATGGAACACCCCAGACATGCCAGAGATCAACAAATGGTATAATTCTAGAGAGATAGAGGATATTAAAGCTCCACAGGCACCGTCGGAGCGTGCCCTACATTATCCTACGTCTTTACCAGCTCGTACTCGATCCGACCAGCCCGCGCCTCGGTCTATGCCTCCGACTGCTTCCCAATCTTTGCTCAAATCTTATTTTTAATTTTTTCAATTTTAGTAATCTTTGGGCAGCCCCTAATATTTTTTTTTATTTTTATAAATTTTAATAAAAAAATAAATAATAGTATACCTATTAGTAAAGTAGCTATAAAAATATTAGTATTATCAAAATTTATTTAAAATAATTAAAAAGTACTTTTTATAGGTTAACAAAAACTTACTAATATAGTTTTTAATCTTATAATAAGTCTTCCTAAAAAATAAGTATATTATTTTATTATTTTATAAATAATTAATTTTAAACTCCTTTTTAGGAATATATATAAGGTTAAAAAAGTTAAAAATTAAAAAATTAAAAATAATTTAAAAGTACTTTTAACTTTTATTTTTTAATAATAATAATTTTACTTACCTTTAGTTTAAGGTCTAGTATAACTACTTTTTTATTTAAAATTTTTAAATACTTTTATAAATAGTCTAGGCTTAAATTAGTTATAAAAATAAATTATAAAGTAATTTTTATTATTTATTTTTTTAGTATAGTAATAAATATATTATAATAAAATAAAAAAGTAGAAAAAATAAAAACGGATAAAAAAAGGTAAAAAAGGTTTTAATTAAGATTTTTTAATAATTTAAAATATTTTTTATTTAAGAAAAATAATATAAGGGATTAAGGCCTTATTAGTATTAATAACTATTATATTTGTATTATAATTAAAATTATAAGTAAAGTTTAAAGGTAAGCTTAGGTAAGCTAAGCCGCTAGGTTATGTAACTAAACTAGTTATGGTGACCAGTAGACAAGTTGGGCCGAGCTGTTCTCTGGCTGTAAACCACACGCCTAATGAACTGGATGACTTTCTTAGCGCGACTAAGCAAACTAGATAATTTTTTAATAAACCGCTGTTTTAGCCTTATTATATAACTTACCTAGTAATTTACTAGTAAAATTATTTTTTCAGGCTTAACCCTAGCTAAACAAAATAATACCCTTATTTTATAAAATTAATTTTTTTATAATTTTAACTAAACTAAGTATTTTAAAACTATTTTAAATATTTAAAAGTTATATTTATATTAATAAAATACAAGAATTTTATTAATTAATTTAAAAAAGGGTAATTATTTAAAATAAATAACTTTACACGCGCTGCGCGCCCGCGCGAAGTATTTTACTACTAAGTTAAGCCTAATTAAAAAATAATAATAGGTTAATAGAGAGGTTCTGCCACGGGAGCGCTCGGCGCAACTTGTTAAATTTATAGTGCCGGCAGTTCTAAATTAGGTAATTTTACGTAACCCCTGGCACGGCGCACTAAAAGGTACTAAGATAGGATAGATAAAAAAAGGCCAATTATAAGCTTTATAATAAGGGTACCCATAGTACTAAGCCTAGTTAAAAGGCCGCTAAGCCTAGTTAAAAAGCCACTAAACCCTTTAAAATTAAGCACACGGTGTGCTTAACAAGCACACCGTGTGCTTAATTTTTAGCCTACATTTTTACCGCCTACTGGTTTAAATCCGCGCTAACCTAATAAAATTAAGCACACTGCTATGCCTACGTGGCAGAACCTCTCTAATTATGTTAGCACCCGCTTTTAATTAGGGTTCCGCTTTATAAAACCCTGTTAAATAGTTGAATTACCCTGTTGAAAAAGACTAACTCGTTTACAGTGGATTGATCCCCCGTTTCAGGACTTTAGCGCTTCGGCCTCTCCCGCTGCCAAGGAACCGGCGTTCCTTGAGACACCTTGCGTGGGCTCCAAGGAGGTACAGCATTAGCTAAGGCATGTATTTTTGCTTTGTAGTTGCCTGGCACTGTTTCAGTCTTCGAATTTCGAGAGCGTATTTATACTCGAAGGTGGGCATAATATCCAGTTGAGCAACAAATTGCACCGGTCCACCATGTTCTTTCCATTGCTGCGGTCGAATGCTTTGTATGCTATAAAACTCCCTATCTACAACCTATCAAGTTAATTTGAAGCCAGGTATATGAAACCCGGTAGGGAAAACGGGAATGTGATCGAGGGCTTTATCGCTTGGTTACTCTATAAATAACTAAGTCTGGTCGCTGCATTGGGAGGAGCGGTTCAATGTTTGGACGCAATTTTAGCGCCGAGAATTAATAGGCACGCTTAACTTGACTTCACCAACGAAATGATTTCGGTTTCTATACTTAGATATCTAGCCGCCCACTCACCATACTAAATTGTCGTTTTGAGCGCCAAAAGAGAGGCGTGATCAGCCATGCAAGTTCTCCAGCAAGGAGATATAAAGAGGTAATAAGCTGCCTTCGACAGAATATGACTTTCGGTATTATTCACTACATCCCAAGGTCTCTTGGTCTGAAGCCTCCCAAGCTATATATACACTTTTTTGCCTTTGAACAATATGGCTGGTGCTAGAGAGGGTGTCAATTTTGTTAGAATCTTCTTCTACGGTGGAAACACTATCAGTGCCGAACGCAAAAGGAGCTTAGTAGCCCTAGCCTATGCGACAGCACGGGATCAACTACTGGCCCCCAAAGCAATTTTGATTCGGTGAGTCGTCAGGTACCCGAAGGTCGCTATCACGCTTTGTCCACTCTTTTTATCTTGATACATATAAGCACTACCATTACTTCAAATGTATATCTCGTCATAATTATATGCTAACTAGTTTCCTATTAGTTCCGACATGCACAATACCACCACCAACAACGGCAGGCATGTCGTAGATCCTAAAGGCTGGCATGGAACCTTCGCCTTCAAGGGTAGCGATCAGCTTCTCCGTGAATACCATGTGGCATCACACGGTTATACCGATGGTAAAGAGGACTTTGCTCTTAAGGAAGCTACTCATACCTCAGAGAAGGCGGACAGCACTCGTCGTGGCGGGCCGCGGTCCGATAAGATTGTTTGGCCAGCCGAAGAGTTCCTTGAAGAATATAAAGGCAGTCCTATCGGCTACTCACACCTACCAGTTCAAGGGTAGCTGCTAAGTAGTAGCTTGTGTTGAATTACGGGGCTCGTGGCTCTCTGTTGCGCAAGGAATTTGCTACAATCCAGACGTTACACATGGACTTTTACTCTAGGGGTTTCGATATCGATGTTCAGGATCTTCATGCTTATGGTGGTTGTATGCTACTGGAGGGAATTTTAATGCACCAAGCTGGCATTCTAGGCTATATGGGCCCTCATCGAGAGGCCAATTTCTTATCAAATGCGGCAGGGCATGTAGTCTTCGAGATATGGCTATATATAAGCATGATGGACGCTCTGAATCCATTTATAAACTTCCCATTTTCACCTGCTGTAATCAAAGTGACTAGATTTGGCTCCGCTCGTAATCAGGCAATGCCCATTTGACCATCCACTCCGACTTTAGCACCTCTTCAGCTGTCGGTCGCTCTTTTGGCCGGAACGACAGCATTCGCTGCATCAAATGCAGAAACGCAGCTTTCTCGCTTTCCTCCATCTCGTCCCCTAATTTCCGTCTCCACTTCTGCACACCGACCTCAAATGACTCCTGAAGCGGAGGCCATCTATTTTCCCTGTGGGATTCTGTTGGATGCCCATCCTCATCAAAAAATCGCGGTCGTCCTTCCCAACGCCGCCACCACTCCGAAGGCATAGGTCCAAGTACATCGACATGTTGAGAGACTATCTCATCCTCATGCACGAAATCGGTGCTAAAAATAGCTTTCATTCCGATGACCTCCCAGATTGCCGTAGCCAGACTCCAGATATCTGAGGGATATGCGAGGCGGGTTTGCGGTTCGAATTTGGCTTCTGGAGCTCGAAAAGCGGGTGGCGTGTGGCAGTCTTGCCCAAGACGATCTTCTGAAGAGGGTGAAAACGCCTCACCAAAGTCACTAAGAAGCGGGTGCGCGTCGGATAGTGAGAACTCTTCTGCATATTTTCCTAAGAACAGCGGCACAACTGCCTTGGCAGGCACATTAGGGGGTAATGGCTCCCCGTCACATCGTGTGACGGGGACTGTCTCCGGTTCACCGTACTTGTCATAAAGCTGCTTGATGGAAAGATCATCGAAACTTGATGGGAGCTTGACCAAAACATTGCCAAGGTGTATATCTAGATCAGCGATTTGCGAGCGTCAGCTTACAGGTCAAACGCACGTAGATATCGTGATCGCAAACCTCCGTGAACGTAGCCTTGAGAATGTGTATAAGCAACGGCCTGTGTAAGTCCGTATGACAGTGCTCGAGCAACTCTGAGGGAGAAAAGGCGGCTAAAGGAGATCTCCCTGAGATTGCATTGTGCAGGGGTCACCGTGTAGCATGTATGTCTTCCATTAGGACCTTGCACTTCGAATTCATCTAGGAAAACAGGGACTAAACCATGCCCGGGGTGTGCGGGTGAGGACGACGGGGGAGAAGACAGAGACTTAAGGACTTTTGTCTCGCGCGGAAGCGAGTCTGCTATATTGACCTTGACTGCAACATATCGCTTCAGATGGGTATCCAGGGCAAGCCAAACCGTCGAATAGCCCCCAAAGCCAAGTTTATCTGCAATGTGGTATCTGTCATTTAGCACGTCCCCAATCTTGATGGGATGATAACCCCCAGGCTGATATTTTTCGAGTGTCTCTACACCCTTAATCCAGTTGTACTCGATGCGATGGTTCTCAGCCATTATGGAGCCCCACCGCGCGAAGTATCCCGATCTGGGCTGTCGCGGGCGGGAAAGGGATTGGAAAAATGGAATTGAAGGTGGACGTGAGTTCGCCAATATACCAAGTGGCACAGGATTTGTAAATATTTTCGAGCAGCCAGTCATGGTATGCTGGCGTGGTTGTTCAAAGATATTGCTGGAAGCGCTCTGGGAGCATGAACAAAGGTCATGGCAAGGTTCACAGTGAGACGTGGTTAGTTAGTTAAGCTAGCTCCATTGTCATGTGACGCATACACATCACATAACATAGTTACCTAGTTAGTTATTAGCCACGGAGTAACCTTGGAAAATATTATTATTTTTTATTATAAATATTATTATTATAATATGGTAGCATGCTATCCAGGCTATAAATACCTAATTTTATAATTATTTAAATTAAAAATTTTATGCTAATTTAATTTAAGGCCTATTATTTTTTTTAACTTTTTTTATTACTTTTTTTAATAGCTACATGGGCTTAAATTAATAAATTATTAAAAATTTATATTTTACTAAATATAATTTAAATTAAAAGCTTTATAACCATAGTTTTAAAGGCTTTGAATAAAAATTACTAATAATTATAAGTTAAATAACTTTATTATTTTTTTAGGAAAATAAAAAGGTAGTTAATATTATTTATTATAACCTTTTTAAACTTTTTTGATTTTTATAATATTATAAATTAGGTTATAAACCACCTAGTAGCAAGAAAACTTTTATAATATATTTTTTTATAAATTAATAATTTTAATATTTTACTTTTTTAATAATTATAGCTATTTATTATTTTAGTAATAATTTTAATTTTTTTTATTATTATAATACCCTCCGCCGCACCTGCCTTAAAATAATTAATAAAAATAATAATTTTTTTATTATATTTTTTTTACTTTACTTAGTGTCAACGTTGGCCACTGACGGCACACTAATACTGCCGTCGGACACCGCCTTGACCCCTTTTCTTTATTTAATGTAGCTAGCCTTTTACGAGATAATTAATAATATCATAAATTCTTTTTAAACCGTTAAAAGTATAACAATGGTAGCATGTCCTTTAATATAACTAGTTAAGTAAATAACTTAATATTTTAATTAGGTATTTTAATTAAGATTAGGCCAAGAGGCACTAATTAAGTAATTTTTAGCGCCCGGGAGGCCTGGTAGTACTTTCTCTAAACCTTTACTTTTATTTATTTATATTATTATTTACTTGTTTATTTAGTTATTTTTTATTAAGTTAAATAACTAATTAAACTTTTAAATTCCTAAAAATTAACTATATCTAGCAACTAGCTAATAGCTATTTTTTTTAACTAACTAATAAATTTAGTAAACTTGCTTTTTTAATTCTCTCTCTACAACTTTTTTACCTTTTACTTATTTATTAAAAAATTATTAAACTCTTAAACTCCTATTTACTATTTATATATATTAGTTAACCGGCAAGCGTTTTCTTTTTTTTGCCTTTTAAATAATAATTATAGCTAACATAAAGGGGGCCCAAACTAACTAGAATAATTTTTAGTAATATTAGCCCATTAATTAAAAACCTTTTAATAGGTGGGATAGTAGTATACTAGGAAGTTTAATTAAAAAACTATTTTTTTATTAATTTTATAATACACTATACGGCTGTACTATTTCTTACTTAGTATACTTACCCCCTGGTATAAAATATTAACTAGTTAGTTTTTTACTAGGCTATAAAAGATCTCTTATCTCTTGGCTAAAGGATGGGAAATATATAAATTAGTAAGTAAAAAGTATAAAAAATTATTTATCCCGTGTCTATAAATTTATTCTTGCTAAAATTAAAGTAACCTTTAGGCTAAATACAGGCAAGCTTATTAATATATATTAATAATATTATTACTCCGGAATTAACCTCTAGCCTGGAATTAATTAAGCAGGAATAAGTCTTTATAATTAAAAACTATAATTTAATAGTTATATAACCACTTGCTAGTAATACTAGCTAGCTAATTAATTTTAATACTAGTAAATATTTTATATACCTAATTTTTACCTTTACCACTAATATTTTTTTATTTTTTAGGCTATTTATAGGTTTATTTACTTTTTTAGCTATTACTTTTTAACCTAGCTTATTTACACTATTTTAGCCTACCTAAACTACTAGCTTATTTATATTTTTAACTAAACTAATTAGGTAATAGTTAAACACTTTAGCTACTTATAATTTAGTAAGCTAGTAAACTTAACTAATTACTAGCTAATATTTTTAGTATTATTTAAAATAAGTAGTAATAAAATTAATTATAAAACCTAGGCGTTCCCTTGTCTTATTAATTATAAAAAAAGGGGATAGTATAATTAATATTAATATTAATACTAATACTAGTTCTTAAATCCATAACATAAATTTATAAATAAATCTAGATTCTTAATAATATTTTTAATAGCCTTTTTAACAGCCTCCTTAACTACCTTTTTAATAACCTTTTAACTCCGGCTTATAATAGGTAAATTAGTAACCTTTTAACTCTGGTTTATAACAGGTAAATTAGTAATTTTTTAATTTTAAACCTTTTAATCCTGGTTTTTAACAGGTAAATTAGCTGCCTTTTAATTTTAGTCTTTAACAGGTAAATAATCTAATAGCTACAGACTTTAAATTAATTTTATAACAGGAATTAAATAGCTATTTAAAAATTATTAATAATAGTTAAGCCGCTTTTAAAAACAGACTAAAAAAGAACTTTAAAATTTTTTAAAAAAATAACTAAGTAATAAATAACTAAACTAATAAAACACGGGAATTAAAGAACGCATATAGGCAAAACCTTAAAAATATATACAAAGTTTTTAGCCTAGCCTAATAGCCGGAACCTTATTTTAAAAGGCTAGAGGCTTATCTACAAGTGCCTTAAAAATAGGATCCAGAACCAGAACCCCTAGATCCTTCTTACTAAAACTAAAAAAATATAAAAAGGGGGCGCAAATATAAAAAAGGTAATTTATTTTACTAGCTAATAAACTAAGACTAATTTTTTTAAAAAAAAAGTTTTAGCCTGGTAAAGCTGCACTAGGAAGATATTATTAAAAAATAAAAAATATTAATTACTTTTAGCTTAATAAAGTTAATAATAAAAATTTATTAATAAAAAAGCGCGGGTTAAAGACCTTTTATAAAAATATATATATTTTTATAAATTATATTTTTAATATGGCAATTTTTAAGGGAAAAGCGGTTATTAAAGTTAATATTTATAATTATTTAAAAGATATTGCTTTAAAATAGTATATTATAAAATTATTTTAGGTAAATAAATAAGAGCTATAAATTTTTTTTTAAAGTAGGAATAGGTTACTAAGCTTATTAAATACTTTAAACTTTAATTAGTTAAGGTAATAACTTATTTTTTAAAAAATAAGTTATGGTTTTATAAATATTTAAGCTAGTAAAACTTTTTGTTTTTTTATATAAAAGTTTTTAAAAAATATAAAGTTAATAAATATTAGTAATATATTTAATTAACTAACCCTAGCTTAAAGTAAACTAAATAGTATATTATATTAAAAAATTAATAAACTAACATGCCGCACAATAATAGCAGACTTTTTAAATATTTTTAACTTTAAATTTAATATTTAAAAAGATATTATTAAATTACAAGATAGTAAGTAAAAAAATAAATTAAAATTTAAAAAACCCTATTATACTTTTTATTAAGTTAACTAGCGCCCTTAAAAAATATAACCCTAGATATATATATAAGTATACTAGGCGCGACTAAACTATGTTTAACCGCTTTAACTACTTTAACCTTTGCCTTTACTACTATAAATAATACCTTGGACGCTGGTTTACTAGTAAAAACCATAAAATTTACCGCCTGTTTTTAATTAAGCTACCTAAAAATTTAAAAGAAATAAGTATCCCGCAAGAAATAATAAAAATAATAAAAATAAAGATTAAAAAGACTTTAATAATCAATGCTAACAAGGGCCTGGTAAATAGCTATAAAATTAATATAAGATCTTTTTAGCTTAATTTACTTTTACTTTTTAATTATAATTACAAGTATACTATATTAATTTAAATACTAGCACCCTTTATGCCCAGGTTATTATGCTAGTAACTTTATTATTTACTTATTATAATAACTTAATAACTATACCTTTCCTGTTTAAAACTTTATTAGCCGCTTACTTTAAAAAACTAATTAAAACTTTATTAATAACTTACTTTAAAAAGCTATCCAAAGATTAGTACCCAAAGAAATATACTAAAATTAAAAGCTTAAAAAACTTAAATTTTTTAAATATTAATAAAAACTAAGTTATGCTAGCTAGTACTATAATAGCTATATATTATAAGTATAATAAAAAATTTAACTTTTAAAATACTTTATTTACCTATCTTAAAATATATAAAAAGTAAAATTACTTAGCTACTTTACTAGTAAATACCAAAGTTTTACTTATTATAAAATTAAAAATATTAGCCAAAACCAGCATAAAAAATAAACTATGTTAATTATAAAAATATTTAATTATTTTTTAAGTATTAACTTAAAGGTAAAAATAAATAAGGTTTACCTAGATACTAAATATATTAAAACCTTAATTAACTATTAAATAGTATAAGATTTAGGCCTAACTTTAAAATTAGCTAAATATATATTAATATTTAGTATTAGTTCTTTTTACTAAATAAATAAAATAATATCCTTTAATACTTATTTACCTAGCTAGGTTAATAATTAGCTAGTATTAAAAAAGATTCTTATAACTATATATATTATTAAAAACTTATTAATAAAGCTACTTATTAGCAATAACACGTTAGGTCTAAAAGGTTTTAAAATTAATTTTTAAACCTAGAAGGAACAGGTACATGCTTATTAAAATTTAATTTTTTTTTTTTAAATTTAAGTAAAACCTAATAAAGTATATTTAGTACTTATATAATTTACTAGTTAAGTAACTTTATAACCTTATTATAAAAATTATTTACTAGTAATAGTAAAAAGCCGCTTTTTATTAATAAAAATTTCTTTTTAAATTAAGCAACTAACTGGGCTATATACTATTTACTTAATTAATTAACTTTTTTTTTATAAGTTAAGATTAAAAACTATTTTTTTAGCTTATTATTATTAGCTATTAAATAAGACTAGGTTATTTTTTAAACACGGACTTTTTAATAATAGCATAAATYAATAATAAAAACACTTATTTAGCAAAATTTAATCTAGCTACTTAAGTTTTAGCTACACGGGCTATTAATTTTTAAAAAAAATAATTATAGCTTTTACATAAATTTTTAAAAAATTACTTACTTATTAAGTTACTACCTCCCAAGCCACCTTTATATTTATTTTTTTTAAAAATATTTAAAAATCTTTAGACCACTGTTTTTTGGAATAGTATCTTTATTTATAAAAAACTAAAAATTATAAAAAAAATCTCCCGCCTTATAAAGAATTATTATATTTAAAAAAACTTTTTAAATAGTAATATAGCTTTAATCCTAAAAAAACCAGTAAATAAGTATCCTGTTAATTAAAGGGTGGGAATTATAAATACTAAAACCTAAGGTTTATTACTTAAGATAAAAGGACAGAGACCTAGTAAATAAAATATTTAATAAACTTTATATAAATAATAAAATAAAATAAGTAAAAGGGCATACTTTAAGTGCCTACCCTATTTTTATTATTTAAAAAAATATAATAAAAAATAGTAAAATAGTTTATAAAGGTTGTGTTATAGTAAATATTAAGCACTTAAATATAATTTTAAAGCCTAATTTATACCTAGTATTAAAGTAAACTAAAATATTAAATATACTTAAGGGCAAGTATTTTATTTTACCTATTAATATAAAGGCATATTTTTATTAATAGCTAGTACGCCTAAATTACTATTATTATTTAATAATAATTAGCTATTAGGGCTAGGAATATTTTAATATTACTATTATAAAATATATTAATTTTATTATTTTTATTTAATAATAAATAAATCTCTTGCTAGTAAAGTTTTAAAAGTTTTATAAATACTATATTAATAATATTATTATTACTTTAAAAATATTAAATAAGAATATAACCTACCTACGCTAGGTCTTTTAGTAGCTACAAGATTTAAACCTTAGCCTTAACCTAAAAAAAAGTTTTTTTACTTATCCAAGTATTTAGCTACTAGGATAGCATGTTGTTATCACTGGTATGGTGTTGCAACTGCGCAGTGTTGCAATGACGCAATCCGGCGGCCTGAGGCCGCCGGGCGGAGGAACATTAGCGCCAAACTAGCCGCGCGCCAAGGCGGCGGCTAGTTATATAATATATAAAATACTAAGTTTAACTTTAAACTTTAACTTAAAAAATTAGTAATTAATTCCTACTATAAATACACGATGCCTTTTTTATTATAATAATTTATATTTTCCTAAGCTTACCGTAGTATATAAATATAATTTATAATTTTAATTACTTTTTTTTTTAAAAAAAAACTTATTTTATATAATAGCTAGGTAATAAACTTAATCCCAGGGGCTAGTAAATAACACTTTAAAAAAGTAATTATAAATCCTAACTTAATAATTAACTAATATACCTAAAAAAAAATTTATAAACTTTAAACTAAAAAATCCCAAGGGCACCCTTGTTATTAAACCCTAAATTATATAAAAAATATTAAAATATAAAAGGCCCGCCCAGGGGCAAGAAAATAAAAATAATAAAAAAATTACTAAAAAATTACAGGTAATACTAAAAGTAATTTTAGTAAAAAAAAAGGAATTACAAGAATAAAAATATTATAAAAAAAAAAAAAAAACACTAATAAATTTATACTTAAATTAAAAAGGCACGCTAATAAATTACAAGGGCTAAAGCTAACTAGTAAATATATAATATACTTATTTAATTTATTAAGTAATTAATAATCCCGCGCTAAATAAATTTTAATAACCTTATAATTTTAAAAAAAACTGCTGGAGGGGTTATAGTAATAATAATATAATTTAAAAAAAACTTTTTAAGAAAATTACTATTTATAAAACCATACCAAGTAAATAATATTAAGAAATTTAATAATTAAAAGTTAAATATAAAAACACACTTTAAAACCTTTTTAACTTACTACCTAAATAATAGCTATAAAATATCCTAATTTATTAAATTCCTAGTAAAGGACCGCAGGCGGGAATAGTTTAATATTTATAAAATAAAAATTATATTTACCTAAAAAGAATTCCTTAATACACTAGTTAAAATAATTAATAATAAAATAGTGCTGGTTAATAACTTGCTAATTAAGTAGGGTAACATAAAGTAGTAACCATAGTAAACTATTAAGTAATTTACGTAATTACTAAACTAAATTAAAAAATACTTACCCTATAAATATAAAAATAATTAGCGCCAAGGATACCTATACTAAAAAATCCTAGAGAATATATAAAAAAAGTTTTTTATTTATAAATACTAAGAGCTAAAACGCTACAATAACTATATATTATATTTAATAAGTATTAAGAATAACATGCCCGAGTGAAAAAAAATAATTATAAAAAAAAAAAGGAATTTCTTAACTAAACTTACACAAGGCCATTAGTAATTAAAGTTAAGGCGCTTTTTATTATTAAAGGGAGTGTAAAAGCAAACACTAGTATAAAATAACCTAATAATTTAAATAATTTCTTATTTATAAAAAAGCTATACCTAGGCAAATGCCTAAACTACAGCTATGCTAAATATTTTAAGTAATATTACTAATTACTAAGCAAAGGTTAAAAAAAAAAAGCACCTTTATAATAGTAACCTTTAAGTAAATTTAATAATATAAAAAATATAAAATCCTAAAGCTCTGCGCGGTGCAAGCTTTAAAAGTTTATATAAAATAAAAAAATACGCCACGGGCCTGGGTAATCTAGGTAAAAATAAAAAAAAAAAATAAAAAATAATAATATACAAGGGTTTTTATTAATTTTAAAGTAAAAGTAAATTTTATAAACTAGCGCTGGGTAAAGTCCTACCTAATATAAAGTAAAAAATTAGCCTATAAAGTACACGTAGTTAATAGCCATATAATAATATTTTATAAAAAATATATACTTATAGTTTATGCTAGAAATTTTACGTGTAATATATAGTATTATTAGCAAAACTTTAAAGCTATTAATATTAATAGTTATAATATAATTTTAGGATTTTCATGGCTGCTAGCCATAATACCCATTTTAAATTAGTAAACTAGCAATTAAATATATAGTTAAAAAGTAAAGTATAATTTTAAATACTTATAGTATATAATAATAGTATAAAAATATACTATAAAAATTACTGTAGGAGTTAAAGTACTTTTAGTATAAATTTTTAAGTAAAAAAACCATGTTATAATACATTTTAATAGGGTAAAGGTTAAAAAAATCCTACTGCCTAAATAATATTACAAATATATAAATATATTTTTTAAAGTAGAAGTAAATATTCTTGCATTTTATTAATCCTATAATTATATAATTAAGTTATAACCTGGTGCTAAGCCTTTAAGTAAGTATATTTACTTATTATTTTTAAAGGAGCTTAAGGTCCTATATAAATATATTAAAAAAGTTTTTAAAAAAGGCTAAATATACCTATTAAAAAGTCCTGCGGGAGCTTTAGTACTATTTATACTAAAAAAAAATAGCAGCCTATATTTTTACATAAATTATTAAGGCCTAAATACTATTATAATTAAAAATATATACCTACTACCATTACTTAACGCGACCCTTAATTATTTTAAAACAGGAAAAATCTTTACACAGCTAGATTTACAAAACACGTACTATAAACTTTAAATTTATAAGGAAAATAAGTAAAAAATAGTATTTAAAACATAATTTAAACTTTATAAATACTAAGTTATACTATTTAAACTAGTAAATATACTAGTAATATTTTAATTTTATATAAATCATGCCCTAGCTAGGCTAATTAATATAATTTATATTACCTATTTAAATAATATTATTATTTTCTTAAAGAATAAGAAGAAATATAAATAATATATATAAATAATTTTTAAAAGACTACGTAATTTTAAGCTATATATAAAAGTTAGTAAATACTTGTTTTATATTAAAAAAATCAACTTTTTAGGCTTTATTATAATTATTAATAAAATTAAAATAAAACTAAAAAAAGTCCAGACTATTGCAAAGTGGCTAATACCAAAAAATATAAAAAAAGTAGCATTTTTCTTAAGATTTTATAGCTTTTATTAAAGGTTTATTAAAAATTATAGCCAAGTCGCGGCAGTATTATTTAATCTTATAAAACTTAATATAGTTATAAAATACTTATTAAAAAAAAAGGCCTTAAAGGTATTTAATATATTATGCCTTAAATTTATAAAATAGTTATTACTATAATACTTTAACCTAAAATTACACATGTAATTATAAATTAATGCCTTAAAATATGCTATTACTAAAATATTATTTTAATTAATAAAAAATATATAGTGGCACTTAATTACCTTTTAGTTTTATAAATTAAAAAACGTAAAAACCTAGTATAAAACCCATAACTTTAAAATACTTATAATTATAAAATGCTTTTAAGTTTAGAAATATTACCTTAAGGGTAGCAAATTTCCTATTAAAATGCTTATAAATTATAATAATTTATAATAGTTTATAATAACTAAGGACTTAATATAAAAACAAGTGTAATAGGCTAAAAAACTTATAGCTTTTAACTTTATTATTAAACACTGCCCAGGGGCAAAGAACCTAGTAAATACTTTAAGTAAAAAAGTGGACTATGTTTTTAAAAAAAAAAAAAAAAAGTTATAGGTAGAATAGTTTTTTATAAATTATAAGAGTAACTAAATAACTAACTACTATTATACCTAAAGTTTAAATTATAACTTAATATATAAGTTATTATAGTAAATAAGAACCCGCATGTAAATAAATTATAATTAAGTATTATAAAACTACTTTAGGTGGCTTAAAAATGCAACAAAAAATCTAAAAAAATAAAAAATAACCTTATAAATCCAGACTGTAAAAAAGACCTTAAGTATTAAAAAGTAATAAATAATAACTTATTATACTTTAAAAACTAAGTTTACATGCTAAAATTAGTAACACTTTATAAAAAAATTATAAAGGCAAACCATAACAAGCCCCAAGGTGGGTATTAGGGTATTAATATAACTATTATAAATATTTTTTAAAGGTACTATTAGCTAAATATAACTAAATATATTAAAAAACATGTTAAAAAGTGCAATAGTTGCTAAAGAATTACAGTTTATAGGTATAAATTATATAAATTATTAAAATTATTAAGCTTACTAAAGGCACCCGCGGAATAGATTAATATAGACTTTATTACTAATTTACTACCTATAAAATATAATAAGCGTGTATATAACACTATTTTAGTAGTAATTAAGATATATACTAAATTTATATAATATATCTTATACTTAAAAAATATTAACATAAAATAACTTGCAAATACCCTTATAAATAATATTTTTTACTTTATTAATATATTAAAAAACATGGTTAGTAACCATAAAAGTTTTTTTACTAGCATATTTTAGGCTATACTAAGCCACTGCCTGGGCGTAAAATAAAAATTATTTACTATATATTACCTATAAATAAATAGTTAAACCAAGAGGTAAAACCAAGTTCTTAAATACTACCTTTGCGCTTATATTAACTAGTACTAAGATAATTAACTATAATAAATTAAAATAATATAATTTATAAATAATAACATATATAAATAGTTTATAGGATATACTTTTATTAAAGCCCTTATAAATTTAAAGGTAACTATGCATATTAATATTAAGGGGCTTAATTAAGCATTAAAAATTAAACTTTAAAAAGCTATAAAGTTTAAAAAAATCCACGCGAATTTAAAGAAATAACTACAAAAATTAAAAAAAGCTATAGTAACCTAATATAACAAAAAATATAAAAAAATAAGCTTTAAAATTAATAACTATATTATACTTTGCATAAAAAATATTAAGTTAGCAAGACTAAATTATAAATTAAGTAAAATATTTATTAGCCTGTTTTTAATAATTATAAAATAAGGAAAATAGTTCTATAAGCTACTACTCCCACTAAATATATAATAACTATATAATATTTTTTATATTACACTTTTAAAACCTTACCATGGTAACCTATTTTAAGCGCTAAATATTAGCCCTATACTAGTAAATAGTAAAAAGAAATACTTTATTAAAAAAATTCTTAATATTTATAAATTTAAGGGCAAGGTATAATACCTTATAAAATAGCAAGAATAAAATAACATAAAAAATAATACATGGGAGCTAAAGGCTTATATAGCTAAAACTATAGCACTTAAAGATTTTAAAAAAACTTATAAAAATAAATTGTGTAAAGTAAAAAAACGCTAAATATAAATATTTATGTCTACAACCTACGTGTACTTGTAAAGAAAGAAGAAAACATGTTATTTTTATTAATTAGCGGCGCCCGTAGGGCCTTTTAACAAAAAAAAAAAAAATAAAAATATAAAACAAAATAAAAAAAAAAAAAAAAAAAAAAAAACTTAAACAAGCGGTTAAGCCGCGCGGCGCGTAGTACCTAATATATATAAAATAAGAATTAAGCCCACAAGGGTGCTAACACTAACACCCAGCATAAAAATAACCTTAATAAAAATTTTTAAAAGCACTAAAGCACAGCATACCCCGCACTAAAAATAATAAAAGTTTATAAAAAAATTAGTAATATAATATAGTATAAACCAAAATATATAGGTATATACTTAGCAGCTAAAGCCATACCTGCATAAAAAAAGATTATAGCTACTAAAGTAGCGCTAAATAAAGGTTTAAAAACTAGGAAGAAAACTATTATAATAAATTAGCAAATTAAAACGCGGTAATACTATAAAAAAGGGACTAACTTATATAATAAATTATTATTTTTATTAAGGGGGGCACTAACCTGCAAAGTAAAGTTAAATATAAATATAATAATATTTATAGGGTTAGCTACCTATGTATTATTAGCCATAGTAATTTACTTAATAACTACTTTAAATACTTAATAAGCTGCCCTTAAGGCAGCAAGGTTTTTATAAGCTTGCGGACTATTAACTTTTACACATATAATATTAATAATATTAAAAATATTTTATAGCTAGTTACTTACTAGGGTAATATTAATAGCTATATACTTTAAAAGCACCCTTTTTATATTATAATAAAACTAGCACTTTCCACCCCCCTAGTTATAAGTAAGGGCTTTTATTATAATATTAATAATAAATATATTTTTATTTTAACACCCTATAATAATAACACATATAATATACCATAAAATATAAAAATTAAGTAACAAAGCTATAAAGCCCGGGGGCAGTAAAAAAAAAATACTAATAAAAGCCCTATTAGCAAGGGCGGCGGGGACAGCAGCAGGGGTAGTAATAATAATAATAGTAGTAGGGGCCCGCAAGTATTAAAATTAAATAGTCTTAATAACTAGTATATTAATAATTATTAATATATAAGTAAAGGGCAGGAAAATACAATCCTATATACTAAAGGTAAAATAAAAAGTAAAAGCTAAAACCAAGGCTTAACTACCATAATAAAAAAATATAAAATAAAATACTATAATAAAATAAATAACTGCTAATAATAATATTTAAAATATAATATAAAATTATATTAAATATTAAAGTAAGAGAAATATAAAGCAAAAAGCAAGCGTAAAAAACCTTAAAAAAAAAAATAAGGTTAAAAACACGCGGTATAATAAAAACTATAATAAAGGTAAACCATGTTTAATTTAACTATTAAAAATAGTTTTAAAAACGTAAAAATAACAAGAGCTAAATATAAAAAGCTTATTAACTAAATTAAAAAGGCAAGTGCGCAGTAAAATATAAAAAAAAAATAAATAAAAGGCTAATATAGTAATATAATAATAGCTAGAATAAAATAACTATATATTATAAATAGCTACTAAAGGTATTAAAAAAAATATAAAAATAAGGAGATTTAGCTATTTAAAGCTTAAAGCTTTATTATAAAAACTAAGCATAAAGTAAAATAAAATATACAGGCCTAATAATATTAATATAAAACTAATATTACTAAAATAAATAATATAATACTTAAAAAGCATAAAAAAGGGTAAATATAAGGTATTTTAACCCCAGGAATATAATTAAATAATTAAAAAGTAATAAAAACATAATAAAAAGGTATATACTTACAACAGGTATTTTTAATTAAGTTATAAAAAAAACTTAAAAAAAAAAARAAARARAGAGATTACAAGGGCGCTTTAATATTAAAACTAAAATACTATACCTAGCTACCGCAGGCAGTAACACTATATTTAAATTTAAAAGTAAAGTAAGGTAATTAAATTAATTTTTTATACCTAACTTTAAATATAAATTACATGTAAATTATAATACTTTATAAACCTAAAAATAGCTTATTTTATAATACTTAATAAAATTTATAATTTAAATTATGTTTTATAAAATATAAATATAAATTTATAAATCACAAGGGCGCGATTACTTAAAAAAAAAAGCACTATTATTACTAGTATGGTATTATAACTACATAGTATTATAATAATATAATCCGGCGGCTTAAGGCCGCCAGGCAGAAAAATATTAGCGCTAAACTAGCCGCGCGCCAAGGCGGCGGCTAGTTATATAATATATAAAACACCAAGTTTAACTTTAAACTCTAACTTAAAGAATTAGTAATTAGTTCCTACTATAAATACACAACGCCTTTCCTATTGTAGTAATTCACGTTTTCCTAAGCTCACCGCAGTATACAAACGCGACTCACACATGTAAACACGTTAGGCTTAATAATAAATAAAAAAAATTATAGTTATATAGTATTTTTATTTTTTTAATACTTTTTATTAACTAAAAATATATTTTAGCATAACTAGTTACCTATATTACTATATATTTTAATATACTTTTATAATAGCGCCCCTACAAGAACGCAAGGTACACCTTTTAAAAAAATCTTTATTAATAAGGCACCTTTAAAAATAATAAGTAGTAAAAACCTTGGTCTCCAAGCTAATATTTTAGGAGATTAAAGCTTATTAAAAACTTTAGGCTAAATTTACTTATTTTAAATTTTTTATATATTATAATTTATTTTAGTATCTTTATATTAATTTAAACACTATTATAAATAAATATAAAATAATAGTATATTATATTAAAAACTTTTTTGAATATATAAACCCTTTTAAGCCCCCTTTTAAATTAACTATTAAGCTAGTTCTATTTTTTAGTAAGGGTTTAATATTTATAGAGTATAATTACTAGCTAATAAAAATTAAGATCTCTTATTTAATCTAGGTAATAAAAAAAACTTGTTACTTAATTAAGGCTACTTTATAATTTTTATTAATAATTATTTATTTAGATTACTTTATAATAGCCAAGCTATCTAGGAAAATGTTACTTTAATTATAAGTTATTAAAGGATTAAACCTCCACCTAATTCGCGCCTTATAATATTTATAGTAATTTAACCTATTAATTTATTACTAACTAGGTAAAATAAACTTAATTATAAATACTTTTTTTAGGCTGCCAAGAAATAATGTACAGGTAATAGTAAAAAATCTTAACCTTAACATGTTAATAAAGTATTTATTTTTTAACGCGGATTCCGCACTAGTTTAACTAAAATACTTTAAAGTTTATATTAATCTAGACTTTATGCATAAAATTTATTAAAAGTATAAAAATAATATATAATGCGTAGTAATTATTAATATCCTAATTAATATAAAAAAAAGATAATACTTTTTATTTTATCCCCTATTAAATTATTAAAAAGCTTTTTTACCTATAAAAAATAATAAAAAGCTCTGGTTAATAATCCCACAAGAACTACTTAAAAATATTTTTATAATTATTTATAATTAATAAAAATATATTAGTTTAAATACTTACTTATTTAAACTACGCGGTTTAACTATATATAAAAAAATAATAAAATTATAAAAATATATTACAGCTTGCCTTTATAAATTATTAACTATTTTTTATTATAAGCCCTATGGATTCCTAAATCTTATTACTATATTTAATACTTTTTATAAAATATTAACTATAAACTTTATAATTAGTCTGCTAATAATAAATAAAGGATATAATTAAATTCTAGTTTTAGTTAATAAGTTTTTAAAATAAATTAGCTTAATCCCGGGTTGCTCTTGGTAAAAAGCTAAAAATTAAAATATAGCTTTTATTTAATTTATATAATTAAAAGACTAGGGCATTTTATAAAAAAATTATTTTAAATTAAGATTTAAAGTTTATTTTAAATTTTTGGTATATAATTTTTAAAGCCCTTAATATTTAATAATTATATAACATGGTATATTATTTATAAATTAATAGTTAATTTAAAAAGGTAATTTAAACAATAAAAATTATATTTTATTACTAGCTAGTATTATACTTTAAATTATAAATTATATAAAAATCCCTCCTGCTTTTAACGCAGGCCGCGCTAAATAGTTTAAAAATTTTTTATTAGTTATAGCCCCTATAAATTATTATATAGCTACTTACTTTATTAGGGATGGAACTTATTAAAATAACTTAGTAACTACTTTTTTATAATATAATAAAATACTTATAAAGCTTTATTATTTACTATAATTTAAATAAAAAAATATTATAATTATAAATATTAGCTAATATTTTTTATTATAAATAATAAAATACTACTATATTTTTATAAGGGATATAGTATTCCTGTAAATAAATAAATATTAAAAAAACTTAGTTAATAGTTTACTAGTCCTTTTTATATTATATGCTAAGTAAGCTAATTAGCTTATAAGTTAATTATTTTTAAAAAATAGTAAATTCACCTTGTTATTTTTATATAAATACTAGAATATTTTAAAAAAGACTTTTTTAAATAATAGCTAGTAAAGCCAGGCGCGATAATTAATAAAGGCTTTTTAATAAATAAAAACTATTATAAGGTTAAAAAAATTATTAGCAGGAAGATAGTACGCACTAGGCGTAAATAAACCCTAGTAATAAAATATTTAGTTTGCTAAATAGGTTATAAAGCAAAGAATAACTAGTAGCTATTAAGATTAAAATTAAAGGGCGCAAAGAAGCTAGTTAAAAAATATAATAAAACTTACCCGGACTAGTTTATAATATTTATTATAATATTTATTATATTTATTTTAATATTACGTGACTATTTTTATTATTAATTTACTTGTTTTTTATATTATTTTCTTGCTTTACTTTATTATACCACTACTTACTTTTATACCATGGTGTTATATTTTCTTTTTTTTTATAGTTTTAAAAATGCTTATATTTATTATCCTATTTTCTTACCCTGGATATATTTTTATTCCCGCAAGTAATTTAGCTTTTTTAAAGCTTTTTTTTTACTTAATATAACTTGCCTTTAAGTAAGGGCTTAAGTTATTAAATCTCTTTTACTTAGCTTATTTTAGTAATTAAAACTTCTTTTTTTTAAGCAATTCTCTTATTTATTTAAGCTTTTACTTATTTTAGTAATTAAAACTTCTTTCCTTCGAGCAATTCTTTTATTTATTTAAGCTTTTTTTAAATAAGTTCCCTATTTACTTTAGTAATTAAAACTATTTTTTTTTAAATAATTTTTTTATTTATTTAAACTTTCTTTTTTTTTTTACTTTAGCATAAGTTATTACCTTTTTTAAAAAATCTTTTTTTATTTTAGTAAAATAAAGCCTCCCAATCCTTACTTTAGTAAGTAATATATTTTATTACCTTTTTTAAACCTTTTTTAAACAAGCTCTCTTCTTACTCTTACTAACCATAAAAAAACTTAGGGTAATCTAGAAATAGAATTACGCTAATATTATTAATAAAAAAATAAAAAATAGGAAAAAAATAAAAAAAGCTGCGTAAAACACTACTAAAAGTAATATAACTATTATAATTATTTTCCTATATACTAGACATATAATAATAATAGTAAAGACTGCTTGTAAACACGGGTAGTTAATAAAAAAATAAATTTAAATAACCTAAAGGTAGGGAAAAAGCTTGTAATTCCACTAAATAAATAAATTAAAAATTTTAATATTTATGGCTTTTTTTTAAAAAAAAATATAAGTTTTAAACCTTGGAGTATTCTTTATTATTCACGTGATAAATAAATTATTTAAGCATAAAAAATACCTATATAATTTTAATTTTAATAAGAATCTTAAAGTAAAAAAAGTGCTTATTAACCTAATAATATAAATTTATACACACGGGGAATATTAGTTCCTTATATATTATAGGTAAATAATTTTATATAATAAAAACCTAATATTTATTAAAATATAAAAATTAAAAAACATAGTTTTACTAGGCTTATTAAACTTAAATTTTATATTTAGCTTTATTACCAGGCCAAGACTACACCCTGTAAAAATTATTAAAGCTAATAATACTTAATTATTATTTTTAATTATTATAATAAGTTATTATATTTTAAACTTTTTTATTTATATTATCCCCCTAGGGAAAGGCCTAGTTATATAAATAATAAAAAAAATAAATTATAATAAATTTACCTAAGCTACGGGAGGCAGCTATTTATACTTTTTACTTTTAAATAATTTAATTACCTATAATTTTTATTAAATAGCGGGCCAAAATTTACTAAATTCTTTATTTAAAATATACCTATTACTAGTTCTTAAAAAACTTAATATAATAAAAATAAAAGCCTATTAACAATAAATAATAATAAACTAGGATTTCCTAGTCTTAAAAGCTAAAAAAGTAAAAAAATATTAAAAACTAGGATTAATAGTTAAAGCTATACTAATATAACATGCTAATAATTATAAATTAAAAGTAATTAAAAAGTTTAAACTAACTATAATAAAGTTTAAGAACAACACCAACACGGAGAACTTAAAAAATAACTTTAATTTTAATAATAACTTTAAAAACAAGATTTTTAATAAAAATACTATAAATAATAATAATAGTTGGCCTAACAGCTTCTAAATATTTAAGGTAAAGAACTTTTATTTTTAAATACCTAAGGTAAATACCTCTTACTTTTAAATAAAAATACTAGGCCGCCTTAGCCGCTTTTAAAAAAAAAGGTTATTAATATCTTAGAAAAAACTGCGTAAAGCCGCGAATTAATAAAGTTTTTTAAAAGTAAAAATAATACTAGATAAGCCTATTTTTTATGCTAAAAATATTTAGAACACCGCGGCCTAAAACCTATTTACTAATAGGTAAAAAAATATTTAAAAAAATACTGCCTAAGGTTTTTTAATTAATAACTAAGTTAAGCCCCTTACCACCGCGACCACTAATATATTATTTACTAGTAATTAAAAATTATTAAATTCTTTTGCCCCTTAAGCGCCTACTAGTAATTAAAAAATTATTAATTTTTTTTACCCCTTAAGCGCCCACTAGTAGTTAAAAATTATTAAATTTTTTTACTTTTTAAAATAAACTTATTAGCCCTTTATATAAGCTAGCTAGCATGTTTAGCTTAGGCTTATAGCAAGGCCTAAGTTTTTACTTATAATAGTTAAAACTAGGCTTTATAATTTTTAGTAAACTATAATTACCCGTGTAAAGTTAGTTTATATACTAGCTAATATTAATTTAGCCTGCTATTTTAATAATAATAGTATTAATAACCAAGTAATAAAAATAAAGGCTTAATAGGGCTTTAAATTCTTTTACTACTAAATTTAATAAGCTAACTTTTTTTAATAATAATAACCCGGCGGCTTAGCTATTGCTTACTAGCCTTTTAAAAACTTTTATATATAAAGTTATAGCGCAGCTAATAATATAAAATACTTTAAAAACTTTTACTACTAGTAGCCTTTAAAAAACTACTTTGGGCCTTAGAAATCCGTAAACTATTAATAAACCCTTTACTATTTATTTAACTTTATTAACTTTAATATTACTTAAAACCTAGTTTTCTTAAGTAACTTTAGCTAGTAACCTTAATTTATTATTAATTAACTATAATATAGTATTAAATATATTAAAATAAAAGTATTTTATTATTTATAAGGCTATTTAAGCTTTACTAAAAGCCTAAAGGCGTACCATAAGAATTAATATATTTTATTAAATAAAAAATTAGGTGCTGGAAGTATTAATAAACATGCTATATTTAATATTAAAAAGGTTAAAAATAAATTAAATAAAACCACTTTTACTTAATTTTCTTTATTTTTACTTTTATTACTTTTATAGCTTTTATATTTTTTTACTTTTACGGTGTTTACTCGAGCCACCAAGCCGTTTTTTTATTTATGCTTTTTATGTGTTTTTCTTTATTTACGCCTTTCTTTTATTAATAGACAAGGGCGTCCGCCTTTTTATAGGGGGGACTTGTTAATGTTAGCTACTAACAGCACACTAATACTGCTGTTAGACACCGCCTTAACCCCTTTTTTTTATTTAATGTAGCTAGCCTTTTACAAGACAATTAATAATATCATGAATTCTCTTTAAACCGTCGAAAGTACGACACTTAGCCCTTTACCTTTACTACTTAACTTAGCTTAGTATAAAAATAATATACTTAATATAATATTTTTTAATATTAAGTATAATAAAACTTTAACTAATATACCAGGGGACTAGTAAACTAATAAAATTATACTTTTTATAATTAATAAATTAAAAAGTTATTAAATAACTTAATTTATATTTTTTTATAAATAATAAAAAAGGGAATTAGCAAGCTACTTAATTTATATTTTTAGCCTTTATTAAATTAAATATTTAGCTAGTATTTCCTATATTTTTAAAGTTAATTAAACTAAAAATTTAATAAAAAATAATAAGCTAGACTGCTAATTTTTTTAAATTAATTTACTATAAAATTATTACTAAAGCAGTACTTATTTATTAAGTATAAAAAGTATTTATATAACACTTTAATAAATATTAAGGTATTTTTAATACTTTTAATTTATAATAAGACTATATATACAAAAAATTTACTATATATTTATTATATTATTAAAGCTATTATAAAAATAATAAATTTATTAAATTAGCCTTTTTTATTAAAAAGTTTAATTTCCAAACCGCTCACGCGGTAGTAAGCTATTTAAATTTAGCAAAATATATTAAATAAATAAAAAACATTTATAAAGCTATTATTAATAATATATATATTAAAAAATTAATTATTATATATTTTTAAGTATATTAACTAGATTTTATAATAGCCTAATGCTAGACGGAAAGTTTATTATATAAAATCTTTTTTATAATATTTTTAAAAAACCTTACTAGTATAAAAAACTATACACGTGCGCGGCAGGAATAAAAAAATATTTTTTTATACTAATATAAGTTAATAAAAAAATATTAATTATAAAACTAGTAAATCCCCTTAACGCAAAACATACTATATAAAAAAAAGATTTATTATTTAATTTTTTATTATTTTTTTTAAAAAATAAACATACAGGGTGCTTTAGGCGCCATAAATATTATTATTATTTTTTATTTTTAAAACATACTTCCTTATAACTAAAGCCTAAACATATTTTATTTTTTAATTGAAAAAAAATTTAATAATAATATTTATTAAGCGTTTGCAATAACTTCGCCGCTAATATAAAAAATATATACTACTAAATATAATATTACTTTACTTAAAAAATGAAGCCTGTGAATCATACACGCACTTATTTAATAAGGTTATTGATAAAATAATAAATTTAATAATAAAGTGTATTTACTAAATTAAGCATTACTTTAAAAAACATGTTTAAAGCTTACCAAAAAATAAACAAGCTAAAGTTTTATTCTGTTATTAAAAAGAACTTATTATTATTATAAAAATATATAAAATAAAAAATAATATTACTACGTGAAGCTAATATAATAAATAAAAATAATATTATATATTATATTTAGCAAAACCTGGATACTACTTTAATAAATAATATTTATTCAAAAGATTATTTATTAAAAGAATTTACTAAGTATTTATATTAAAAAATACCTGCTTGCCTATAATAGTCCTAAATAAGCTAGTTAAGCTTTTTATTATATTTAAAATTTTTTAATTATTTACTTTATATAAATTAGGTTTATTATAAAAATTAATAATAGGACTAGCTATAATACCTTTATTTTTTTAGTAAAAAATAAAAAATTTACTATAGCTATACCTTTAAAGTTTAGTAATTATTTATATTAATAATATTATTATTTATTTTAAAGACACCTTTTCTTACCTAGTTTATTTAAAGTAGGTGCTATTATTACTTTTTTTAAAGTAACTTTATAAATTTTAAAATATTATTTTAGCTACGCGAGTATTACAGCTTTTAAATATAAAATATTAAGACTAGGTTTTTTTATAGTAAAAAATAAAATTATTACTATTACCTAGCTAAATTACCTATTAACTCTTACTTTTTTAAAATTAGGCCTATTACTATTTAATTTTTATAGGTAGTATTATTTAGGGTATATGTATATTATTAAATTATTAAAAGTATTAAAAACTAAATTATTTTAAAAAATACTTATTAAAGGGTAAAAGCGTGCAACCCACTATAATAAAATATTAATTAATATAAATATTAATTATAAAAAAGCTTAAAATATATTAAAACAAGCTTTAGCTAATATTCTTACTTACTATTTACTAGATTTTTTAAAGCCTTTTTATTTATATATAAATAATTTAAAAAAGTTTAGGTTTAGCGTAACGCTGCACTAGCTGAATAAAAAAAAAAGCCTAGTATTATTTTTTGAGTACCTATTTTTTTAAAAAAAAATTATTAGCTAATAAAATTAAAGGTTAGCGCGCTAGTATAAGTAATTTTTAAATTAAGGCACTATTTAAATAATAATAATAAGTTTATGATTTACTTAAATTATTTGGTAATTAAAGAACTATTTTAATTAATAAATTTATATAAAAAAACCTATAATTAATAGCTTAAACACTTTTTTAGCTTAATCTATAAAAAAATAAAAGTAATTTATAGGCTAGGCCGCGTATATAAAAATATAAATATATTATTTTGTTTATCGCGCAGCAGGCAAAAAAGCTTAATAAAAGTAAAAAAATATTAAAAACTTTAAAGTTATTATATGCCACCTAGTAAATATTCTAGTAATAAATTTTTAATTAAATTAAATACTTATTAAAGCACTTTTAATAAATAAATATTTTAATTAAATTTATAAAAACCTGGAAGTAATACTAGGCTTTAAAGCAGGTAATTTAATAAAAAATAATTTTAAATTAAATATAAATAGTAAATTACTTTACATGGTCCGCGGGGATTTAAAATATTTTTTATTTTTAAAATTATATATAAGCTAATTATAACAGCTATATATATTTATAAAGGTTCTCCTAGCATAAAAAAAACTTAAAATTAACTTTATTAAATAATTTATATTAATAAATTATATAAGCTTATTAAATCCTATATTTTTACATGCCTAATTTATGATATGATAAAGAAAAGTATTACTAGCTATATAAATAGCTTTATTTAATTATTACTTTATTTTACCCCTTATTTATATTAATAATAAATTTTATTATAATACTACCGCGTTTAGCAAAAAAAATATAATTTTAATAGTAATAAATAAGTTTTCAAAGTTTTTAAAACTATTTTTAAAATAAATAAATTATATAGTAATTAATTAGGCCCAAGTGTTTTTTATATAAGTATATTTAAATTAGGGCCTACCACCGGTAATAATATATAATAAAAACTTAAATTTTATATTTAAATTTTAAACCTACTTATTTAAGCAGGCTTATATTTAACTTAATATAATAATATATTACCCCGTGGTAAATAAATAAATTAAATATTATAATATAATAATAAAGGTAATACTCCGCGCGATGCTATGCCACTTACTAATAAAAAATATATAAAAAACCTTATTTTAAAACTATTATAGGTACTAGCTACTTCACAAAACTTAATAATAGTAAAAATACTATTTAAGCTTATATATAATATATAATATAAATATAAATTTTTTAAGGATATAAATCCCTAAATTAAATTAATAAAATCCTTTATTACTTACTAATTAGTGATTAAAAAAAACAGTAAATATAATTTAATATATATAGAATTATATAGCCTATTACTTTAATAAATAATATATATTTATCTTTTTAAATATTAATAATTTTACCTATATTTAACTAATAAAAAAACCTAAATATATTAGGTACTTTACAAAAGGGAGTATAATACTTTTTCCTATAAAAACAGGGCCCTTTATTATTTAAAAAAAGTTAAAAGTTTAGCTTATAAGTTAAAGCTATTTTTTAAACTAAATATTTATTTAATAATTTTAATAGTTTACTTAAAGCAAGCGCCCCATAATAAATAAAATTATTTAATTATTATCATAATTTTAAAAAAAAGTTTATAACTTCCGGGTTTTACTAGGTATTATATTCATTTAAAAAAGCTACTTTTAATTAAATATTTAAAAAAGCGCAAGGTATAAAAATACCTAGTAATTTAAAAGGTTTTTTTTTTTTAAATTAATATAATAACTAGCTTTTATAATTATTACTTAATGCTTAAAACTAGTAAAGGTGTTTAAAACAGCCCTTAAAAATAAGGGGAATAAGAAAGAAATAATTTTAAAAGCTATAATAAAATAAATGAATACTATTTTAGGCACGCATAGCCCCAAGCTTAAAATTATATAAATAAAAATAGCTTTTAATATATTATTACCTATTAAAAAAGTTCTACCACTACTAGTTATAAATTTAATAAAAAAAATTATTAAATTAAGGTAAACACAAGAAAACTCAAATAATTAAAATTATTAAATTATAGGAAGTAAATATTACTTAGGGTAAATTATATTAAGTTAATATAATAAAGTTAATTTAAATATATAACTTATTATTAAAAAATAAATATATTACTTGATTTTAATCTTTTTCTTAATAATTTAAATTTTTTATTTTCCTGGCTTAGCTACTTTACTTTTTTACTTTTTTTTTTACCTTTTACCTCTTTTTTTATTTTATTTTACTAACTTACCTACTTTACTTTTTACTAGGCATATTTTTCCTTTACCTACTAGCTTTTTTTAAGTGCTTTTTTTATATTAATAATTTAGTAAAATACTTATTATTATAACTTTTTTACTTATCTCCCGAGTAAGACTTTACTAAGCTTAAAAAATATATTTATTAATAAATAAGTATTTTTTTAAGTCCCCTATTTTTAATTCAGGAAAATACTTATTATTTATTATAAAACTTTACTAAGCCTAAGGAACATATTTATTAATAAATAAACTTTTATTTTTTTATTAAACTAGTTTTTTTAAAACCTTTTTTACTTTTTTTAACTTAATCTTTTTTAAGCTAACTACTTAAAAGGCATAATAATTTAAAAGTTATTAAATAAGTAAAGGCTAAACCCCGCGTATATAGTAAACTTTATAAATATAAATAATTAAATTTAAATAAAGCTATTTATAAAACTAGTTAAATAAAGTAAGAAATCACGTGTTACTTATTTAATTTACTCTTTAAAATAAAAATATAATAACCCTCCTTTACTAGTTTAGCTAGTAAATTAAAACTTTATTAAAAAAGGTATTAGCTATTACTAATAATAAAAAAAGTTTAAATTTTTTTTAAATATAAATAGCCCTTAAAAAGTGTGTTTAAATAATACTTAAGCATACTTAATACTTAAATTCTTATTAAAAAAAGGCGTGCTATAGTATGCAAAATAAATTTTAATTTAAATAAAAATATTTAGGTAGTATAAATATTTTATAAGCCTTGTTTTTAAATTTAGGTATATAATTAATATTAATTTTTTATATACTAATCTTATTATATCCTGTGCAAAGGTTAAAATACTAAAAAAAATATATATTTATTAAAAATAATTATTAAAAAAGTAAAAATAAATTAAATTAATTATTATACCTTTCATATAATAGCAAGAAATAAAATCATTTTTTTATAATAATTAAATATAGTAAACACAGGTTTAGCATGCTATTATTATATAAAAATTATATAATTTTATTATTTTTTAAAAAACTAGTTAAAAAAGGTTTATTAAAAACATGAAAAAATACTAAATAAATAAAGAATACTTTTAATAGTTACCTAAAAAAATAATATATTAAATTTAAAAAAACTAGGTTTACACCAGTTTAAGTATTATATAATAATTATATTAAATATAATTAATTTTATATGGCCTAGGGTAATAAATTATTATTTTTTAAGTTATAACCTTATTTTTTTAATAATTATTAAATTAAAGGTTTTACTAACTTTAAAACATGGCATGGCCCTAGTATTTCTTTAACTTTATATATTAAGTAAGTATATAATATACTAAGAATGAACTTAAATAAAAAATTATAAATTTTTAATATATTTTTTGAGTAAAGTTATTAAGCTAATATTAGCACTAGTTATTATACCTACTTTTATAAATATTATATAACCTTTAGCTATAACTTAAGTAGCATAAAAATTATTAAATAATATATTTTTACCGGGCATAGCTTAAATATTATAAAAATTATTAAATATAGCTCCCCCTACTTTTATAATTTTTTTTATTATAACTCCACCTGCTTTTATAACCCAGGATTTATTAAGTAATATATTCCCGCCAGGCGTGACTTAAATATTATAAAAATTACTAACCACTATAATAGCTCCTTTTGCTTATTTAAAAAATACCTTTTTTTTAAATACTTAGCCTTGCATAGTAGTTATTATAAGTAATATTATAATAGCTTTTTTACTTATTTAAAAAATACTTTTTTTAAATACTTAGCCTTATATAATAATTATTATAAGTAATATTATAATACCCCCCTGCTTATTTAAAAAACACTTTTTTTTAAATACTAAGTAATAGGCTACTTTGTAAGACCGACAAGTCTCGAAGATCTTTACTAATAATAAATATATTAATAAAGAAATTTAATTAATAAAAATAAAGTATTCTAAACCCCATTAAATAATATTAAAAAAATTACTTAAAAAAGGCTGGCCTTAAGGCCACGTTTATAAACCTTTAAGCTATGCTTGAGCTATTTTTAATTAAAAAGTAAATATAAATTTAAAATACTTTATATATAAAATTTTACTTAGGCTTATACTTAAGGCCTACCCTAGCCTTACTTAATTAATAGTTAAGATTTTTAATAATAGTAACCTAGTTAAGTTATATAACCTAATATAATAATAAAATATATTAAGCCTTGGTAGTTTAAGGCTAAAGCTTAGGTTATTTAAAATACTAACTTTAAATTAATAATAGGTTAGCTCTGGTAATATTAAATAAAAAAATATTAGCCTTAATAATTTTTTTTAATTAAAGGGTTGTCCGCGACCCATTACTAAATTAAAAAAAAATAATAATAAAATATTACTATTATTATTATTATTATTATTAATACTAAATATAACTTTATTATTACTATTTTTAACTTTATTAAAGTATTATTTGATATATTAAATTTAGTATTTTATTTTTATTATTTATAGCGCTTTAAATAAAATATAATATTTATTTATAACTAAAAGGGGAAAGGCAGCACTTTAATAATACCTAGTATAAAAGTATAAATTATAATATAGTTTATAATTTTATAAATTCTTAAACTTATTAAATTTTTTATTAAATAAAAAATTGCCCTTTTTTATTATAATTAAAAAAAAAGTTTTTTTAAGCGCTGCCCTAGCTTTATAATAAGTAAGAAAAGGCGCCTAGTTATAACTATAATAGTTTAAAATACCCCTATTCCTGCCCCTTATACTCCTACTTTAATATAGTTATAAAACCCTTTTAGTATAGTATTTTTACTAACTTTAAAAGTCTTTGTTATTTTTAATTTTTTTATTATATATATCCCCCTTTAAGTTTAATAATATTAATTTTAATTAGTTTTTAGGTAGTAATAATAATAATAATAGCTAGTATAATTAATATTTAATAGGTGCCTTTAAAAGGTATAGTAAAAATATAAGTACTAATTTAGTAAGTTATTTTTATTTTAATAGCTATTAACTAGTGGCGCTTTGCTGGCACTTTACTAAATATACTAACTTTTAATTTTAAAGTAACTATTTTATTATTTTACTACTATCCTTACTCCCGCTAGCTTGCCTTTTCTTACTTTACCTAGTGCTATGCTAACTATTATTATTATTAATACCTTTATTATAGGGTTTATATTACTACCTTTACCTTTTTATACTTTTTTTTAGCTTTTAGCCTTTTTTTTATAAGTATACCTTATTTTTAACTAGTCCACTAGTAAAACAGCTTTAATATAAATATTAATTAATAAAAAATAGGTTTGCTTGTGGTATATAAAATATATTTAAGTATATAAAAATAATAAGTTAATTAATAGCCTTAATTAATATATTTATCTAGCTATTAAGTATAATTACTTTTATTATATTATTAATAAGGGCCCCTGTTTTTTACTACCTTTTAATATAAAAGTAAATATTACTTTTTTATAATAAATAAATTCTACTAACCTTAATAAATATATTTATTACTAAGATATATTTATATATTAAGTTAAGCTAGTAATTAAGACTTATAAAAAATAAGTATTAAGGTCCAGGTAATATTAATATTAGTTATAATTATTTAAAAACTTATATAAAACATTTAGCTTACTTTTAAATAGCCCCTAGCCTATTTTAATAATAACTAGAATGCTTAGTAGTTTTTTGATATTTTTTTTGTTAAAAAATAAGCTTATCACGCCTTTTAAAAAATATTAAATATAAAAAAAATACCTATAAAGGCCCTTGCTCCTGCTTTTAATACTAAATAATAATTTTTTATTATAGCCTTTACCGCCTAGTTAGTTATTATTATTTTTTTTAAAAAAATAAAAAAGCCTTTTTTTTATACTTTAACTTTAATACAAACATAGTTTTTTATTTTAAATTATAATTTAAAATAAGTTTTATTACCAAGCTAGCGGCGGTCCGGCTATAGTTTATTAAACCTTAAAACCTTATAAAAAATAAAAAAGGTAATTACTTTACTTATAGCTTTTGGTATAATTTTAAAACCTTATAAAATTAAAAATTTTATACCCCTTTTTAAAGCTATAGGTAATTAATAATAATTAAATAATAGTTTAATAATTTTTTAATAATATTAATAGTTTATTAAACCTTAAAACCTTATAAAAAAAGGTATTTAACTTAATAAAGCTATTACCTTTTTTTTAAACTAGTAGTAAACTAGTATTATTATAGCTAGTTTTTTATAATTTATTAGGGCTTTTTATACATGCTTAAAATAAAAAAATAATTTTTATAAATTCTTATAGCTAGGCCAGCCCTTTTACTTAATAAAAAATTTATTATATTTATAAATATATTATTTTTTAAAAATTGCCTTAACTTTTTATTTTTTTTATTAATTAATTTTATTATTAATAATTACTTTTTTCCCTTTTAGGCTTATCTTGCTATATAAATAGCTTTAAAAAATATAAAATACTAAATAAACTTTTAATTAACTATATATACTAGTAAGCTAGAGCTAATATACCTACTTTTTAATAATAAATTTAATTTTAAAGGGTTTATTATACTTTAAATTAAGTTTTTTATTTAAATATATTAACTTAATATTTTTAAAAAATATTAAAATATTATTTTTAATCTTAAATTTTCTTAAATAATATTTTTCATTATAATAAGGTATTTATTTTTTTATACTTTATTTATATAATCCTATAAGTTTTTATAAAGCTATTTTAAATAATATAAGCGCTTTTTAATAAAAAAATAAAATATTAATTTTTTTAGGTCTTTAAGCCTAAAAATTACTAGTTCTTGCCCATAGCTTATTATAAGTAAAGTATAGCTATTATAAGCAAAGCATGCTAGTAGTAAGTATAATACTTAATTATTTTACTGGTAATTATAATATATATATAAATATACCTTAAGTATTTAGTTTTAGCGCTTGGTTTAACTATTTAATTAAAAATAATATACTATACTAAGTTATTACTTAATATATAACACTTAATAAAAAGCTATTTAATACTTTAAAATAATAAATAAACCTTAATTTATTACTATGCTTAAGGGCAACCCTATATTATATATAATTTGTTTAATAAATAGGTTAGCTAACTTTTTTATAGTAATTTTATTAATAATAAAAAAATATTTTATTTTTTTACTAAATTAATTTATAATTACTAAAATTATATTATAAACGCGCCCTTTATACTTTAATAAAGGTAGGTTAATAATAAAGTTTATAAAAATATTTTTATATAATATATTTAATATTAAAAAAATATTTAACTTTTCCAAGGTAGCTGCCTTAAGATTTTAAATTTTTAATATAAAAAATATTTTTCAATATCTACACGTGTATTTTTATTAAGCTTTTCCTACTAAAACTTATAGGTAAATAATTTAATAATCCTTTTATAGCTAAAATAGCCTATATAAAAATTATTATAATATTATTTTATAATTTTATATTATAACACAGGCACAGGAAGTATATAAATAATACCTTTATAAAAAAAAGTTTTTTTTATATTATTTAATAATAAGAAAGGCCTGCCCTAAATTAATAGGGATTATACTTTTAGACTATTATTATAATTAATTAATAAGAGTATTCTCTTGTTAGGCTATAATTAATTATTATTAAAGGGTATTTATAATTAGTTTAATAGTTTTTTTCTTACTTGCTACCTTTATAATAAATATTTTAAAACTTAAATATTTTAAATATTTACAAGCCTAACCGCGCGGAGAAATAGCTAGATTTTTTAATATTATTTTAATAATAATTTATTAAAAAAATGAACTTAACTTTTTTATAAGATAGGGAGTATTTTAACTTAATACTTTTTATTTTTTATTATATAATTTAATGACTATAATAATATATTTACTAGATTATACTTACTTATTTTATATTTAATTTTAAAGTTATAAGCCGCGAGTAATTTTGCCTATTATACTTATTTTTAATTTAAAACCTTTATTATAAAAAAATAGCACAGGTTATTATAATTATATTATATATATATAAAATATAAAAAGCCCTTAAAATAATAATATTATTTTTTAAAACACTTAATTACCACAAGTAATTCCTAATTACAAACCTTATAATAAAGCTTAGGTTTATATAATTAATAAAAATAAAAGGTTATAAGGTGCTACTAGTCCTATTTTTTATTAAATAACTTTTTTTACTTAAGCTATATAATAATCCTAGTAATAATAAACCTTAATATATTAATAATAATAATTTTTTTTAGGATTAAAGTACTATAATATTAGTAGTTTAGTAAAGTTTAACTTAATTTTTTTAAATATATTTTTTATATTAATAAACAATAAGAATAACCCACTTTTATGTCCCTTTATTATTCTTACTAAAAGTTAGGTTATTAAACACGTTACTTTAGTATAACTAAAAATAAAATATTAAAAAAAATTTATAAAGGCTAAGAAAACCTATAATTTATAAAATAATATTAGTTCTAGCTAATTAATAATAGTCTAGCTATAGTCTAAATTAATAAATATTTTTTTTTATTTAATAATAAAGCCTAAAAACTTTACCTTCTTTTTATAAAAACTATATTTTAATAATTTTATATATAAATTATGCCTTTTAAATTAAATAAGAACTTCCTAAACATGGTACACATGTTTTTTTTTATTTTAAAAAAAAATAAGAATATTATTAAAGTAAATAATATAAAATTTATTAAAAATCCTGCTTATAACTATATTTATATAAAATTAAAATATAGCTAGTATATTTACTAAGCTAAAAGATATAATTATATACTTATAATAATTATAATAAGTCTAAAACACTATTTTTTATTTATTTTTTTAAATTTATATTTAATAATACATGTTACGTAAATTTAGCTTAGTAAAATATTTTATATTTACTAGCTAATTTATTAGCTTATTAATATAAAATAATAAATAATAATTCTTATTAATTATTATATTTAATTTATAATAGTTAATATAAAAATATAAAAATTTATTAAGTTTTTAAATAAAAAGTACTAGCGTTCCGGCACTACTTTAAAATAACTTAATTTATTTTTTTAAGTATTTTATTAAAATACTTTTTTAATATTTATAACTTATACTAAAAAACTATAAATAAAACCTTATAAAGGCTTTTTACCCTTTTTTAATAAGATTTTATACTTTATTTTACTAGTTCAATATTAAGTAGCTTTTTATTTAAAAAAAACTTTATTTTAATAAATATATTAGGGTGGTAGGACTACCTTTACTTTTTTATAATTTTTTTTAATTAATAAAATATTATAAGTACTAGTTTCTTGCATATAATTTTTATAAACTTTTATAATATTTTAATTTTAATAAAAGGTATATAATTTTACTAAGTTAATTTTATTATAATAAGGTAAAGGTTTAAATTTACTTTAATTATTTAGGAACATCCTAGGACTACCTAATAATTTTTATAAATAAAATTAATAATATAATATATTAAATTAAATATTTTTATAACTTTTTTTAAATTATAAACCCAAGTATAAGTTTATAAATACCTATAATAAAAAGTAAAAATATTATTAATATATTAAACTAGCTATATTATATAGTTAGTATTTATTTTAATTTTTTACTTTTATAAATATTAAACTAAAATAAAATTAGTATTAGCCTTAATATTAAGTAATACTTTAAATTATTAATTTACCTTATTTTTTTATATCCTAAGATTTGTAAGAATAAAAAAAAATCTTTTTTTTAAATTGTTTAACTTTAATAACTTAAAATTAATAAATTATTATTTATTTTTTACTAGCTTTTTTTAGTTTTTTTTATTTAAATAAGCCTTTAATAGGTGGCTTAATTTACTATAATTAAAATAAAGGCCCTTTTTTATAATACTTTTTTTTTAAAAAAAAAGTAAGTTACTACTTTTTTTYTTACTTTTTTTTTTCCCTTTTTTTAAAAAAGCTACTTTACTATTATTCTAGTTTTATCCTAAGTTATTCTTATTTTTTTTATTTTTAAAATTAAAACTAGCTTTAAACTTTTTTTCTTGGCCTTTAAGGCCTTATTATACTTTAAAATAAACTTTATATAAATTATTACTATATTTATGCTAATAAAAGTTTTTAAAGGGTTTTTTAACTTTTTTAAGTATAAATAAATATTTTTATTATATATTTTAATAAAAATTTATATTTTAAACTTTAACTTATTAAAATATAGGTTTAACTTTATAAAACAAAGTTCTTAAAAAGTAATATTTTAAGTATTTTATTATTTAATTAAAAGTTATTAAGTAATATAATAGCCCTAGTTTATAACTAGGTTAACCTATATATATAAAAATTTTAAAATTTACTTAAGTTAGGTTATTATTTTAAAATTTAGCTTAACCTTTTTAATAATTATAAGTATTTTTTAAAGCTTTTGAAATAATAAATATAATTTTTTTATTATTTATTTAAAACCTTTTAGGGGCGCTATAAAAGTAATTTTTTAAAATTTTAAACTAAATTTTAAGCCTTATTATATCCCTTTTTTTAAAGGCTTAATTTTTTTAAACTTAATTTTAGGCTTTTAAAAAGCCTTATCTTTTTATAATAATAATTATAAATTTTTATAATTTTATTTTACTTTTTTTTACTTTAATATAGCGCCCTTTAAGTAGCTTTTTTATTATTAATAATATTTTTAATTTTTTTAAAACTAAACTTACTTATATTAATACTAAGATTTAATAATAAAATAGCTTTAAAATAATAGCTTAACTTATTATTTAAGCTTAATTTTAAACTAAAGCTAAAAAATTACTAAAGTTAAATATTATTAACGCTTAATATAAAGGTTAATAAAATAATTAATATTAAAGTTAATAAAAAAATTAATATAAAGGCTAGTAAACTAATACTACTTTATTTTTAAATTATAAAGGTTATTTTTTTTATTTTTTTTTAAAGTATTTTAATTTTAACACGCGGTATTAATTATAATATAATTAAAGGGTAAATAACCTAGGTATAGTAGCTTTAAATTACTTTTTTTTTAAAATAACTTTAATTATAATAATTTTTAGTTTAATAAGTTATAATAATAATATAAAAAAATAAGGTAAAGGGTATATTTTACACTATACCTTATTAAGTAAGTAATTTAAATTATTTAAGTTAGGTTTTTTTATTTAACTATTTTTAATAGTATCAGGACTTTTAAGTATAAATAAAAAAACACTTTTTTAGCTATTTAAGTTTAGGTTTTAAAAACCTGAATTAAAATACCTATAAATTACTTTTACTTATTTTTTAAAAATTTAGTCTAGCATAATCTTTACTAATAATAAAACTATTAATAAAAAAATTTAATTAATAAAAATAAAGTATTTTAAATCCTGTTAAATAATATTAAAAAAGTTATTTAAAAATTTAAAAAAAAGGCTAGCTTTAAGGCTATTTTTATAAACCTTTAAGCTATGCTTAAGCTATTTTTAATTAAAAAGTAAATATAAATTTAAAATATTTTATATATAAATTTTTACTTAGGCCTATACTTAAGGCTTACCCTAACCTTACTTAATTAAAAATTAAAACCCTAAATAATAATAACCTAGTTAAATTATATAATTTAATATAATAATAAAGTATACCAAGCCTTGGCAGCCTAAGGCTAAAGCTTAGGTTACCTAAGGCACTAACTCCAAACTAACAGTAGGTTAGCTCTGGTAATATTAAATAGAAAAACATTGGCCCTGACATACTTGCATAATAGCTATTACTTAAAATAATTTAAATATAACTTACCTAAATATAATATAAGCTTTTAATACTTTACTTTAATAAAACTTTTTTAAAATAAATATAAACCCTGGTAGTTAAAATACAGGCTTTACTTTATTAAATATTATTATTATTATATTAAATACTAGCTTTACTTTATTAAATACACGGTGGTTAAATATTAATAACCTAAACTTTAAATACCTTATTTTTAGTGTATAATAAATAGTTAACTTAACTTACTATAAATAGGGCGGTAAATATATGGTTATTAATAAGATTATAATAAGTTAAAGTATACTTAGTAATAAGGCACTTTAGTAGGTATTTATTTTTGCCCCTAGCTAATTTAATAAATTTAAATATTATTAATATATACTTTAATTTAATAGGAGCTAATTTAATTAATATCACGGGTATAAAAATTTTAAGCTTGCTAAAATATTTATAAAAAACTATTTTAATTTTTAAAGCTACTTTACACGCGGGTTACCTAAATATACTATTAAAATATAAATTATTATTATTAAAAATTAAAATATTACTATATTTAGGATTACTATTTACTTCTAAATATTTTTTTAAATATTTATAAAAAAAATAGGTAGCTAATACTAGCTTTATTATTAACCTAATTATAATTAATATATTACCTAAAGGATCTCCCCCCAGGAGTTTTTTTTTAAAAAAAAGAATAACCTAGTTACTTTAATTATTTAGTGGTTTCCTGTAGGACTTTATTTTTTAGTAACTATTTTTTATTATATTTTTAGTTGTTAGGTTTTTTATGCAATTTGTAGTTTTTTTTTATATTTTTTATATTTTTATTTTAAGCGGACTCTAGTTATGTTATATTTAATAAATAATTAAAAGGTTTGCCTTTTTTTATAAGGGGCATTTATTATATAACATATATATATTATATAATATAGTTACCTAGTTAGTTGTTAGCCACGGAGTAACCTTGGAGAATATCATCATCTTCTACCATGGATACTGCCATTACACCATTACCTAGATTAGTCATCTATAGCTTGAAGCCGGAACCGGCCAGGCCTTGTCCAATCGGCAGGCATCCATCGGTTTACAGAGACGACTAGAAGGTTTGCAGAAACGGCAACCTTCCGGAGACTTATTATGGCGACTTGGAGCTATAAAAAAAGTGTGTGCCGAGGATGATGACTCCGCCTATAACGGCTTGACTGAGAATGAGTCGTTTCTTGCTCAGCCCTGGCTGGCTTAAACCCTCGGTGGAGAGAAGCCAGAAGGCAAGGCTTGCTCCTGAACATACTGATGCCATTGCCGATGCTGTAAGTTGGAATATTAGTCGAGGGTCCATTGTCGATTTTTCTCCAACCATCAGCGACTGTGCACATTAAATACTCTAAACGAGCCTCTGTTATTAAGATCTCGAAATAAATCATACCTAGCTCAGTGGTACACTTTACTTAGTGTAATCTGCCAACTTACCTCGAGTAAGATTCTAATTTACCCTTGTATATTATTTCTCTACCTTTCTCCACCTCCCTACAGTCCCGTCAAGATCGGCAATATCGACAGAAAATCATTGGCCTACCGTTGATTTAGGGCAGATTGGCTCTCTTGCGGGAAACGGCTGCGGTGTTTCCAACTCCGAGCACAACCCCACTTTAGCGGCAGGAACCACGGTATGGACGGGAATAGGGTAGGGTGAATCTTGCTTGCAAGGACTTTATTTGCATGAAGGATCTGGATTGCTGATCTCATTAACGAGGCGTTGCATTGCTTGAGGATTGCGGACCAGGTGGTACAATATTGCAGAGAGCGTGACTGCAGTTGTGTCGCTGCCGGCACTGATATTGCCCCATCCAAGCATAAAGATGTGCGAGTTGGCCACTCTACTCGGGTCGGCATCTTGGGTAGTCTCTTGGAGACCCCCAGCTCGTTGGAAGGGATCCCTGATGGCGGCCCTCCGTAGGGCAATGGCCGTTTTGACGAGCCGCCGCACGGGGTACTGGAATTCCCGCCGAAGACCACAAAAAGCTATTTATTTTGTGGCAGTCGTACGTCAGCCCAGCGCCCAAAGACAGGGTTTATGCTCTATGGAGCGTTATTTTATCCTCAGTCTTTTCTGTGGACACTACCAGATTCGGGGAAATGCATATTCCATAGCAACGCTTAAACTCGCAAATAGCTACCGGCAGGCATTCAATACGCAAGCGGAAGACTGCACTGGCTCTCATGCACTCATACTGTACTTGTCTTCGGGAGCCTTAGGACCAAGGCAAGCACTTCCACTCTTTGGTCCGAATCAAACAATCTACACAATCCTCCCGAGGTCCCTGGGCTCTTTCCACGTCCGATCAATCATTGCCTGCTCATCTCACCTTGTATCTCGAGTCCAGTCGGCCTCACAAGACATGGCCCGCCACCAATACGTAAAAGGAACCCTTATTGCCGAGAAATGCCCCCGTCACCTCGCTAGAAAGCAACGAAGCAGAGAGCGCCTTGCCCTTGCGCACTCCTGTCCTCTCCCGGCCTGGTTTCAGGACAAATTGAGATGACCGTGATTGACGCTTTCGCGTTGAATCCAGCTCTGACGATGACAAGGTAGACACCAGACAACTGGACTGAACAAGCACTCCAGGGCTCACTCCTAGAGAAATAGGCTACGGAACGGTACAAGAGCTGGACAGATTCGAGCTTGAAAGTAATAAAGTCGACGGATAAATCGTCGGAGACAACAATGGCCAAGGACAGAGACCTCGAGCGCCAAACCTTTCCAAGGCCTGTGAGGCTACCCAACGGTAGGTACAATCCCTACAATTGGAAGCCTGAACATAAAGCTCCGCCAGAGGAGCCCGGTCTTTGCCAAAAGGTACCGATGGGGCGAGCAGGACTCCAACTACTCGATCTCGTCGATCTCGCCGTCCCGGGGCGCCGCCGCCGCCGACACGCCCCCCGCTGGGCAGTTTCTTGCCCAGGTGTTTTTGTCCCTGCGCAACTAGCGCAGAGTCCGGCTCCGCTGCCCCTCGCCCCCCTCCGCGCTCGCTGCTTGCGCTGCGTGCTACTGGCCGCTCGCAAGATTCCCAGTCGGTCTCGGGCTTGGGTTGCGACTAGGGCACTTGAGTGTTATTAGCTCGCGGGTGGAAGGTGCGCGTCCTGTGTCGATAGCCATCCATGGATAGGACCCCGGACGACCCTCTATCAAAGACTCATCTTTTGCCAATCCTCGAAGGCCTCGACACGACAGGCATCAGGGTATGAGGCCCTTTGAATACCGTGCAAAGGAAAGCTGTTAATTAAACAAATACTAGAGAATTAAATAAGGAACGCGATAATATTTAAAAGCTAGAGCTAACTAGGGTTTATATAAATAATTTAAGCTTTTAAAAATAGTAAAAATTTTAAATACTTTTACTAATACTTTATAATATTTAAAAAATTATAAATATTATAGTTATACAGGCAAGTAGTTTAGTAGTAGGTATTATAATATTTTAATTAAAATTATTTAAAATATTTAAGTGCTATTAAAGTGCTATAATACTTTTTTATTAAATTAAGTAATTTTTATTATTAATTAACATGCTTTTTTAATACTTACTTACTTTTAAATTAATTAAAAATAAGGCTAGAAATATTTATTAAACCTAGTATTTTAATAGGTTTTTAGTATTATTATTTAATAAGTATTTTTATAAAGCTATTTATAATTATTTAGTTAGTAAGGGTTTATTTAATATAAAAATTTTTATATTAAACTTCCTGCCTAAGCTATAAATTATAAATATTAATATAATAAAGCTTTAAGTAAAGTTATATATTAATATTAATAAAAATATTAATTATTTATTTATTATTATATTAAATTAAAAGCTAGTATTAAAAATTAAATTATATAGCTTTAAAAACTTTTTATTACTAGTATATTATTTTAAAAGCCTTAATAAAAATAAGTAATTTTATTTTAGTAATAAAAATAATAATTAAATATTACCTTATAGCCTTTTATTTAATTAAACCTTTATATAACTTATAAATATAGCCTATATTAAAAAATTAATTAAAGTAATTTATAAATATTATATTAAAGTATAACTTATAAATTTTATATTTTTTAATAAAAATCTTATTTTTAAAGCTATTTAAACCAAAGTATTTAAAAGTAAAAAAGCATGTATTATAAAAATAAAAAATAAGTTAATTTATTATATATTAATAATAATTTATAAAATTAATAAAATATTTTAATAAGTAGCTTATTATATAAAAAATATTTAAATAAGTAAAAGTACTAGCATATTTAATAGATTTAATTTTTAACTTTATTTTTTTAATATTTTTAAAAATAATTATATTAAAGTTTAAATAAAGCTTGCTAGGTAATAAAAGCAGGATAAAAAATAGTTAAATTATAATATTTAAGTAAAATTAATTTATAATAATTTTAATATAAAAATTTTAAAAAAGCTAGAGCTTGCGCTAAGGACTATCCTAAAAAATTTAAACTTTTAAAAATTATTTAACTTTATTAAAATACCAAAGCTTATACTTTACTAAAAGTTTTTTTTTAAAAGTAGCTATTATAAAATAGCCTTACTTAGTAAAAAGGTTTATAAAAATAAGATTATTTATATATACTAAAAAAATTATTAACTTACTAGTAAAAAGGCATTTTTTAGGTATTATAGTAAAGCTAAATTTGCGTAAGGTAGTGGCTAAATTAAGTTATTAAAAATAAAAAACTTTTTAAAATTATAAATAGCTTTAAAAGCTTTTAAAAGCTTTTTTTCTTACTTGCGGCTATTTAAAAATTAAAAATATATAAATTTATTAAGGCTTATATTAAAAAAGATATTAATAATATTATATTACCTTATATTTATATTAAAAAAGGTAATAAGTGCTATAATAACTTAAAAAAATAGGTAAAGATTATAACTACTTAATTATTTTTATAATTAACTAGTTTAAGATTTTTATATATATAAATTTAAGCTTTAGCCTTAAAAAAGTAGTTATTTATATTAAACTTATATATAAATACTTATAATAGGGAAATTAGCTTATTTAAACCTACTTTTTATTTATTAACTACCCTTTATACTCCTATCTTTTTAAGTTTATTTAATTTAAAATTAATAGCTTTAAAAAATATATTTTTTAGTAAATAATTCTTAAGATTTTTCTAGTGCTTAAAAAAAGGTAGTAATTTATTTTAATAAAAGTATTTTTTTAAGGGTTTAATAAAAAGTAAAAAAGGTAAATTATATATAGTTATAAAAAATAAAATTAAAAATAATTATAATAATAATATAACTTATATAGCTTATTAAAGCACTTAAATAAAACTTAAAGTTTTTTTAATTATTTTAAGGTACTAGTTTTTATTTAGTTAACTATTTAAAAAAATAATAGGTTTAATTCTTAGTTCTTTACCTTTTTTTATATTTTTAGTAATAAAATAAATAAGAGTTTAAAAGTAGGCTTGCTTTATTTTTTATAATAATTATTAACTAGTTAGGTTTAAAAATAAATTTTTTTAAGTTTAGGAGCGTGTAACCTATTATAAAGGCTATAGTAATTTATTAAAAAACTAGTTAATATTAATTTTTATATAAAAATTTTATAATATTAAGGTTTTAAAGTGGGGTTTAAAGTAAAAAAAGGTAAAAAACTTTTTAATAAATTAAAGGCCTTAATTTTACTAAAATTAGGCCTAGGTATAACCTTATACCTAAATCTTTTTTTATTTTTATTTTTTTTAATACTTTTATTTTTAAATATTTTTACCACCCTTAGCTTGCTTATTATTAAAATACCTTTATTTTTTTTTTAAAAAATTTAGTAAAGTTTAAATTTAAATTTATATTTTTAATAATATAGCGGCAAGAGGGCGGTTTAAAAATCTTAATTAATAATTTAAAAAAATTAATTTAAATATTAATAATAAAAAATAGTTTTTATAAATTATAAAGCCAGGATTTATTAAAAATAATATTTTTATAAGCTTTAACATGCTAATCTTAAAAAAATTAAATTTACTAAATATTTAAGGCTTAATAACCTATAAAATATTTAAGTAAGGCCCTTAGCTTTATTTTATAAAGGCCTTTTTTTTAAAATCTTCTTGCCTAGGAAAAATATTTAATAATTTAAATACTTAAAATATAAGGCTTTTTACTAGTAAGTTTTTTTTATAAAGTTATTTAATTAATAACTTTAATAAAAATTTAATTATTAATATAAGCTACTACTTTTATAACCCAGGGCTATATATTAAGTAAAATATTCTTATATAAAGTTATTATTTTAGCTTTTTAAATTAAAATGCCTTTAAAGTACTTAGCTATATTATTTTAAAATAAAAAGTATAAAATAAACTAATTTTAAAAAATATTTTTAAAAATAGTAAAGTTAAAAATATTATTACTAAAAATAGGTTTATTATTATTAAATAAAAACTTTAAAGTAACTTTATAATAGTTTTATATAAATTATATAAATTACTTAATAATATTTTTATAATTACTTTTAAGCTAGTAAGAATAGGCCTAATATATTTTAAAGTACTTATTATAAAAATAAGTTACTTATTAATTTTTATTTATTACTGGCTTTATAAAAATAAAATTAATATAAATATAAATAAATAACTTAGTAACTAGTTTTTTAGGCTATTTAAATATTTATTAAAAAGCTTAATTAACCTAGCAAGTATTATAGTGCTTAAGTAATTAAAAATTAAAAATATTAACTTTTTATATTATTATAAAAAATACTTAAGTATTTTATTATTAATATATTTTAGGTGCTAGTAAAAAACTTTAAGATTTTTTTAAAGCTATACTTTTTAAATTAAAATTTTAATTTTTTATAAAGTTAGAGTGTTAGCCTTTTCTAGCTTTAAAAAACTTTTTTTTAGTTTTATTATTTAAAGGCCTAAAAAATAATTTTTAAGGCAAAAAACTAGTTTATTATTTTTAAGTATAAAAATATTAAAATTTTAAGTATATTTAGCTTTTTAAAAAGGCCTTACTACTATAATATTAAGGTAAAATCTAGGAGTATATATAATTTTATATAGTATAAATAATATAATCCCTTTATTAAATACTTTTAAATAAATAAAAATTAATTTATAACCTCATATAGCTATAGTTATATTTTTAGCTTAAATATTACTATTTTAAAAGTAATTTAAAAAGGTAAAATAGCTAAAATTATTATAAACATAAATAAAGGCACTAGTATTAAAAATAAAGGTATTTTAAAGTTTTAAATTACTTAAAATATTAAATACTAGGGCTATTTTATAATATTCTTTAGGAATTATAAACTACGTGTTTTTTTAGTTATTTTATTAAGCTTTCTAGTTCTTAATATTTTTTTTTAAAAAGCTTGGTATTTTTAACCTTTAACTTTTAAAGCTTTTTACTATATTTATTATTTTTTTAAGCACTTTGCTAATTTTCTTTTCTAGTCCTTTATTTATTTTATAGGACTTTAAATAGTGTAAATATATAAAGTTATAGTAAAACTTTATAGTATACTTGTATTTATAAAAATAAATTAGTTTATTATTAGTTAATACTTAAAAAGGTTTATTAATAAAGAATTTTTTAGTATTATTAGCAAAGGGTTAATTTAACTTTTTAGCAAGTATAGTAAAGGCTATTTTTTTTATAAAGGTTTTAGCAAAGCCATTAGTAGTAAAAAAATATTATTAAAACTTAAAAATAAAGGTAAAATAATTAGTTTTACTAGGTTTTTTATAATTTAATTAACTTATATAGCGCTTTATATAAGCTATTAAGTATTTATTAATAGCCTTTAAAAATATTATATTAGCTATTTTATTATTAGTTTTAGGTTATTTAAGGTATAAAATTTTTTAACAAGCATGCTTATAATTTTAAAGCTATTAAGTAACTTTTTTTTATTAAATTAATATAATAAGGGTAGTAATATAATTATTAAAAGCCTTAAGTTTAGTTTTAAAATTAATAAAAGTAAGTTATTACTTTAGTTTAATAAAAACCTTTATAATAAGCTTATTTTTAATAAGTTACTAAATAAAAAGTATAATTAACTTTTATATAATATTATTAATATTTTAAATTTTTAAAAAAACATGCTTAGCATGGTTTTATTTTTAATTAAATATTTTAAATGCCTTTTTATTAATATTATTTTTAGGAAGTTAAGGGAGCTTAAAAAAAGGAGTTTAGTAAATTATTTTTAAATTAAAATATTTTTAAACTTTTATAATAATTATAATATATAAAATATAACTATATTACACCAGCTAGTTTTTTTTAAACTTTAAAAAAATTATTATATTTAAGGTGCTAGTAGTAAAGCTTATAATAACTCCTAAATTAAGTATAAAAATTAAAGTTTAATTAATATTTAACTTCCTAGGTATAAATATAAGAGATAATTAATTATAAAAGGCTTTTATATAATAAAAGGGCTAGTACTTAGGGGATATAAATAGCTTTAAAAAGTTTAAAAAAAAATAAGTAAAAATTTAATAAACTAGATTATTAAATAATTTTTTAGGCTTATAACTATAAGGCCCTTTAAATATTATATAAAAAAAGTTATTAATTAAATAAATACTAAAAAATTAAATAAAAAATATAATAATATTTAAAAGCTAGAGCTAACTAGGGTTTATATAAATAATTTAAGTTTTTAAAAATAATAAAAATTTTAAATACTTTTATTAATACTTTATAATATTTAAAAAACTATAAATATTATAGTTATACGGGCAAGTAATTTAGTGGTAGGTATTATAGTATTTTAATTAAGACTGCCTAAGGCGCCTAAGCGCTATCAAAGCGCTGCAGCGCTTCCTCATCGAACTAAGCCATCTGCACCATTGGCTGACACAGGGCATACCGACTTTGGGCGATGCAAGACTGGGATCTCCCAGCCACGAAGACAAAGAGGATCGATGAATGTCGCAAGCTTGGTTTGAGCCCTGAGGGTAACACCTTGGCAACGGGGAGTGCGTTAGTTTCGACGTTACTTAGTACCAGCCTGAGGTGCTCCGGGTCCTCGGCCTCTGTAACGTCGTGCGTGTGGGTAACGGCGGCGCGCAGGAAGAGGCAAATGTCGCAGTGCTGAAAAATGCCTAGGACCTCGACAAGGTTTTGGTCCCTGGGCCACCTGCATAATAACCTGGGCACATCCATGCACCAAAGCCCCTTCTTATTTTGAAAAAGAGCCAGCACCGAGTTCCGCTCACCCCTCAGCAAAACAACATGTTTCCTCATTGCTGCCTTCTAAAAAAGTATTACGTAGAGTAGTAAAGACTCTACATGGGCATTAAGTTACCTGCTCGCATATATGCATGCCCAACAAGTCCAAGAAGAAGTATTCGTCCAATGCTGCTTTATTATCAACTCTTGACCGGGGACTGAATTCTCTGAAATTCGCTACTGAGCCAAAGGAAAGTGTCGAATGCCTGTCGATAAGTGTCAAGGGAGACATGGGATCTTCTCGCGGATCGAAAGCTTCGCGGCAAGAACCACCCTCGTGGCCAGGGCCTAGGCCCGCACCCCAATGTCAGGGATGCTGTCAATCTGTACAGTCTCGCGGTGTGGTATCAGGGCTTCTGGTCCGATTCAGCCCTCATGCTGGCTGGTGTCCGCATGGCATACAGCAAATCCGACGCCTAACATGCCCACTGCCTGGTACGGACCCTTTCTACTCTACGAACAGAGTTTTGTTTCCTCCCAAGGTGGGAAGTGGCATCTGGAATGGAGGGAACATTCTGGCTTTCTGTTCCTCGACTAGAAGAAGTAGGAGAAAGACAAGGCCAGAGTATACATGGACTCCTTCTTAGGTCCGGATAATATTGTCTTCTTCAAATTTACTCCCATTTCTCACGGCGATCTGCCCCTTTCTTGGGGCTGGGTTGTTCCGGTGTTCCCCGATAGCCTGAAGAGCACCTGTAGACGCTTTGTGTAAACTAATTCTAAGAGTAGGCTGGTCACGGGTCTCGCTAACGATGGTAGGGTAATTTCCTGTTCCCTTTTCTGTTTTTTATTTTCTCTTTATCTTCCTTTTATATTTGCATTTTATATTTTTTATTAAAATGCCGTTTATGTTTAATCCAGCCCCCCTCCCTAAGGAGGAAGATCTAATAATCTTCTCCTTTAATAACAAAGGTAGTACTACAAATTCTTTCTTTTTGGTTATTGCTAACTTAGTTATTTGTTAAATAAGACATCCCATACCATGGCGAGCCATATGCTCAGCCTGCTTATTTTTCCAAAGACAACCAGGAGGATGAGCAGGAAGATGAGCAAGATATTAGTGGTAAGTACTACAAATTCTTCCTTTTTGGTCATTGCTAACTCGATTGTCTGTCGAATAAGGTAACCATGGGCCCGGCCGCTCCGTTGCCCGCGTTGATTAAGCGGCTTCTGGCCGTTATTTCTCATGCCCATATGGCTGCGCCCTCCAGCTTGCTATTTGTAGCCGTGTTCCTCTGGCTCCTGTGTTTCTTGGCCTGGCACGGTGCGAACGTCCAACCCTCAGTCACGCCTGAAATATCCAGCGCAGTTTCTTTTCTAGCCTATTTACTCTGCCCACTGGGTTAGTACAGTTTCTTGGAACGTCCTGACCACCATAGCTATCTGCGTTATGCAAAGGAAAGTCAGAAGCAGCGTTCTCGACCTCACAACCAAGAAACAGCATGCTGGGCCACTGCCCAAGTTGAGAATAATTTCGCGCGAACATGCCGTCTCATGGGCTAAAAGGAGAACGATGCTGATCTGGACCTGGGTGAGCCGGCTAATGGCAGGAAGATTAATATGGGGTCCTGCGCCGTGCCACGTTCAGATTCTCGAACTTTGTTTTCTTTCTGCAAGGTAAGTCCAACCTCGATTTTACTTCTACTTTGACCATGCAATGCATGCTCAACTTCCTAACAACCGGGGTTCTAGGAAAATGAGTGTATGCACTTGCCTGCGGGGCCATGCCAGAACCTGAACATTAGGGCCCTAGCGCCATGAATGCAAGGTATCGCTCGCGCGCCTACTCTGTCGGCTGTCAGGGTACTAGAACCGCGAGGGCCTTAGCATCAGACGTTAAAAGGCAGTTTTAAATCAAAATTCAAAAACATGGCCTTCACTGCTGTTACACACAGCAGCCTGGGGACAAAACTTACCCAATTACTGTTGGGTATCGAGGAAGTGAAAGCTTGCATTCATTTATACCAAGCGGGCACAGGCAATACTTACACAAGAGGGAGCAAAAGCCTCTGGCTGGTACTTTACCGAGCTTATGACCCTTCCTGTATTTGGTGGCCAGTAAGTCAGCCACGTAGCTTGAGCTATTTCCGCGTCTCTTCCAACTAACATGTGCCATTGGCATTGCTGTCCTCTGGACGGTTCGCAAGGGAACAATGTCGCCATGGCATGGGATTTTGTGTATCTTTGACATGCTGCTGTCACGGCTGCGTCAGCCACCCACTGAGCTATGGCAAGAATTACGACGCAGAGAATACTTGTCATATAGGAATGTTTTTGACACTAAGAGCATGGATGTAAAGTATAAAAACCACTCTCAACCTGTTCAGATTCGCGGACAATGACGCGATGTGGAAGTGGACGGCCCAGGATGGGCACAAAGCCAGCAGACATTTCTAAAGAAACTTAACATTTATAACCTAAAGAACACCACCCAACAATCGTACAAGAGTTTGTGATAGGTGCCTCCCTATCCTGTCTTAACCGCAGTATCGACAGGTGGTTCGAAAATGACACCCAAAAATGCATACTAGAGGAGGACCAAGACATCAATGCCTATATTGATATATCAAGGAGCAGGGAGTGGAAGTTGACTGTCCAGAAATGCATGGAAACAAGGATAGTTGCGTGTTTTTTGATCACAAAATCTTTGTGGTTTAGTTCGTGGTTTACGGCAGTTCTACTGAAGCGAAGAGCTATCCATAGTTTAACAGGGGTTGCAAAGAATTAGGTAGGGAGAAGCCCTAACGCCCGCGCTGGCGAAGCTTTGGCTATAGATGTACTAAAGCTCACACGGAAGATCATGTTGAGTCGCGAGGGTCAGAGCCCTAAGAGAATTGCAGGACCGAGCCCAGGTCCATCATTCGGTTGCACATCTGGCCGCTGATCATAATATTCTATTCGATCGAGATATTGACAGAAACTATGGCTGGGGCTCGGCTCGCCATGTTATGAACCCTTTACTTAGTAAATACTTAGTCGGGGATTTCTACTAACTTCTCCCTGTCACCGGGTCCCACCTGGGCACTCTACATTGTAAACCTTACCACGACTTAAGGAACAATGCAGAAATACTTGGCTATGATATAGGTAGCATTGGCATCGAGTTGACTCATGTACACTGTCAAGGGAGTAATATATTATTCCAGGCGACCATTAAGACATGGCATTGTGACCATGGAAGGTTGGAACTCACTGTTAACTCGACTGCCGGGGCCATTGGTAGACGGAAAATATACCTTTTGAAATACCAGCAGAATCATGCTCGAAAATGCAACGGTTGATAAGCACAACACTTATCATGTTGAATGCAGATTTTCTCGAGAGGGACTGGGTAGATATCACCGCCCAGCTGAAGCAATATACCATACAAGAGATGCTGATGATGCGGTCCAAGACACATATGGAATTGCGGCCATGGGCCTGTGCGTGCGGTTTTATAAGATGGGGCGGAACAGTGAGGCTGGGCGTGGTTACCTACATAGAGCCCTTATGGTTCTGCTACCTAGGTAACTTAGGAAATCCTGGGCAAGGCACCCGAAAACCACCGCTATAAAGCCTTTCTGATCGTGGGCTCAAACTGTGGGGTTTCGTCATTCTGAAGAGATCTGTTTGCCCAAATAGCCCCCGGAACCATGTGGCATTAAGACACAGAAGCGCGCCACTGGGCAGACTGATAGAGCGTCCGGGAAGACGATCCAGCGCATTGAGACCATGATTCGACACGCTGTAACGCAGGATATCCCATGGCTAGCGACACTACCCATGTCCCCCGAAGAGAATGTGTCTTCTTTAGTAGGAGAATAAATGATGAGGGAACCAAAGACACCCTCCGCGACATATTAAAGGACTGTGCAATGTTCAAACTGCACCCTGGGTGAGCTCCGTGGACTTGTGAAGGAAACCTTCTGCCTTGTGAGTTGGCTATACAACCAAACTCCTATTCAATCACGACAATATACCTTTTTTTTTCATGCAACAAGAGGCTGATTGGCTTCAGTTTCGCTAAGTACCGGAGAAAGGACGGGCCTAGTTTGCTGTGGGTACTGGTTGTGCAGTTGATAATGTTATAAACTTTGCCATTGCTTGGTCGGAGTTTGATTACTATGTATTAACTCCTACACCTGTCATGATGGCAAAAGTTAAGTCTTGTTATTCTTTCTCCTCTACACACAGCAACACTTAACCACTGCACGGAAGATAATTTTTATGGAACTGCCTCTGCTTAATTAATTCACATATCTTAATCCTGAATTTTGATTCCACCCCTTTTGTCTTTTCGCAGTAGGGCTGCTGTTCATAAAGCCCTAATATCATTAATTATACAGCATATAGACTTAGGTAGCATAGGTATGCCTCTATAAAGCCAGGCCCATATCAAGTTGTGCCCCCTGTTCCATAACCTTTCCCTTAACGCCCCCCATGTCCCCTAATGCCACATTACACCGTGGTTTATTGTTATCTAAACCACCAGCTCCAGCGCTTTGAAGTCACGGACAGTCAGAATGGCGAAAGATGGAGAGAGAGCTACAAAGGCGTTGTTGCTAGTGAGCGCTCAGGTTGTTACTCCAGGTGCTGCGGGACCCTTACTACACCGGTCAGGCCACTAATTGGATAATCCTGAACAGGTCCAACAGCCTTGCTTTGCAAGGAATATAGATACGCATGTTAACGTGTGCGATGACGCAGATAAGCAGAATTTACCGCGCACCAAGTGGCGAGGACAGGGAAAGGTGAAGATAATATCTCACCTGCATTGGATCCTTGAGATGTACCCTAACCACCATTATGACTTCATACATTGCTCTAGGTGGTGAGCCTATCCTTGAAAGAGCCGCGACAGCGAGCCCAGGTGTTTCTGTCATGCGAATGTTTAGCTGTCCAAGGTTCAAGCGGCATGCTGTTCATGTTTTGCTTGAGATTAATCCTCGAGATGAACTCCCGTTGTGGTCTATGGGATGTCAAGCCACTGGCTTTTTCACCGCAGACACATCTTCTTCTACCATTTGGTCTACTCTCAGGTACACTTTTGTACCAGATACCTGGTTCTACTCCTAGTCCTTGCTGTACTACCTAAGGAAGTTCCTACCTTCCGATTTATCACGCTATCTTCCATTGAGAGTCGTTAGGACCAAGGTTAGCTGAGGTTTGGGGTCAGCAGGTTTCTTCCACTTCGTCCTTCACCATCCCTCACTTTCCCTACGCTCAAACTAGCCGCAGAGCCCCAAGAATAATCGATGCAGAGATGTACAAGCATTCGGCTGCTCCGTCGGGAACCCCGTCTGTCGGAGGTTTCGGAGTTCCCGGTGTCGTTGTGAACGCCATTCAGGGGTCGCTGTCCTTGGACACGGAGGACGAAAACAACTGCACCAAAATTTTACCTGGCACGCACTGGGCTGCATGGTGGCCAGTACGGTGCAAGACTCGGAAGACGAAGGAATTTCTCCGCGGCGAGCGAAAAGATCTGTACAGAACTCCGATAGGCCGGACCTGGCGGGCGAGGGCTCCTGGGAAGCCGATGCCTTGGATGCTGAGAGACGGATGGACAACCCTTAGGACGCGCGCAAAAAGGAGAAGAAGGAGGCAGGCAAAGTTTAAAGGGCGGAACGGTTGGCGGAGCTTTAGAAACTAGCGGCGGAGGGGGTACCCCCCTCCAAACCCTGCCACTACTGTGGTGGTACCCACTACCCATACCTTTAGCTGCGATGCCACGGAAGACGCCAAGACAGCCCACGCACAAGCCAGAAAAGCCGGCGCGAAGAAGCGGAAACGCGACAGAAAAGCCCAGGCGAAGAAGGGGTCCGGGGCGGATGCGGACGGCGACCTAGAGCTCGCCGACTCTACGGTCACAAGCATCCAGGCAAGCAAAGAATGTACCCCGACTGGGTGATATGCATATTGAGGTTTAAGTCACTAGTAACGTGGTAAATTTAGTGAAACATGGGATCCTTCAACGTCCAATTTAGGTAGTCCACGGGCCCGTCAACTGGTCAAAAAATTGTGACGTGCGCAGTTTATACGCCTTTGTGGATTCTTCCAAGTCGAGAATCCGAGGTATTGTCCTCAACCAAAGTCCCGAATTGTTGGTAGGACAGTTTGCCAACTCCCCGAACCTGGCTTCTCGACGGCGTTGGGCACCTAGAAGTCGAAGAAAGTCCCTAGCTACCTCCACTTAGGCTCCCATATGGAGACCCCGATCGGCGCTCACTCGGGAAGAAGGAAATTCGCATTTCGTGGATTTAGTCTATCAAAAGTCAAGGAGCCAAACAACAAATGACTATCCTGAAATCCGCTCTCACTCGCATTCTTTAGTTAGGGTGTGGCAACGGCGCTGCAGCCGCAAGAGCTCGTTACCATTCACATGCAAAAGGTAGCGATAACTAAAAAGGAGCTGGGCGAGCATTAAAGGAGGCCAAGTATGCTTAAATATATAATACAGATCTAATAAAGTCTTGCACTTCCATCCGCCTCTTCCTTGCCGTCCTCAAACTCCAAGGGGACAAGCCCCTCGGAGTATTTCGCTCTAGCCAGGACTTGGCTTTTAGCCCTTTTAACTAACCCTAAATACCCTGCCAAAGCTCTAATTATGCTCCACGCCAGGATTACCCAATACGCTAATTGCTAACTCCTTGGACACTAAGAGGACCAGAAGACTGGAGATATCATCATATACTATGACGAGAAATTCTGTTGTTTTGATGACTGTTCAATGGCACTGATAAGTGATTAGTGATTGAGAGGATTGTTTTCTCCCAGCATACATTATGCGGGACCACAACATACCACACATTTCTAGTCTGTCTTACTTGCTGTTAGCATTTCATGTTCCGCTTAACTTAGTTCGCCCATGGGAAGTTCCTGGTTCATGAATGCGGACTATTCGCGACGCATAGTTAGGCTAGGCTGGTTGTACAAAGACTGCTATGGCCATCTCTCTGATCCCACAACCCCTACCAAGTCTCGAACACCTTCAGCACCCATACCCAAGAGCCTTAATATGAATAACTACAAGGCCATGGTAGCCTGGGTCACAGAACAGTTCAACTAGAAGCAATGGTGGAGACTGGGATGCCCTTGAGCTGCAGGACCGATAATAACTGGTGTTAGATGCTTGATTATACCGAAGTGTCTGTGTCAAGAAAGGGATACTTCTTCTCTTTTGGTTTGTCAAGCCTAAATCAACAGGCTGCAGCCTAGGAGGGCCCTTGACGGAAGCAACTATAAAAGTGGAGAGGGAAACGCACGCTGATAGAGCAAGTTCCGTGGTCTTGTTATTTAAGAGTTGAATATTATTAGAGCATATGGTAGGATATAATAGCATTGACACTAGCCTTTATGGGTGTGTAGACAGCCTAACCTCCAAGATTAGCGCGGTTATTGAAAAAATTCAAACCGATGTTGGTATGGTATTATCTTAATCCGGTTCCATTTATTTGTAATAAAGGAGGCTCTGCCTGCAAAGGTGATCACGCACCACCTTGTGTCTAGGGACTTTTTATTTTTCCATGTTAGATCAAAGGTTCGGGTGTGTGATACACCCTGATACCATAATCTAGTACAGCGCTGACTTTGCCAATTATAATTCTTGTACTAAAAAAAGGCCTGTTATATTAGTGAGTACGACTTTAAGTCAATATTAAAGCATGTGTTCCCCAACATAGTTAAAAGCAATGTAAAACAAAGGTTCTCATGTTTGTCTTTATCTTGTGAAGATATTGGCGCAATTCCCCAATCCAACGGCTCTCTCAAAAACCCGCAGGCGCTCCCACTTACTTATGGAAAGTGCCCTTTGCATCAACAGCTTGTCTAGAAAGTGTTAGGCAAGAAGGCCAGAAGGAAAAGCAAGGAAGAAGCAATAAAAAGTAAACATACAACTCCACTAGTAGACTATCCAAACTTGCCAAGCAGGAGAAGGGACACGGGGTGATTATTAGCAGTGTTAAGGAGGTGTTTGCGAGCGGGGTCATTAGCTAAAAGGCTAATTACCATAACTATTAAAAGCATCAGGATAGTCTGCTACTCATGTTAATACAGAGCATTAAGATTATTATTACAACTCCTCTAAATATCATTAAGATAAAAAAGAGAGGATTCTCCCCAAATGCGCTTATCTTTAACAAGGCTAGCTTTTTTCAGGATCCAGAGTTATTTTATGTCCTAACAAAGCTTATTTATGTATCCCGTGTCCTCTTGCTCGGGGATGAAAAACAACTAAGCCCACCTGTCTATACTCAGGCTGGGGGGACTGAGATCCGTGAAACGTCTACATTTGACGCTGACCCCGGGGTGGTTCCTGCAACCTCAAAGGTTACTGTCCCAAAAAAGCTTTAATGGTCTAGATACATATGTACCTTGGATTCTATTTTATTATTATGGTCTTTGCTACGACGCAATAAATTAATAGCTTTTATTAGTAGCCGCGGGTGTTGCCGATGGCAATAGATGAATCCCATGGATTACTTTGTGGGGCTTAGGGCTAAATAGTAACATTGTACCCGTCTATAGCCTCAATGGATTTGGTCTTTTTACTCGCGACTGGACCAATTGCTTAATATTAGGAATAGGTATTACAGTCTTATTACAGCTTGGGACTAGACACCATAACCAGCCAAGACCCCCGACGCTTATTTTCAAACTGCAGGGAGCCAGTAGGTTCTAATTCTTTACTGTGATTGCCTAGAAGTAGCCAATCCTTTGGAAACCCGCCGACACGTGGAGTACGATACGGGAGCACATACAATATGTATTTAAACGCTCATTCCATATACAGTATTCCTCGAAATATGCAGGTCTCTAAAAGTTCTCGCATGTAAAGGGCAACAATACAGAGGGGATCTGTCATAAAGTTAAAAGGATTAACTGTGCCTCTTGCCATTGTTTCGAAATACCCAGACAACGCATCCTATTATTTTTGGTGTTACCAGGCGCTGTAGGTGTGATGGGCCGAAATACAACGACCAAAACAGAGCCAGGTGCCATTTGACCATCACAGCGCTACCTTTAGAATGTCCAAAACGTCCCCTTTTTAAAATATTATCTTTAAAGACGTACTGAAGCAAATATCAGGGGACATGGATTATATGTTTGGCAAAAGCAGGAAGATTATGGAACCCCCCCCCCCAAAAAAAAGTCCCTTCTTCTGTTTCTTTGTTGAAACTTCAAAGGCCACACGAGACCTGCAAGGTAACACACAAAAGTGTTTGGTGCTTGAGGACTATGAAGCTAGATATAGAGTGGATGTTCGAGGCATATTTAACTCATCTCATGAAAGGAGAAACTAAACATTCAGAAGCTACAAGCATCTGGGCCGATGATATGGAAGGGAGGATCTTGTCCTTATCCTTGTCTTCGGCCAAACCAGCACCCCATATCGGTGAGACTAACTTGGAAGCATCAAGTGGTATCTCAACAACCCGCTCATACCCGTAGGGATGACTCCGTCATCATCAGAAACCCAGCTAAGTTCGTTGGCGGGCCGAATAGACCAAGCCCTACGGATCCATATGTCCATCCAAGTCCTTGGACGGGCAACAAATGGTCCGGGGTTCGGTCTCCTTTACTTATCTGTTCACAAATGCACCCCTAGGAAAATTGGTCTAGACCTACGGCAAAATTCAAGTTTGCACCTCCAAATTCGTATGTGCGCCAGGTATTGGATTTGATTCCTATAGTTAGATTATAGCTGCAGCGGTTACACCTACCAGTTATGATCCACAAGTCGCGTTTAAGAAATTTTCATGCAGGAAAGAATAGATCAAAGTGAAGATCGCAAAGCTCGGAGATTGCCGGGTGGAAACAGTCTGTTTACTTGGAAGATTAACTTGGGATCTCGTATAAAACAACACGTCCGTGACAAAGTAACTCACAGAAGCTAAAGAAAAGATACACAGGAGGTCCACTATTCCCACATCCATGGATGGGCTTAGGGAAATCATGCCGTGGTTGTTCCAACAGGAACTTTGTTTTTTCGTCTTCACACAAACGTCAATTTGGGAAACAGATGGAGATAGAAGCTGGAGGCTCGTCCCGCCCGCCAGAAAAAGCGCACTGTGCGTGGCTGACAGGTACTACTAATACCAAATACCCATGTACATAGGTCTGGCCAGCTTCTAACAGCACAAGCATAAATCACCAGAGGACCGAAGTGCGCTCTATGGACAACTTGCGCCGGGGCGGGCGAAGTATCATGATTGCCGGGCCAATCATGGAAGGTCTACCAAGTCTGCCTATTGAACTCATATATCTCATCCCCTTATTTTGCGGAACTTATGCACAAAAAAGTCGCGGTTGCTTACATGTGCACTCTTTGTATTGGTGCCGCGATGCCACGACAGTAGAGGAGCTCGAGGCTTCAGAAGCGGTCTGTGAAGCATTTATTGACTACTGGAGTTAGTAAATCGCAGCTGTTAAAATTATATTAGGATTGGTAACATATACTGCGACAATGATAGGCATCGGGTATAAGATTTAGAGCAGCATTATTTATATTTTTGATTATTGCTCCGCATTTATCACCTGTAAGGCTGTCTAGTCAGCCTCCCTGTTGAGGGCATAGGAAAAGAGAACAGAGCTAGGTGCTCAGTTTGTTGTACTGCAGATAGTAAACACGGATATTATTTCATGTGAGACACTATATCTCACTGACCCCCTTGTTCACAACTGGCTTGAACACAGTGTGTCCCTCACCTCAGTGACGAGCAGCTCCGCTGTTTCCTAAGATTCTGCCGACTTCCTCTGACATCTGGATCACGCGGATGCTAACACCCGTTCCCAAATATGTCACCGAATGCGGAGATACCTCCCTGTCTATCTTAGAATAAGACAGGGTAGGTATCCTCACTTTCGCATTTGTTTGAACGCGGGCCGTTGGCTGCATAACTTGACTACCAGCCCGCTCCTGTGAACACGTTCTACAGGGTAGGGCGTAATGCCGTTCCACTTTCTTGATGGTTGGGGTTGTTCAGAATAATGCTTGGAAAAAAGAGAACTTGGAAACGTCACACTAGGGCTTCTGCAGATGCCGTGGAGGCTGCTTGACTCGGTTCTGGCCGTTCCTTATTGATCATAGGAAGTTACGAGGAAATACGTCAAAGCTTATTGGAGAGAAACAACCACCTTGCCGACATTGTACGCCATGGAAGTGTTCAGACGCAAACATCTGGCGCCAGTAATGCTGGCGTTTCCGTCTCAGATCCTACGGGTACACTCCCCAATCCACACATGCTTGTTTGACAGATTATATATTACCAGGAACCAGTTTAAGAAACAAAATAGGGATGCACATGCCACATCCGCTCTCTGTGGGTCAACTTGCATTCCGTCAGCTATAAAGGTAACCGCCGCGATGGAGAGGATCGCCTCTACAAAGAGGACAGCCGCTAAAAAGACAACCCGTGCTATCATCCTAGAGAAGCGGCTACAAAGAGGACCGGTGCTACGAAGGTGACGGCTGCTAGTAACATTTCAACTATAGGGGAATTTAATGAACTTTGCGTGAGAGCATTCAAGCAGCTTACTTCAATCGGCAGCTCATCCACCATGCCCACTCCATACTCGCAGACTTTTGCCCATTAACCTGAGCCTATCCGTACCTAAGAAGCGAGGTGGTGTACGTGTTGTCAAGTCACTCGGCAGAGAAGCGGCTAACGAGATAGCTGCAAAAGGAACTACTTCGACGCGCATTGCTATGGTCGAAAAAGCCGATAGGATTAGCCAAGAACTGTTGAAGAAGCTTAGGTTCTTAAAAAGCTAATAACCCTAACCCTAGGCTCCGCAAAAGTGGTTTTCGTGGAGAGACGGACGTGCCAATTACCTTGAAGACAGAGAAGTTTGGAGAAGCGGGCGGGAATTGTGTGGATTCATCCTCAGACAAGTACAAGTGGATGCTCCCAAGTCTGGCATAAACGAGCGGAGCCACCTGCTCATGTATAGACGTGAAAGTCGTAGCCGCAGTATACAGGCATGTAAGATCTGGCCAACTGATGAAATCCGAGCCACGTGGCGAGCCCGGATTGCGTGTGGAGTTGAATTGTTCTCATCTCTCACGAGTACGTTTTGGCCATGAAGTTCTTGGTTCTTCTTAGTCCAGCGTAGACTCCATCTTGGACGATGAAGCCGGGGTTGGGGATGGCGGCTGGATATTGGGGCCATGACGGCGTGTGATGACTCTCCTGGCACATGAATCCACCGCGGAGACTGCCACGAATTTTGCATTTGAGAATAATGCCGAGATGAAACCCGGGTCGGGCATGGAGTGGGAGTCCGGGGGTGAGGAGAAGAAGATCCGCCCGTTGCAAAGCGCATCTAAACTGGGGCCAGTAGATCACTGCCCGGTAGCTGCTTCAAGTAGGGCTATCTCCACAGCGGGCGAGCCTAACGGCGACACTAACCCCGAACCCTAAAAACATCAGCCCCTCCAAGCATTGTGCATGCAGTCATTTTGGGCCATAGTAACCTTAGAGTCACAACTCCGTCATGACAGGCTGTCCGCCGTATACTCTTTGTTCGGATGTCTTCATTTCGGACCAGGACGCGTGTTTCAAGCATCGTTTTAGGAACGATATGATGGGGTCACCCATCCCTACACATATATTAGTTGTAGTCAATCACGTTTCATCCCCAGGCGGACAGCGTATCTGAACAAATGATTATAAAAGCGAAAGTCATGCTACCATCCACAGGTTATTGAATAACTGAATACCTCCGACGACAAGGTCCGGATGTCCCACGCCGTCTATCTTTACGGTCCCAACTCCTTATCCCACAAGGAAATTCCTGTTTCTTTTGCTAAGGGCTGCCTGTTCCTACACCTGGTTAAAACACTCTTCCGGCCAAACATAATATTAATCAAGACAACTCCGGCCATGGCAAGCGGAATTGCTGGATCTGGGAACTGTGGATGAAGATGCCGCTTGCTGTGTCTCACCAGGATCGAGATCGTCGTCAGCCGTCGCAATTTCTGTATTCACTAATTGATTCCCGTCTATATGGTGTCCTCCGAGGAGGTTGTGTGGATGACCACCGTGGAGGCTGCCATTGGTCTGATGCAGACCAGTGACCAGCTACATGCCTTAACCCAACTTTTTCGACTGTTTTTCCACTATGGTATTAGCAGTCTCTTTGATACTGTGCGAGAGACTGATCTCCAGTACGGAAACAGGCTTGGAGATGCGCTTTCAGCACATTAACTACCTACAAACAAGGTCTTTAAAACACTATCAAAAAATGCACCGAAGGGCAAATGGGAAAGAATGTTATTACAATGTACAAGGAAGGGCAACCGCTCGCCATATCCAATACATTGGCTCGGGTACTGGAATCCGGGGACTTCGACATAAAATGGGTGATTATGGGATACCTTACCTTTCATCAAGTACAATAGAAATCTCTCCAGTCGAATCATTACTCCATCTTCAAACCCGGCGTATGCTAGACCCCGTTATCTTCCTCCGATGTATAGTCTGAGCCGCGCATGTGAGCACGACGGCTGCCCTCCAAGTCTATAACTTGGAGCTGTCCAATCATATCATGCGTCTCTTAAAACGTTAGATGCAGGTATATAAGAGGAATCCGGGGCCGCAAACTGCGAACTGTTGAGCCATATATATATATATCCAGAGCGATAGGGAATTTAATCGCGGACACATCATGCCCGAGAACGCAATAGTGGACGATCACGGCTACCTAACTATTTTAAGTTGGCAGCTTCACCACGGGGGTTGCTGCGATAATATTACCTGCTAAGGACAGGGTGGACACAAAGAGCAGGCTTCGGGGGTTGGTCGCTGAATCATGAAGACCATACCTATAAGACACGCCAAGCGCGTCAGTGTACGTCAATCAGTCCACGTTCAGCACAATCCACAAAACAGCGCCACGAATGAGTATATCCGGTCCTAAATGCAATAGTAGTGTGGAACTGCTTTCTCTTCCTGTCAGCAAGAGCAGAAGTTTGTAGTCCAGCTTTCCTTTGCTGGTGATCACTTCCAGCTGCCCCCACTGAGTGGTATCAACAGATCTCGAGAGCAGCATGTATCATTTTTTGCCATGCTAATGCTTAGGGGGCACGCCTCAGTCTTGGTCGTGTTCCTTGAATAACAGCAACTAGTTTCTGGTGTTTGCGTTTAGCTCCGCTACGGCTGTTACAACTGAGCCGTGCATGATGAAACCTTGTTTACGGACTGGGTTGGCATCAATGGCGCTTATCAAATAGGCCCATTGGCTATAATACCTTTGGCAACCCCCTCTGATCTCCTTCTCCGAGGCACTCGCTCTTGGCACTATTCTTTGGTATCTTGACCCTTGCACGCTGCTTTGTTAGCAAGGTTATTTTAGCCAACAATATAAGGATTAGGGTCCATACTTCAGGTGCAGCCTAATCCTGGCAAGGCCTCTTTGCAGTAAACAGATCTTTTGGTGTGAAATAAATAATAGACGCTTGAGGATGTGGCGGAGCACGCTCCGTATGACCAGAGCTATGTTGAGCTTTTGGAAGGTCTTGTTTTGCCTTTAGATAATGGAACTGATGGTCGATGCGCCAAACTATATAAAGTTCAAGGAATTGAGGACTGACAAAAAGCTATTGCGAACTCAGGACAATTCTCTTATGAACGTTTTCCAAATTTTAACAAGTCTGTAGTTAAAGGGATCAAGACACTACCCCAGTCTCTTGCAACCCTTCGTCAATGATTGCGGCTCATACGCACAATGCCATGATAACACACGGGCACGATTTGAGTAAGGGCATCGGCAGCCTGTGCTGTGTGAGATGTAGAAACGGACAAGAGCATGTCCGCTGCTGTCCCCATCAACATTCTTAGGAAACTCGCACAGGCGCAGTCCAAGATCTGTGAATCGGAATAAATCTCAAGAGCCCGAGCAAGCTGCCTATTGCCACGGTCCATTTAAGGGAGAAGACGATTGACGTTCTCCCTCGTATGATCGACGCGGCGGCAGAGGTAGAGACCATGGGAACGTCCACGGCTCGTTCCTCCCGCTTGACGCCAGTCTTGGGAGTAGTCGAGTGGTATAGGCGACCATACACGTATATTGGTTTCTCTAGACTGTTCGCGAGCAGAATCCTATATTTATTCTTCCTGTTAGTAAGGTTGGGGCCCCAGCTGTTTACAATGTTCATACCAGGCATTACATCATGGCGCCCTGTTTTACATTGACAAGGATGCCGACTCTATGGAGAATAATAATACCGCCGCGGAGACACGGGTGCGACCAGGAATTGGAAAAGGTGTATTATTCATGATCTTTAATTGTTGTACTCTGGGTGCTTAGTTGCCTTGCTCAGTTAAGCGCCATGACCACACCCTTGTCCGCTGTATCTGGGTTGTCCACCTGTGTCCCCGCAGAACTCACACATCCATGGGGCATGTGCATGGAATAGCAAACATGGACGTTGGGTCTATTTACCCTCTGTAATATCTAAGCCTGATACGCTCGACTTACGCGCGAGGTCTCTGTATTGCCATTATCACCAAAGGGATATGAAACGCACTTGAATAGAAGAATTCGTGTTTGTGTCCTGACTTGGACAGCAAATATCTACATAGCCCTTTTCTCCAGCACGTACTTTCAATGCGTTATTAATATATGCTGCTATCCCTCGCATGTGGCGTATAGTGTTAAGGTGCAAGATTCTAGTACGCCTGCTGTCTGCAGTCATCCACGGAAAACAATCGCAAGCCTCACCTAATCTCTTAGAAAATGATTCTATAGTCCGCGTATCGTCACGCATGTGGACGAAGATTGACAAGCATACAAGTATATGAAAAGTATACAGCCTGTTCCGCGGTGCTAAAGGCTACTAGAATACAAGTATCAGCCATTTTTAAAATGCCCCAGCCAGCGACGCGGTAAGCTGCTATACTAATTTACTGAAAAGGGACAAATATAGGTAGCAGGTAGTAATCCAAATCCTGTGTGTAAGAGATGTTTGGACCATCCTGATAGCACATCCGTTGATGTAGAGATACTATACCATATTAAAGATTTGTTAGAACACGCCCGAACAGCAACGAGCAGGGAAGCACTTGTTGTTTATAGAAAGCCTTGCCTGCGTGCATTTCAAGAAGCTGGAGGATAAGGCTCAGCAATTTAGCAAGAAGAGCATTACCTTCTACGTGGCAACACGGAGGAAGGTCGGGGTAAACAGTTTGTTTAAGACAGCTTGGAAATACCTTCGCCCAGCAGGAAGCGTTCGGCCGATTTGTCGACGATGATATTCGGGCCTTTAGACAGCTGGAGTGGAGGACTCGATGCCCTTTTTGGAGACAAAATACATCCCAAGGCCTGCTAGGTTTGGTACCGACTGACATTGAACATTGAACCCGCAAAAAATGTCTTTCATCAAGCAAACAGCCATTCTGGGTTATAGGTGCATGGTAAACAGGATAATGACCGCGGTACAGGGGTTAACTATGCCTCCAGGGCTACAGATCCCGGAGGTGCTATCCAACCTTTCCTGCTGTTAGTTGCTGAAATCATGTCCAAATACGGTACTTGCTTTCCTTAAACTAAACATATTCTAGGCCATGGTAATCTAATTGGGATGCTGGAAATATCAATCCTATATAATAGTAAAGGACCGAATGAACGAGTGTCCGGATTAAGGTGCAGACATGTTAAAGAACAGATCTTCCAGCGCTTCAAGAAATGGACGTACCAGAAGGATGTAACTTAAGTGAATGAAGCCTAAAGGGAGTCGGCCGATGTCATAAAAAAGGTCACGGACTATTATGGACACCTACCCATACCAGAATAGGAAAACAGAAGATCTCAAGTCCTCCGGAAAAAGGTTAGGTATCCCATATATATACTTTACTTTATTGGCCGCCAGGTTGCAGTGGGACGACTTGTTGTATTATCTGCCTAAATACACCAACCTGAACAATGCAGACTAGGACAGGAGGTGTCTGCTCTCTCGAGCCACGGTCAAGCCAGGGAAAGCGCGAGGGGTTCTTTTCTAAATTAATTTGCAATAGATCAACACGAACAATTCGAGATCAGAGTTCCAAACAAAGATGCCGCCATCTTTCTGTCACATAAATGCCGAACTTGTGGCTCTGAACACAGCAGATAAGAGACAAAGATACAGCTATGTTACTCTTCTTGTTAAGGCAAGGAGACTCTTCCATAATCTACCGACTACAGTGTATGATAATTTACCCCGCAATGACTCCCTTGTTCATTGCCAAGATCACGGAAACCTAACAACAGGCAGTTGTTTCCTCCCTGCAATCTGGTTATTGTATCTAGTACCATACCTGATGAGGCCAGATAATAGGTAAAGGGCAATAGCCGTGATAGATTGCAATGGTAGCACAGTCCCATCCTTAGATGGGCCTTCAAAGGCTTAGTGCACTGAAACATGGTACACCATTTACAATTATCATAGCATCCATCTTCAAGCTTTATGTCTCTCAGATCCCCTCCTGCAAGCTGCACCCCTCATAACACGCTAGGGGCCTGGAAGTCAGGGCTCGGCACAATGTATTCATAAAATCAGTACTGGTCCACCCGGTACAGTATTTCTTCTTTGAGCTCCATTAACAGCAACCTTGGAATCCATGGATTCCCAAGAATAGGATGGTGGTAGAACAGGATTTGGCCTTGTCAAGTTGAAGAAAGGTATTACACAGCAACATTGTGCGTACTCAGCGCGACGAAGGCAGTCAGATCTTAATTAATCTGGAGGGATGAATGTTGCCCCAGCAGGTCATGGCGCTTGGTGTCTGCGCCTCGATTCCAGATTTCCCCACGCTAAAGACCGCTATCAAAAGCAAGATATTTGTCACGCTGTGGCCCTTGGCTTAACGCAGTTGATAGTTTATCTTCGAGACCACGCGGGAGTAAGTTTCCCAGCCGGTGCACTGTCAAGTTTGGAAGAGGGGACCAAGACAAAATGTTCCCCTTTTTAAAGTGCTACTGCGTCCAAGAAGAAAGCAAGGCTAGGGTTGCAGCAGAGGACGCTATAAACCTAATATAGAAAGGGCATAGATAAGAGTCTGCCCAGGTCCACTAGGTTAGCCAAGGCATTAACGCCGTACGCCCCTACATGGGAAGGTTCCTAACTCTTCAGCACCTTATCGTTGCCTACATCAACAATGCACCCACCTACGGATGGATTACGATAGTTTACTCTGGTATCTGCCTCTTATAATTGCCAACCACATTCGCCTCACATGCCGGTGGTATTATATAAAGCCAATAATATCGCGGAGTTAAGCCTAAGCGAACCTTTACCTAAAAAGCAATATGGCTACCACTCTAACAACCGCAAGCCTGCCTATTCTAACCCAGTCCTGTGCTAAGTTATGGTTTAGACATGTGGGAAGTTTGCATTAACTTAAAAGGAGAGTGCACATGCGCTCCAGCCCAGAGGGAAAAGCTCGCTTCGTTTTGGAACCCCTGAAGCTAAACCTGGAGGACACATGCTCGTTGTCTTTTTGCGATTGACGACTGCCCATCCGGCGTTTTCAAATCTGTTGCTAACCCTTGCTACACTGAAAGCGGCGCCCAGGAGTGCGGAGGTGGTCAATCTGGAGACAATAGACCCTGACTACCCCGGACTCCTTCATATCAGACAACAGATCCGTCCACGAATCGGAAAAGTAATAAGGGCCATATAGCAGGCGCAGAGGGTCCATATATATACATATGGCCGCCAATGATTCCGCCAAACCACCCAGCACCGAGTACCTGGCTGCGCTACAAAGAAGATGCCTGAAATTCCAAGAACTCGCGTACACGGCAGCTGGGCGCTCCTTGGTTATTTATCATCATGCCGGACATGGACAGCAAGACAGCGAGGGGAATCTCATTTTCGTGGACCTTCAGTCTAGGTTACTCAAGCAGACATTGACGGCGCCGTAACCATGTGGCATTTATCTCATGGGCCTTAACGTATATGTAGGGGGGCCGAGGCCACCTGGACTTCTAGTGGGCGGCACATTCGTTACGAGCTTGGTGCAATGTGGCTTCGGTAGGTAGGCAGGCTCCATACTTCTGACCGGCGACCTACAAATGGATGATTCCACTAGTAGTTACCCGGGGGCCAAACTAAAGGCCCAAGAATTATCGTCACTTAGCCTGCCTCTGGGAGGTATTTCTAGTTTGCGTGATGCAGCTATATCCGTTCAAGAATTTCCTTTCCCTGGCCCTGTAGGCCCGCCAGGGTCGTTGACCGAGTACAAATCACCACATAAGATGTTTACACTCAGAAAGCGCAGGTGGTCTATGGGCTCTTAGCATGATTATTGCCAACTGGATTTATGAGCATGCGGTTGTTCGGAAATATCACCTGAAAAGCCTAATAATCATGCATCTGTCCAGCGCTGTACCATTGTTATTCATCGTCCTGTTATTAGATAATCCGTTCCCGTGGACAATAACATTTCCATTAACTCCAGCTTTATATGGAGCACTGCAACTTGATCTCTCGTGAACTTATTTTACATGTCTTATATTCTTCCTTGGGTCCTAGGTTTCCAGTGGCACTATTGAATTGTACTACACTGTGTACCCAATGTGTTGGCCATAAATCACATGCAACAAAGCTTCACGCGCGGTTAAACACATGCAACCATCCCTTTCTGACACACGGAGCATGTAGAGTAAATTCACCTATATTAATCGGGCGAAGTTGGTTAACCAACAGATTCACACTGTTTGTCTCCTACAGACAACTGCACATACAACAACCCCTTTGTCTACCACATACCCGAAGAGTACAAACGCAACTGGAGCACTGCTAACACGGAGGTTGCATCCAATCGGTCCACGACACTCTCTTTATTACCATATGGCTGGCCTCCTTTGGCCCCTTCACTATCAGCAGCTCCTCGCTCCTCAACCCAAACAACCGGACACAGTGGCGCATCCATCGGATAGCTTTGAATACGGTCAAGTATCCGGCAATCAACGAATCCGATGAGCATCAAGGGGAAGGATGGGAAAATCACATACTCTCTTGTGATCTGTGACAGGCACTTCAATCCGTGGAATGGCACTGACAGAGTCAGGAATTGCACGACCAACCATCAACCGCAGCAAGGGCACATGTTCCAAAGCAATTAAGATTAACCGCCTTAACTTCCCAATATATGGGCGACGATCTTTATCCTTGGTACTCTTTTGCCCCAGCTCCGTGCCGTAATCGTAATATGACTAACGAGCGCCAATGGCTACTGAATGAACCTGATACCGATTATTATAAAGTTATGCTAAATTGCCAACTACATGCGCTTGGCTGGCTTGGAAAACACCTTTTCATTTACCTATAAGGACACCGTTTTCTTAAAGCAACAGCAGGTCAACAGGGAGTCGGTCTTGTTTTATAGCTATGTAATTAAGGCTGCTGCCAAGTTCACCTGAGCCTGCAAAGTTTACCCTGACGGCCAGCCAAGCATCACTCTCCGAGACGCATTTTGGCGCCTAGTATTGTTGGTTATGTCCCTTCGTTCACGAGGGAAAATCCGCACATCCCTCTTCCAGCCGGGGGTACAGCACTCTCTGGCCTTTCGTGGGCGGGATGTCTGCTTCGTGGTTTACCGGTTCAGGCAACGGATATTGACGAGCACGGACATACCGGGCATATTGCATTGATCAGTCGGGCTGCAGGCTATGGTGGTGATGGGGTCAAACCGGGACTAAGATAAGAAATGACATTACCTGGATATACTCATTTTACCCTTGGCCATCTGCTGCCTGCACCTTCAGTCTTCCTTCTATTACGCGTGACGGCTTCTCATAACCTTATGCTTGATGTCATAGATTTCCATGGATATCCGCTAACTTTGCCGAAACTACAATGGCAATTTACTTGGTCTGTGTACAAGTTGAGAGTTGTTTATAAAAATGCATATGTCTAGTTTAAACTACCATAAAATGCCCCCTTTAATAATAAAACCTATTCTTACAGGTATTTATACCTGTGTCACGTGAACTAGTAGGTCACATGACATAGTTAGGTACTAGTAGTTAGCCACCGGAGGTATCCTCTAAATATTATTATTTTTTCTATAGTTGCTACTAGCCTTATAAAATGGTAGCATGTCTGTCTAGGCTGTAAATACCTAATTTTATAATTATTTAAATTAAAAATTAATATTTCCTATTAAGGGAACATTAGGTCTTCTTGATAATTTTAATTTAAGGCCTTTATTTTTTTAAACTTTTTTTTAATAGCTGCGTGGGCTTAGATTAACAAACCACTAAAAAGCTATATTTTGATAAATATAATTTAAATTAAGAGTTTTATGCCCAGAGTCCTAAAGGCTTTTAATAAAAGCTAATAATAATTAAAAGTTAGATAACTTTACTATTTTTTTAAAAAAAAAATAACAAGGTAGTAAGTATTATTTATTATAATTTCTTCCCAAACTTCTCTAGGTTTTACAAAACCACAAATTAGGTTGTAAACCACCCGGCAGCAAGATGATTTTTACAACGTTTTTTTTTACAAATTGGCAGAACTTCCCTTAAGCAAATGCGGACTCTAATAACAGAGATGCAAATGCAAGCTTTACTTTATTAAATATTGCCTAGTATATTACGTTAAACTTCCGGATTAGTTAAATATTAAATACCTAAGTAAATATAAATAAGAAGTAGCTAGGTAATACACTAAATATTATTATATTAAATATTACCTAGTATATTACGCCGAACTTGCGCATTAGTTAAATATTAAATACTTAAGTAAATATGAATAAGGAGCAGCCGGGCAATATACTAAATATTATTATATTAAATATTTTAGCCCTAGCTTATAACAGGTGAATAACTTAGCATGCCATAAAAATAATAATAAATATATAATTATTAATAATATTATAGCAGGCCCAAGCATGTATAGTAATATAATATTTTAGTAGTTATTTTTTTAAGCTAGTTGAAACCTTTAATTAAGAAATTCCGCGCTTTAATTCTTAGGCTACTTTAATAAAAGTTAATTTAATTAATTTTAATGCTACTAAGATAAAAGTACCAAGCTTATTAAAATATTTAAAAAAATCTTTTTTGATTTTTACAGCTACTTCACGTGCTGCTTGTATTAATATAAAATACCCTGTAGCCCGCGTGCTAAGTGGTTATAGTACTTTAGTTTAATTTTTTAAAAAATAAAAATTATTTTATTAAATAAATAATAATTTATATAACCCTTTAGCTTAATAATCACGTGCTAGTATTATAATAACCTAATTTAATTTTTAAAAAATAATTTTAGCTTGTTTTAGGCTTTAAAAAGCCTTATATAAATATTTAAAGCCTTTAAAAAGTACTAAGCACCTATTTTTATTAAAAAAGTATTTATTTTTTTAAGCTTAAACAAGCTAAAACTAGGCTAAAAACTACTTTTTAAAAATTTTTAAAAATTAGGATATCCTGGGTTTAAACCTGGGTATAATTATATAAGTTTTTTTTTATAGGTTAGTTAAATTAAGTAAAGTTAAAAAATTAATTTATTACTTTTTAATTAGGCTAGTGCGGCAGCAAAACCTATTAAAAAATATTAAATTTTTAAATTTTAATTTTATATATAAAAATTTAATATGCTTGGCTTAGTAAAAAAGTATTAATTTTTACTTATTTAAATTAATAACTTTAAGCTAATAAAAAGTTATTATTTAAAATATATTTAAAATAGCCCTGTACTTAAAATTATAAAAAAAATTAAAAAATATTATTTTAATATTTAAAAAATTTATAAATTAAAAACTTAGCATAATTTTATAATATTAAGTTTTTTATATTTATTTATAGCCTTATTAAATTTATAAATATTTAAGTAAGCTATTTAATTAATATAAACTAAGTAAAAATAACTAGCTATAATATAAAAAAAATTAAAAGTAAAAAAAAATAACTAAATAAATAAATTAATTTTATATTAAGGTTTAAGTAACTTAATTACAAGAGGCTTAAGTGTTGGAGCAGAGGACTGGCAGGCTGGAGAAGCCGCCAGAAGCCTTTAGCCTAAATTAGCTTTGTTCCCCGCGCTTATCCTAAAGAGGCTAGCGTTATTATATATTATTTTTTTTATTTAAAAGTTTTATATATAAATTATTTTTTAGCTAGATTTACTTATTATTTTATAATATTTTTATTTTATTTTTATAAGTAACTTTTTTAGCTTATTTAATAGGTTATAAGCCCCTATCTTTTTTTAAAATTTTATTTATAAATATTATATATTTTTAACTATTTTATATTTAAAAATTTATATATAATTAATTAAGATAATAACGCTAGAAGCCTTAAAATTTAATTAACTAATTTTAATTAATATTTATAAATACCTTTACTTTTAACATGTTAAAAGGCTTTATAACGCCTAATATAACACCTATTATAAAAATAATATTTACTCCTACTATTATAATAAATTAAGTGATAAATTTATTAAAAAAAGCCTTTACTTTTAATATAATAAATAAAAAACTAAAAGGTAAAAAAAACTATAATATATAAACCTAGTTAATAAGCCTAAAACTAGACCTATATAATCTTAAGGCACTTATTAAAAAAAATATATTTTATTTAATATTAATATTAATATTATATTAAAAATAAGTAATTATATTAAAAAATATTTAAATATAGCTTATAAAAAGTTTAATAAATAATATTATATAAATAATATATATAAATTTAAAAAAGGCGCTATATATAAACAAGTTTTATATTAAAATTAACTAGGTTTTTAATAAAAATAAATATATAATAGCTTATATAATTTAAAAAAAAGCTATTATTATTAACCAGGCTAGCTATAATATAATCTAAAAGTTTCTTAAAATACTTTATAAAAAATATAAATTTAATAATAAATTTAATATAATTATTACTTTATATTAATAATTTTTTTTTACTTTTAAAAAAACTGCGGGCGGAGATGCCTTTATATTATAAAGTAAAGTATATTTTAATACCCGCAAGCGCTGTTAAAAAAATAACTATAGTATAGTTTTAAAAGGTTTATTCTAAAGTTTTAAATAAAGTAAAGGTTAAGACCTTTATTTAAGCAGTAATACTAAAGAATAATAATAATAATAGTAATAAAAATAAGAATAGGGACAAAAATAATTTTAATTTTAAAAATAAAAAATAAAATACACCTTGTTAAGGCGCTTTAAAGAAAGGGGTGTTTAATAAGTAGTAGGTAAAAAAAAGGTTAATTTTAAAAAAAAAATTAATAAAAAATATATATAATTATTGCGGTAAAAAACCTTATAATTTTTTAAAATATTATTATTTAGTATTAAAAAAATAACTATTAAGCTAGTAGTTATTAGGCAAGATTTAGTACTATAAGTTTATTAAGCTAATAAATTTAAATAATATTAAGAATAATAATAATAGCAAGCCCAGCACCGCCATAGTTTCTTAATAAACTTAAAATAAATATAATATAAACTTTAATATATATAGTACTACACTTTTTATTATATTAATAATATTAAAGTTTTATAGTTAATAGCTTATAAATACTGGCTCTAAAATTCCTGTATATAATAATAAAAACCTTATAAAAAATCTTTATATTATTTAGCTTTTATAGCACGTATTTACTATATTAAATAGTAAAAAAGTAATTTTTAAAGGGAGAGGCAAAGTTAATTTATATATTTAATTAAATAATAGTAAAATATTAATATTATAATTTAACTACCTATAGTTTCCTAAATTACCGTGTAATATTTTACTAGTAAAAAAAATTAAAATAAACCTAGGCCTTTAGTATAATAGTAAATTATTAAGAATTTAATAAATTAAAAATAATAAGGTTATCTCCAAGGTTTATATTAATAAGAACATGCCTTAATTAAGTAAACTAAATATTAATAAAAAAGCAAGCTTTAATATAGCTTTAGTTTTAATAAAAGTTTAATATAAGTAATTAGGCCATGTGTTAGTATTATAACTTAATAAAAATTATATATAGTTAAATAATGCTAATAATAAAAAATTTAAAAAATATTATAATAATAAGATAATTATAAATTATAAGATATATAAATTAGTAAAGTTAAGAAAAAAGGTCTTTAAAACTTCTTAATAATAAGCTATAAAGTTTTTATAAATAATATATATTAATATTTAAATAATAAAGCCTTAGGGTATACAAGAATATAACTATACTTTATTAATATTTAATAATAACTTTAAAAATTATTTCTACTAGTTCTTATACTAAAAAAATAAGGTAATAAACGTGCTTATTTACATGTATTTATAATAGCTTAATATAAGTAAAATATATATTATAAAAATAAAAAGTAATAATACTAAAAATTTTAATAATTATAAGGCCTGGTACTACTAAAATTAAATTAATATTAAATTTAAAAAAAACTCCAAGCTATACGCCTAAAAAGAATAAAAAAAATTAAGTAATTTAAAAATATATTATATAAATTACTTGTAGCATAATAATAAATATAAAGTTATTAAAAAGGCTATAGCTGCTAGTGGTTAAATCCGCATTATATATTTAAAATTAACTTATTTAAAAAGGTAAAATAAAATTATTAATAAAAAAATTTATAAAAGGCCTAGGAATACTAGTGTTAAATAATACTTTACTAAAGTATTTATAAATTTTTAAATATAATGCCTATATTTATATCCCTGCGGAAATAAAAATAAAAGCTTTAAAAATAATATTTAAAGTAAAAAAAAAAACTTATAAAATATAAAAAATTTTATATTTATAAAATATATTTCCCGGAGTCCAGAAAGATTATTAAATTAAAAAATATTATATTTAAAAAAAAATAATAGTAAAGCGCCTTTGCTTACTCCACCACCTTTACTAATTAATCTTAATAATAAAGGCCCTGGTGGTTTAGTTAGTTTTAATAAGTAATTTAAAATATAAAATTTTAATAATAATAATTTATAAATAACTAATAAAAGCAAAAAAATTATTATAACTAAAAAAGTTTAAACCTTATCCCTAGATTAAGCGCTTTCGGCCTTAAAATCTATAAAATCTATATTAATAAAAAAAGAAGAATTACTAAGTTATAAGGCTTAGCTAACATACTAGTTAAGGCCACGTGCTTAAGTATTTAATTAATAAATATTAAAAAAAAGCGCCTCCAGCAGCTAAAGTAGTATTAAAAATTATAGTTATATAAAAAAAATTAAATAAGTATTAAAAAAAGAAAATACTTCTAGTATAAATCCTATATAATTATTTAAAAAACTAATAATTAAAGAAATAGTTAAAAAAGTTAAAAAAGTAAAAAAAATATAAAAAAAAATAAAAAGGATGCAAGCAAGTAAATTACTAAGTTTATTTATTTTTAATAATATGCTAGTATTCTTACCGCGCAGAAAATAGGAAATATAGGTATAAAAAATATTATAGTTAATTAAAATAAAAAAGAATAAAGTAGTTTTAGAGTAAAAAGTTTTATAAAACTTATTACCTTTAAAAATTAATAAAAAAAATATAAATAACTATAGCTTAACACTTTAAGTGTTATCACTGTTATGGTGTTGCAACTGCGCAGTGTTGTAATAACGCAATCCGGCGGCCTGAGGCCGCCAGGCAGAAAAACTTTAGCGCTAAACTAGCCGCCTGCCAAGGCGGTGGCTAGTTATATAATATATAAAATACTAAGTTTAATTTTAAACTTTAACTTAAAAAAATTAGTAATTAGTTCCTACTATAAATATATAATATTTTTTTTATTATAATAATTTATATTTTTTTAAGCTTATTATAATATATAAATATAATTTATAATTTTAATTACTTTTTTTTTTAAAAAAAACCTATTTTATATAATAGCTAGGTAATAAACTTAATCCCAAGGGCTAGTAAATAATACTTTAAAAAAATAATTATAAACCCTAACTTAATAACTAACTAATATACCTAAAAAAAAACTTATAAATTTTTAATTAAAAAACCCTAAGGGTGCCCCTACTATTAAATCCTAAATTATATAAAAAATATTAAAATATAAAATACCTAACTAAAAGCAGGAAAATAAAAATAGTAAAAAAATTACTAAAAAATTATAGGTAATACTAAAAATAATTTTAATAAAAAAAAGGAATTACAGGAATAAGAATATTATAAAAAAAAAAAATATTAATAAATTTATACCTAAATTAAAAAGGTATATTAATAAATTACAAGGGCTAAAGCTAACTAATAAATATATAATATACCTATTTAATTTATTAAGTAATTAATAGTCCCCTGCTAAATAAACTTTAATAACCTTATAATTTTAAAAAAAATTATTAAAGGGGTTGTAGTAATAATAGTATAATTTAAAAAAAACTTTTTAAAAAAGTTACTATTTATAAAATTATACTAGGTAAATAATATTAAAAAATTTAATAATTAAAAATTAAATATAAAAATATACTTTAAAACCTTTTTAACTTACTACCTAAATAATAACTATAAAATATTTTAATTTATTAAATTTTTAGTAAAAAACCGCAGGCGGGAATAATTTAATATTTATAAAGTAAAAACTATATTTACTTAAAAATTTTTTTTTAATATATTAATTAAAATAATTAATAATAAGATAGTACTAGTTAATAACTTGCTAATTAAGTAGGGTAATATAAAGTAGTAACTATAATAAATTATTAGGTAATTTATATAATTATTAAACTAAATTAAAAAATACCTACCCTATAAATATAATAATAATTAGCGCCAAGAATACCTATACTAAAAAATTCTAAAAAATATATAAAAAAAGTTTTTTATTTATAAATACTAAAAACTAAAGTGCTATAATAATTATATATTATACTTAATAAGTATTAAAAATAACATGCCCAAGCAAAAAAAAACTATTATAAAAAAAAAAAAAGTTTCTTAACTAAACTTATATAAAACTATTAGTAACTAAAGTTAGGGCGCTTTTTACTACTAAAAAAAGTATAAAAGTAAATACTAGTATAAAATAACCTAATAATTTAAATAATTTCTTATTTATAAAAAAACTATACCTAGGTAAATACCTAAACTATAACTAAATTAAATACTTTAAGTAATATTACTAGTTACTAGGTAAAGGTTAAAAAAAAACACCCTTATAATAATAATCTTTAAGTAAATTTAATAATATAAAAAATATAAAACCTTAAAGCTTTACACGGTACAAGCTTTAAAAGTTTATATAAAATAAAAAAATATACCACGGGCCTAGGTAATTTAAGTAAAAATAAAAAAAAAATAAAAAATAATAATATATAAGGGTTTTTATTAACTTTAAAGTAAAAGTAAATTTTATAAATTAGCGCTAGGTAAAGTCCTACCTAATATAAAGTAAAGGGTTAGTCTATAAAGTATATATAATTAATAACTATATAATAATATTCTACAGGAAATATATACTTATAATTTATACTAAAAATTTTACGCGTAATATATGGTATTATTAGTAAAACTTTAAAATTATTAATATTAATAATTATAATATAATTTTAGGATTTTTATGGCTGCTAGCCACAATACCTATTTTAAATTAATAAATTAGTAATTAAATATATAATTAAAAGGTAAAGTATAATTTTAAATACTTATAGTATATAATAATAATATAAAAATATATTATAAAAATTACTATAAAAGTTAAAGTACTTTTAATATAAATTTTTAAGTAAAAAAACCATATTATAATATATTTTAATAAGGTAAAGGTTAAAAAAATCCCGCTRCCTAAATAATATTATAAATATATAAATATATTTTTTAAAGTAAAAGTAAATACTTTTATATTTTATTAATCTTATAATTATATAATTAAATTATAACCTAGTACTAAGCCTCTAAGCAAGTATATTTACTTACTATTTTTAAAAAAGCTTAAGATTCTACGCGAATATATTAAGAAAGTACTTAAAAAAAATTAAATATACTTATTTAAAAGCCCTGTGGAAGCTTTAGTATTATTTATATTAAAAAAAAATAGTAGCCTATATTTTTATATAAATTATTAAGGCCTAAATACTATTATAATTAAAAATATATACCTACTATTATTACTTAATATAACCCTTAACTATTTAAAAATAAAAAAAATTTTTATATAACTAGATTTATAAAACACGTATTATAAACTTTAAATTTACAAGAAAAATAAGTAAAAAATAATATTTAAAATATAATTTAAGCTTTATAAATACTAAGTTATACTATTTAAATTAATAAATATACTAGTAATATTTTAATTTTATATAAACCATGCCCTAGCTAGGCTAATTAACATAATTTATATTATTTATTTAAATAATATTATTATTTTCTTAAAAAATAAGAAGAAACATAAATAATATATATAAATAATTTTTAAAAAACTATATAATTTTAAGCTATATATAAAAGTTAGCAAATACTTATTTTATATTAAAAAAATTAACTTCTTAGGCTTTATTATAACTACTAATAAAATTAAAATAAAACTAGAAAAAGTTTAAACTATTATAAAATAGCTAATACTAAAAAATATAAAAAAAGTAGTATTTTTTCTAGGATTTTATAGCTTTTATTAAAAATTTATTAAAAATTATAACTAAGTCGCGGCAGCGTTATTTAACCTTATAAAACTTAATATAGTTATAAAATACTTACTAGAGAAAAAGGCCCTAAAGATATTTAATATATTATACCTTAAATTTATAAAATAGCTATTATTATAATACTTTAACCTAAAATTATACATGTAATTATAAATTAACACCTTAAAATATATTATTATTAGGGTATTATTTTAATTAATAAAAAATATATAATAGCATTTAATTATCTTTTAGTCTTATAAATTAAAAAACGCGGAAACCTAGTATAAAACCCATAACTTTAAAATACTTATAATTATAAAATACTTTTAAGTTTAAAAATACTACCTTAAAAATAGCAAATTCCTTATTAAGGTGCTTATAAATTATAATAATTTATAATAATTTATAATAACCAAGGACCTAACATAAAAATAAGTATAATAAGCTAAAAAACTTATAACTTTTAACTTTATTATTAAACACTGCCCGGGGGTAAAAAACCTAGTAAATACTTTAAGTAAAAAAGTAAATTATATTTTTAAAAAAGGGGAAAAAAAGCCACAAGCAGGATAGTTCTTTATAAATTATAAAAATAATTAAATAATTAACTACTATTATACCTAAAATTTAAATTATAACTTAATATACAAGTTATTATAGTAAATAAAAACCTACATGTAAATAAATTATAACTAAGTATTATAAAATTATTTTAAATAGCCTAAAAATATAATAAAAAATTTAAAAAAATAAAAAATAACCTTGCAAATTTAAATTATAAAAAAAACCTTAAGTATTAAAAAGTAATAAATAATAGCTTATTACACTTTAAAAACTAAGTTTATATACTAAAGTTAGTGGCACTTTATAAAAAAATTATAAAAATAAACTATAACAAGCCCCAAGGTAAGTATTAGGGTATTAATATAATTATTATAAATATTTTTTAAAGGTACTATTAGCTAAATATAACCAAGCATATTAAAAAACATGTTAAAAAGTATAATAGTTACTAAAAAATCACGGTTTATAAGCATAAATTATATAAATTATTAAAATTATTAAGCCTACTAAAAGCACCTATAAAATAAATTAATATAAACTTTATTACTAGTTTATTACTTATAAAATATAATAAGCGTGTATATAACGCTGTTCTAGTAATAATTAAAATATATATTAAATTTATATAATATATTTTATACTTAAAAAATATTAACATGGAATAACTTATAAATACCCTTATAAATAATATTTTTTATTTTATTAATATACTAAAAAACATGGTTAGTAACTATAAAAATCTTTTTACTAGTATATTTTAGGCTACACTAAGTTACTACTTAGGCGTAAAATAAAAACTATTTATTATATATTACCTGCAAATAAATAGTTAAACTAAAAGGTAAAACCAAGTTTTTAAACACTATTTTTATGCTTATATTAACTAGCACTAAAATAATTAGCTATAATAAATTAAAATAATATAATTTATAAATAATAATATATATAAGTGGTTTATAGGTTACACACCTATTAAAGCCCTTATAAATTTAAAAATAACTATGTATATTAATATTAAGGGGCCTAACTAAATATTAAAAATTAAACTTTAAAAAGTTATAAAGTTTAAAAAAATCCGCGCAAATTTAAAAAAGTAATTATAAAAGTTAAAAAAAGCCATGGTAGTTTAATATAATAAAAAGCATAAAAAAATAAGCTTTAAAATTAATAACTATATTATACTTTGCATAAAAAATATTAAGTTAGTAAGACTAAATTATAAATTAAGTAAGATACTTATTAGCCTATTTTTAGTAATTATAAAATAAAAAAAATAGTTTTATAAGCTACTACTTTTACTAAATATATAATAACTATATAATATTTTTTATATTATACTTTTAAAACCTTACCATAGTAACCTATTTTAAGCACTAAATATTAGCCCTATACTAGTAAATAATAAAAAAAATACTTTATTAAAAAAATTCTTAATATTTATAAATTTAAGGGTAAAGTATAATACCTTATAAAATAGCAGGGATAAAATAATATAAAAAATAATATATAAAAACTAAAGGCTTATATAGCTAAAACTACGGCACTTAAGGATTTTAAGAAAACCTATAAAAATAAGTTATGTAAAGCAAAAAAACACTAAATATAGATATTTATATTTATAATTTACGCGCACTTATAAAAAAAATATTATTTTTATTAATTAACGGCGCCCGCAGGGCCTTTTAATAAAAAAAAAAATAAAAATATAAAATAAAATAAAAAATAATAAAAAACTTAAATAAGTAGCTAAGCCACGCGGCGCGTAGTACTTAATATATATAAAATAAAAATTAAGCTTATAAGGGCGCTAATACTAATACCTAATATAAAAATAACCTTAATAAAAATTTTTAAAAGTATTAAGGCGTAATAAACCCCATACTAAAAGTAATAAAAGTTTATAAAAAAAATTAATAATATAATATAATATAAACTAAAATATATAAATATATGCTTAGCAGCTAAAGCTGTATTTATATAAAAAAAATTATAATTATTAAAGCAGCGCTAAATAAAGGTTTAAAAACTAAAAAAAAATTATTATAATAAATTAATAAATTAAAATATAATAATATAGTAAAAAGGGGATTAACTTATATAATAAATTATTATTTTTATTAAGGGGGGTACTAACCTATAAAATAAAGTTAAATATAAATATAATAATATTCACGGGGTTAGCTACCTGCGTATTATTAATTATAGTAATTTACTTAATAATTACTTTAAATATTTAATAAGCTACTTTTAAGGTAGTAAGGTTTTTATAAGCTTGCGGACTATTAGCTTTTATATATATAATATTAATAATATTAAAAATATTTTATAACTAATTACTTACTAGGGTAATATTAATAGCTATATATTTTAAAAACACCCTTTTTATATTATAATAAAACTAGTATTTCCCACCCCCTAAGTAATTATATATAAGGGCTTTTATTATAATATTTATAATAAATATATTTTTATTATAGCGCCCCGCGGTAGTAATATATATAATATATTATAAAATATAAAAATTAAGTAGTAAAGCCATAAAGCCCGGGGGCGGTAAAAAAAAATATTAATAAAAGCCTTATTAATAGGGGCGGTAAGGGCAGCAGTAAGGGTAATAATAATAGTAATAATAACAGGGGCATATAAGTATTAAAATTAAATTATTTTAATAGCTAGTATATTAATAGTTATTAATATATAAGTAAAGGGCAGGAAAATATAATTTTATATATTAAAGGTAAAATAAAAAATAAAGGCTAAAACCAAGGCTTAACTACTATAATAAAAAAATATAAAATAAAATATTATAATAAGATAAATAATTACTAATAATAGTATTTAAAGTATAATATAAGACTATATTAAATATTAAAATAAAAAAAATATAAAGCAAAGGGCAAGCATAAAAAATCTTAAAAAAAATAGGGTTAAAAATACATAGTATAATAAAGGCTATAATAAAGGTAAACCATGTTTAATTTAACTATTAAAAATAGTTTTAAAAATATAAAAATAATAAAAGCTAAATATAAAAAGCTTATTAGCTAAATTAAAAAGGCAAGTGCGTAATAAAATATAAAAAAAAAATAAATAAAAGGCTAACACGGTAATATATTAATAATTAAAATAAAATAACCATATATTATAAATAGCTGCTAAAAATTCTAAAAAAAGCATAAAAATAAGAAAATTTAGCTATCTAAAGCTTAAAGCTTTATTATAAAAATTAAGTATAAAGTAAAATAAAATATACAGGCCTAATAATACTAATATAAAATTAATACTATTAAAATAAATAATATAATACTTAAAAAGCACGGGAAAGGGTAAATATAAGGTATTTTAACCTTAAAAATATAATTAAATAATTAAAAAGTAATAAAAATATAATAAAAAGGTGTATACTTATAACAGGCATTTTTAATTAAGTTATAAAAAAAACTTAAAAAAAAAAAAAATTATAAGAGCGCTTTAGTATTAAAACTAAAATACTACACCTAGCTACTATAAATAGTAATATTATATTTAAATCTAGGAGTAAAATAAGGTAATTAAATTAATTTTTTATACTTAACTTTAAATATAAATTACATGTAAACTATAATACTTTATAAACCTAAAAATAGCTTATTTTATAGCGCTTAATAAAATTTATAATTTAAATTATATTTTATAAAATATAAATATAAATTTATAAATCGCGAGGGCGCGATTGCTTAAAAAAAAGTATTATTATTATTATTATAATATTATAATTATATAATATTATAATAATATAATCCAGTGGCCTAAGGCCACTAGGCAAAAAAACTTTAATACTAAACTAGCCGCGTGCTAAGGCAGCAGCTAGTTATATAATATATAAAATACTAAGTTTAACTCTAAACTCTAACTTAAAAAAATTAGCAATTAGTTCCTACTACAAATACACAACGCCTTTCCTATTACAGTAATTCACGTTCTCCTAAGCTCACCACAGTATACAAACATGACTCACATTAAGGCCAAGATATAGTATTATAAAAGTAAAAAAAAAACACTTTTAATTTATAATAAAAGATTTAGGGCTAATTTTACTTAGTAAAAAAGCTAATAAAAAATAATTTAAATTAATATACTTTATAAATAAGTAAGCAAAGTAATTAAAGCAAGAATAAAAACACTAAAATATTAAAAAAATAAAGTTAAAATTACCTAATTTATTAGCCTTACCTATATTACTAATTCTAGATGGCGTTTATTTTTTTAAGACTTATAAAATATTAATTTTAAATAACTATAAAAAGGTAATAAGATCTCCCTAAAAAAAGTACTAAATTAAAGTAATAAATAAGTAAAATACTAAGCTTAAAAATATCCCTGCGTGAAGATTAGTGCCTTAATTAATAGTTATTTAAAAAAAATTATACTAGGAAAATAGGTTTTTAATACTAAAAAAAATAAAAAAATAATATTAAAAAGTTCCGCGCCTGCTAGGTAGCTTATAGTAACTTTTAGGTTAAAAATAATAGCCTAAAAATATACATTCTAATTATTATTAACATGCTAGTAAAAATATACCTTATAATTATTTATAAAAGGGGTTATTATTATATTTAATTTAACATAGTAACTACCTATTTTAACTTTATAATAAAGCAAGAAAAGGTTCTTATAAAGTAACCTATAGGCTTAAAAAAATCTTATTTACCTATTTTTTCGCGCTTTATACGGGTTAAAAAAAGTAGTATATTTTTAAAATAAGATATTTATAAATATATTAAAAAGTATAAGCCTTTAAAATATTAAAAAAAATTTATATTTTTTTTATTACACTTACAAGGGTAGTATTATAATTATTTATATAAATAACACCTTAGTAGCAGTGCTTATAAAAAAAATTTATAAAAAGTTTTTAAAAAAGTTAGCTAAATATTTTAAACTTAAAATTCTTAAAAAACTAAAGCGGTTTCTAGGATATAATATTAATTTTATAAAAAAAAAATACTTATTTTTTAAAAGATATATATTTAAAAGATCCTAAATTAATTAAATTTTAATAAATCAAACAGGCAAAGGATTTTAATAAATTTAGGTTAAAAATACCTAATAAAGGCGGCTGTTGCTATATTTAAACTACTATAAAAAATATTTTAAAGTATTAATGCTTAATAGGCAAGCTAAACTAAATATTTAAAAGAACAAGGCTAAATATTAAATATGCTATTATAAAATTACTAAGGCATATTTTAAATTTTTAAAATGCTAACTTTACCATGGTTAAGCATATATTTTAATACCTTAAAAAGCACTAAAATCTTAATATTTTCTTAGGTATAAATAATAAAACACTAGTTAAATATATAAATAGTTTTTATATTAATTATAAAAAAAAATTAATAAAGGTATATATATTTTATTTTTATAGCATGCCTATTTTTTAAAAATTTACAAGGTAATTAATTATGGCCAGAAGTTTAACTTTAGCAGAATTTATTATATTTAATATAGTAATAAAAAAAATAATTTAGCTTAAAAAGCTATATATAGCTTTAAGGTTTAATATTAAAAAACTTATAATAATTTATATAAATTTAATAAATATAATTATTAAATTAGGGAAACCGGGGTATACTCCGGGAACTAAATAAATAAATATTTATTACTTTTTAATAAAAAATCTTGTTATAAAAAACCTTATAAAGTTTAAAAAAATTAATAAAACTAAAAACCTAGTAAATGGCCTAATAAAAATATTAGATAAAATAAAGTTTTAAAGTTTTATTAAAATATTAAAATTAGTGGTAATAAATCTAGTATAAAAAATTAAAATTTTAGCTACTTAATTACTATATTCTTATAATTTTTATATTTTTATAAGTTTTATATAACTTTAGTATATTAATACTAGGGGGCCGTGTTAAAGTAAAGGACTAGTAAGCTAAAAAAGCTATTAAAAGCCTTTAGCTTAAATTAGCTTTATTCCCCGTGATTATTTTAAAAAGGCTAGCATTATTATATATTACTTTTTTTATTTAAAAATTTTATATATAAATTATTTCTTAGCTAGATTTACTTATTATTTTATAATATTATTATTTATCTTGTAATATTTTCATTTTATCTCCATGAGTAACTTCTCTGGCCTATCCAACATTAAGTTTTAAAGCTAGAAAATATTATAGTTAAACTAGTTAACTAAATATTTTAATAAATAAAACATATATATATACTAAGCAGCCCTATACTTAATATTTATTAAATATATTAAAGTTATATTACTAGCCTTTAATTTTTAAGGCTTAAATTAATTATAGTTTAAAGGCTTTTTAAATAAGATTTTATTTAGTATCTTAACATAAGAAACTGCTATATATATTAAACCTAGTAAAAAGTCCTTTTTTAAAATATTTAAAATTACTTTATTAATAGTTATTTCTTATGCCTTGTAAATAGTAATAGTATATATAAAAATTAAAAAAAAATTAGGTATAATAATAGGTTATATTTACCCTAGTAAACTCTTACTTTAAAAAATAAATAAATATAATATAATTTTTATTATTAATAATAATACCTGGCCTAGTATACTTATTAAACTTAATATAAATAATACCTAGGAGATTTATACATAAATTAAAGTTAGGTAACTAGTTAATATTAATAATAGTACCTAAAAATTTATTTATTAGTTTAGCTTTAACTTAATAATTTTTTATTAATATAACACGGGCGCCTATATAAAGGTGCAAAGTAAAATATAAATTACCTATATTTTTAATTAATATAATTTTTATATTTTTACCCTTATATATAATATTAATAATTAAAACTATATAATTTAAATCCTGCAACATGTTATAATTTTAGGTAAAAATTTAAGTTTTTTTATAATATATATAATATATTTTTAAAACTATTTTTGCTACTATAAATTGATTATATATATAATAAAAAAAGTTTTTAATTATTTTTTATTACCTTATTATAATAAAGGTTTTATAAAATAGTTTTAAAAGCTTTTATATATAAATTACTTTTATCCTGCTACTAAATAATATTAAGCTTAATAATAATATTAAATAAATAATATAAATAGCGTGCGTGAACCTTATTAATATTTTTAATAGCTAATTATAAAATAAGGGGTATTATATAATAGGTAGTAATTAATAAAAATCCCCCGCAAGGATAAAACTAATTTTTTTAAAGTTATTATTAATAATAAAAAATACTTTATAATAATGCTAATTAATTTACTACATGCATGGTAACCTAAGCATGGACTTTTTATTAATAATAAAATAATATATATTAAAAAAAAGACTTTAAAGCGCGCGCAAGTTTTATAAATTTAATACTTAATATTTTTATTAAATACTAATTAAAAAATAAAAAAGTGCATGTAAAGTATACCCTAATATAATATTTATAATAATTTTAGTTAAAGTAGTATAAATAATTAATATCTTTTAACTAGTAGCTATAGCTATATTTTATAAATATATAAATATTAATTTAATTACATGTGTTTTACTAGTTTTTACCTAAATATTTAAGTTAACTTAAATAAAGCGCAAAAAGTTATTAATAAAAATAAATTAATAATACTTAATTATAAGGTTATATAAGTGCTATTACTTAACTTTTAATTTTTAAATTAATATTTTAAAATATAATAATATAATAATTAAAAATATTATTTTAATATTATTTTATTATTCGCGTTTTATTATAATTTTAGGATACTTATTAATATAAATATTCTAGTTATAAAAGTAATTAATATTATAATTTTTAAGTAAATTAAAATTTTTAAAATATATAAAATTATTTTTTAAAAGCTATATAATAAGCTTAACCCATGCTTTTTACTTTTTTTTATTTATTTACTTAAAATTATTATTATTATTTTTATTTAAATCTAGAGCGGCAAGAATATAATAAAAATTATTTAAATAATTATAAGCTTTTTAATAAATAATATATATATTATAAAAAGTTAAATACTTAATACCTTTAATAATTTTTAAATTATTAATATTTTAAAATTAATAGTAAAGCATTAGCTTTACACGCGCTAAATTTTTAGTTTAATTAATAAAATACTTAAAAAAGTAATTTAAAACACGCGCCTTTTCCTAATATTAAAAATATATTTTAGCTATACTCCTGTACTTATAATTTAAAAATATAATTTAAAAAAAAATTTAAAAAAGTAATATTTTTATACTTATCCAGGCGCTATTTATATTTAGTAAAAAAAGGCCTTTTTTAAAAGCACTATTAGCCTTTAAATTATTATTATTAGCCTAATTAATAGTAAATAACTATTTTTATTATTTTTTTAAATAATAATTAATATAAATAATTATTTATAACCGCTGCATTAAAAGCAAGCAAAGTAAAAAATAATAAATTTTTTATACTAATTAATCCTGCTTAAATATTAACTTATTTATTAATTTTACCATGGTAAAAAAAGGGAATTATCCGGGTTTAAATATAAAATTAACTTTACTATTATATTCTTATATAACATGGTTTTTATTTCTACCTTTATAATATATTTAGTAATATAATTTATTACTACGCAAGTGCTTATATAAGGTGCTATATTTATATTTACTAGCTAATTTATAAATATTAACTAGTTATAGTAATTTAAATATAAATTATTATATTTAAAATATAGCTAGTAATAAAACACTTAAAAAGGCTTAGCTAAAAATATATTCTTAATATGTAATATAAAATAATAAAAATAATAATAAACCTTTTTAAAAATTTTTTATTTTTTAAGGTAGTACACCTTAAAGCACTAGTATTTTTATATATAATTTAAAATTATAAATAAATAAGTAACTATATTATATTAATTTTTTAAAAATAAAAATATTATAAAATACTTATTTATTAGGTTAAACTTTTGCCTAGGCTTTAAATTAAGTATAAATATATAAATACCCTAAAATTTTATAAATATATCTTGTGCTTTAAAAAAGATATATTTTATTTTTAAAAAAAAATATTAATAATAAAAATTAAATTAACCTAGTATAGTTTATATAAATATATTAATTTATAGCCTTGCTATTTAAAATAAAATTACTTATTATTAATTTTAAACTTAGGCTTTAAAATAATCTTTTTAATATTTTAAAATATAACTAAAAATAATAAAAAATAATATAAAAATTTTTATGTAAATTATTACGCGTAATCTTAATTTATTTAATTAATAATTTTTAATATTACTTTTTAAAGCAAGGAAGGTACTGTATTAAATTATATTAATAAAAATTAATAATAAAAAGTGTTATAAATAAATATAGCGCACTTAAATTTAATATAAAAAACTTAATTTACTTATATTTTCCTATTTAAAATAAATAAATACCTTTTAAACTACTAAAAAATTAGGTAATTAAATTTAATAAAATAGTAAATTTAGGATTATTATTTTAAAAAATAGCTTAAATATTTTTAATTATAATATTTACATGTGTACTAGCCTTTTAATAAATATAAAAACTTACTTAAGTATTTACTTATTTTTTTATAATTATATTAAAGGCTATAAATTAAAAACAGGGATATTTTATAAAGTACCTATTATAATATTTTATTAAATACTTAATATAATTATTATAGGCTACTTACTTATTTTTAGGCAAGGTAAATTTAGCTTTACCTTAAAAAAATATGGTAAAAAAAGCGCAGCCTAAAAAAGTAGTATTATAATTAAACTTTAATAATAAAATACTTTAAAATAAAGGCATGCTAAAATATAAAGCATTAAAACTAGAACTATAAATAATTAAACTAGGAAATTAAGCATTTACTTGCTATTAAACTTTTATTAACTTTATATTTTTTACTATAAAATTAGGCATTATAATAACCTTTAATAAAAGCTCTTTATTTTTATCTAGTTTTTTAAAAATTATTAATATTAAGGTCCTGTACTATTATATTATTAGTAATATATATATTTATAAGTAATATAGCTAAAGCTTTAGCATTAATCTAAATATTTTAATACTAGGAATAGTAAGTATATAAATAAAAAAATTATATTTAAATATACTTTTAATAAACACGGAAGTCGCGCTTATACTAGTAATAAAAATAGAAATTATTTTTTATATTAAATAAATAAAAAAAATAATATTTACTTTATATAGTAATAAAAAAAAAGTATTATACACGTGGCTAATATTTTAAAGAAAATAAATAATATAGCTATAATATTTATATTACTAGCCACGTACCTATATTACCTGTATATATACAGGTATTTTTACTATTAATATTTTTTTGATTTATATTAAATTAGGAAGTAAAGGTTATAATATAGGTATTAAGCCTAAATTAAAAAAAATAATATTATTAAATAAGTATATATTTTTATTTTAATTCTTTATTTTATAGCACTTGTAAATACTTTTTATTAAGTATATTTTAAATTAATATTTATTATAAGTATTATAATATTTTATATATTTATTAGCAAGGGCAGTTTAAAAACTTATAAAATATTTATTATTAAATATAAAAAAAGCTAGCTTAGCCAGTAGCTTGGGATCCTAAATATTAATAATAAGGTTTATTTTAATAGTAGGTTTAGGTAAGGCATTACATGGTGTATTAAACATGCTTAAAGTACTTATAATAAATACTTTAAATTAAATAAACTAGTACTAAAATAATAGCATTTACATAAGTATTAAAAATAAAAAAAACTAGTATTAAAGTAAAGGGTCCTAGTGTTAAAGTAATTAAAAAAAAGTTATTAATAAAAAAACTAGTAAAAAAATTCTAGTTAGTAAAGCTATGCCTTTACCACTTATATTTATAAAAGCTATTAATTAAAATAATATAAAAGTAGTTAAATAAGCTTTTTTAGTATAATTAATAACTTTATATTTTTTATAAATAATTACTTGCTTTTTACAAGCTAAAGCTATTAATTCTATGCTTAAATTATAAATACCTTAATAATAAAAGGTAAAAAAAAAACCTTAGGAATAGCTAGCTGCCTGTAAAGTAATTTATTAAATAAAAACTATATAATTTAATAATATGGTAGTTAGTGCTATAAAGTTTAAATAAGTAATAGCTAAAAAATTAAATAAAGTAGCCTTAGTACTATTATATTTTATTATTATTAATATAAATTAAAGTACTAAAGTAATTTAATTAATTATAATAAATTAAGCTTTTACAAGCCATTAAAAAAAGATAAATAAAATTAATATTTATAATTATTATATAATAAATATATATATAATTAGTTTTATTATATTTTAATATTTTTAATATATTATAGTTAGCTTTAATATATACCTAGCTAAAATAAAGTTTAATATAGGCTTAAGCTTACTATATTATATATAGGTTTTAATAGCTAAAGTAATAAAAGGGTTTATAGAAAAAAACACCAGGCTAAAAAGGTATAAAAAAATATATATATTAAAAAAATATAATTATAAAAAAGGTTTATTAATATAATAATTTTATAAAAAAAAATATAAATAACAAAGGTATAAATAACAAGGTCGTGGTGGTAAGCTTTAAGGATTATATATAAAAAGGTAGGCTATTTTAAAGTAAAAAGGCGTAAGTACACGTAATATAACTTTAGCTTTAAATAATTATTAATAGGATTAGTTAAAGGGGCGGCTAATTAAAACAGCAGAATTTACTTAGTTAAAATTTGCCAACCTAGTTATTCCCGCAACTAACTTTTAAATTGCAGTCCTAAAGTACTGCAAATTATTAAAATATAATTTATTATTACTAAAAATTAAAATAACCCTATATTTAAAATTATTATTTACTCCTGCGCCTCTTTTAAGTATTTATAAAAATTTTAAATAGCTAATACTAGTCTTATTATTAACCTAATTATAATTAACACGTTGCCTAGTAGATTTTCTTTTAAAGGTTTACTAAAAAAAATAAATAGCCTAGTTACTATGCTTGTTTAGCAGTTTACCTTAAGGCTTAATAAAAGTCTAGTTTATTTATTAAAAAAAATTAGCATGCTTGCTTGTTTAGTAGTTAGCTTTAATACTTAACTTACTATTTTTTTACTTAATTTAGTCTTATGTTTTTTTCTTTTCTATACACAATTTATTATTTTTTTACTTATAAAAAAAAGCTATACTATATGGTTATTTAGTCCTATATTTTTTTATATATAGTTTGCTTAGGCGACTCCTTATTATCTTGTATTTATTAAGCTTTAAATAAATAACTAAAAGGTTAGGCCTTTTTTCCGGGGGTATTTATCACGTGAACTAGTATGTTATGTAACATAATTAGGTACTAGTAGTTAGCCACTGGAGGTATCCTCCAAATATTATCATCTCTTTCATGGTTACCACTGGCCTTACACCTGTAAATTTTTTACTACTAAAAGTTAATCTTATATACTTAAAAATTAATTTTGTCTAAATACATAAATAATGTTTTTTTTCTTTTTTTATATAAAATAAATCTAGCCAGTAAACCAGACTTTTAATAATATAAAGTAATAATAAAAATTTATATTTATAAACTAAATTTATACCCAAAAATATATATTAAAAATTTTATTATATATTAATTTTAAGGTATTACTACTTTTTTAAAAAGTATATTTAGCTATATATTTATATATTCTTGGTAAAAAAAATATAATTTATATTTAGCTAATATATTACTAAAAATATAATTTATAATATATTTTTAATTTAAATTAATATATAATATATTTTTGTTAAATAATAATATTTTACTAGTATTTTCCTGTGTTTATTATGCCTATAAATTTTTAAAAATATTATAATATTATAATTACTTATTATATTATTCTAAAGCTATTATAAATCACGTGGTTATAATAAGACTATGCTGACTCCACCATATTCCCGAACCAGCTAACGGCGGGATGGAGTCATTGACCTCCCCCGCCAGGGCAAGCCATGGCCAAGTGCCGTGATGGAGGTTACGCTCTCGGAATCAGGGAGGAAACTTATGGGCGATGTTACGCTTGTGGCTCTCTATAAGAGACACCTGAGTTGCTTTCCTTGTTTATTTTCTGCATAGCTCTGGCCATTTCGGCGGTACCTAGGTAAGCCGTTTGTTTGGATTTTCAAACCTTTCTTCTCTAAGAAAATGCTCGACTATTAGGTAAATGCGCATGGAGGTGAGATCCAGCTGCTCGAGAGCGGGGCTTGGGATCACAGAAAATGACTCTTACCTGGAGTATCCTGAAGAAGATACTAGAGGAGATCGCACGCTGGAGAAAGGTCTGCTACATGGGGGAAGTCCATAATTCCCAAAATGCGCAGCCGTGTCCTGCTATGCCGGGGTGTGGGTTTGATAATAGACATTTACTCATGGAAAGGACAGTCGAGCGCAGCTTCACTATCACACATGTGGTTTCTAGGGATACCTGCTACCTTACCACTCAGTCCATAATAGTAATTAATGCCGTCCTTGAATGCATTGGACGGACTGGGGCTTGCATTGTCCCACACCAGCGAGTTGTTGTCCTCTTCAGAATTGCCATATTCACGCTTAGCGACAGGCTTACCATAGACCAATACCTGGCAGAAACTATCCAAGTTCTACGTCCTTGCTGCCTTTGAGAAAGGAGAGGAGATTGAATCTGCTTATTCATCAATCCTAGAGGCCATTCTTATGGTTATCTCAGGGTCATACCAAAGAAAAGCTGGTTTGGAATTGGGATCTCTTTCCAGGTACGGCTGGTTGTCCGTGCGATTAGAGCTACATAGCTTTGTGTATGTGCCTGTTATTAAAGTAAGCCGGGACATCCGTGCGTAGGACTCATACCACCTGGCCATGGATTTAGTAAGTAATTGCGTTGAAGTCTACCTACTATAGTATCGCGCTCTAGGTATTGACGGGTTTATAGGGTTTGCAACGAGTTCCGAACTAATTATATGCATTCTTTGCGATCATAAGAAAGTAGAAGCTGCAATATTGAAGGCCTACGCCCTTCCCGCAGAGGCCTGAGTAACTGTGCAAAGCTCCTTGAACACATTTAGTAGCCTCGGAGAAGATACCGTGCCTGCCGTTATGCTTAAGGACACTTTCGTGGCAATAGTTGAATTCTTTTCATCCCCTCTCATCTATCGTGTCCGCTCAACTATCCGGTCGTTCGTCAAATACGTTCCTTTCATTTCACCGACCCTCGCTCTTTTATTCTCTTCGATCGTGTTCCTCTGTGACGGGTGACCCATACCGTGGTCTTGACCTTGTTACATTCCCTATTCGTCGCTCGCTCCTCGCTCGCTCGTCGACCAAATTGTGCATTCCGTCTAGTACGGTTCTGTCTTTCAAAGACCTGCGTGGCTTTTATAAACAATCTCTCACCTTGTCGGCGGAATGCGGCCACCGCCAATGAATCTCTATAGAGACAGTGGATGGTGGCTCGAGCAAGAAATTCTTCTAGTCTTCATACGTAATACTCACCACATCTTGGATATCGAGCTCTTCCCATTTGTTATCAAGGTAGTACAAGGTTAGTACAATGTACTCTGGCAGATCATGGCCGACTTTTGGCCGAACGATCAGTTAGATGAGTGGAAGAAGGTAGTCCAGAACTCTTACCGGGGGACTTATTTGGTTGCTGATCTTCGGGGCTCGACCCGCCTTAAGATCCACAAATATGGCTGCACCGCAATGTCGACAGGTTACGTAGGCAGTCATTGTAAATAAATAGACTAGTAGCAGCTTTATCACCGCCCTTGTATTTGGTGAATATATGGTGGGTAACATCAAGCTCCAGCCATTGCAGAGAACGCACGTTGCAAGTGAACCCTAGGAGGACCATGGATGGCAAGTGGCTAAACAGGTTCGAAACATAGTCTTGGTAGCCCTAGAGGTTGGACATTCTTCGCCAAAAGAGTAATACCTGGAAAACATGGTTTGCACGTGGGTATTTGCAGCGCTAAATAATCCTATTAAATGCTGCAATGCATGAAAGGTATACCACATGCATTGTTACAGTGCTTTCCGTCCTTGGGGCTACTGGCATCCAGGACAGGTTGGCAAAATGGCCACTCCTTTTGTTTGTCAACGCTGAATATTCCCGCGTTGTTCGGGCTTTAACACAGGCATTAGCAGCCTAAAGCAAGGACCGTATATTGCTTAGTGCTTTGTTGCTAATGGTAGTCCTTTCGTGTCTACTTTGTTCTTGGGCCCATGGTGATTAATGGCAAGTCGTATGAGATAGTATGTGTTGGGGAGTCAGACCAGATAAAGATTTCGTTCAGGGACCATGCCGGACTCGACGAGAAACAGCCGGGCGATTGAACTATGTCGGTGTCGACAGGGACTTGGAAACAATCCATCTCCCTTGCGAACATATTACTTCCTGGCAAAAGGTAATAAATAATGACAGAGCCGACGAACTCTCTGTTCGCGCATGCTGACACCCCGAATACACATGCCGCAGTTGGATCTCTGCCATATACCAACGTCGCAGTACAGGCTCAGCTGAACATCCTTTTCAGATTCGACCCAGGAGTAGCCGGCAAATGGTTTGAGTATTAGCGTACCATGGTTATCTGTAAGCTTCGCTACCATTACAACATAGGAAGGGTTATGGCGGAGTGTAATAAGATGAAGGAATCTGTGTTTTAAAGCCTCCTTGGCTATAAGCAATGAATTGTTTCGTTTTGCGTGCCATGTCACCTCTCGTCCTCCCCCTTCCCTACATGCTGATATACTACACTCAAGAGACTTGGTTATCGAAGAGAGAATTCCTTCAATGACATCTCCCTTAGTTAAGAATCGGAATAATGGAATCATTCAACATGTTATAATAGGTTGGTCTGGTTCGGCGTCTTGAAGCTTTTCTTTTCCTGTTACCCTACAATTCTGGACCTACATGGTAACCGAGGTTCGCTGCCTCAATTTGCGAAGGATCCAGTTGTCCATATACCGAGTAGAGCAGAAAGCTAGTGCTTCAAGATTTTGTAATGGCGTACGTGGAATGGTGCACTGTAGATTAATTAGGAAGTTATGCTAGGAGTTCCTCGCGCTATATCTGCTGGGTTGGGTTTTATATGCGGTAGCCAAAGTCATTCTTGAGGATATTATCGATAGTGCTGCTTTAAAGGACTTCACAAAGCTAACTTTGATTAGAGCACCGAGATAGCATTGGAAAATTACCAAGTCCATCAACATCAATTATTGACTTTCCACGAGTACACCGAATCCAACCTTGATCAGCCAGAACACCTTTACTCTACGAATCATCATGTCTACCCTTCTGCTAAACCCTCTAATTGCGCCTATGTTCCCCACTGAGCTGTCCTACGCATCGCCGAAATAGGCCCTCAGATATATGTACCATAAGATTGGACTGGGATCTAATTATCTTCCATGAAGCTTTCAATGGTTATCCCGGATAGCATTTTCTACCAAGTTCTTTATAGAACTTGCAGATCCAGGTCAGCCTTTTCGCCACCGAGAACCTCAGGGATGTTTAAATACTACTGTCAATAATTATATGATTACTGGCTGAAGAGGAGGAAAAGGAGGACTGGAAATCTTGGTATATTGCCGTTACTGCCGAAAAACTGTTGTTACACATAATAAGATGTTTAAAGAGTCTGCGGTGACTCCTGAACAGTTACCAGTGTGTATGTTAGGGGTGAGTCTGCCCGTAGCTTAAGCATACCTGCTGTAACCTTGCTATTGTGGCATTCTGACCCTCATGGATGTGAGCTGATTACCGAAGGAGTGACATTTCTCTTATGAATCTATGCTGTAACTCCGTTCTCTTTGTCCAGGAGTTCAGTAAAGCTCTTCCCGACTCCTGCCCTTAAAGATTCTGTCGCAAGAATTTGCTAGCTTGACAATGCGTTGTCCCCACGCTCCAGGGGTGCAGTGACGAAATGCCAGTGATGGGATCCCAAACCAGAGCTCCAGCTGCGTTGTTGCCTTGTTAATATATAGAAGATGCTTGGTTAACAGACCTTGCAGGAACCTCCCTGATATTAAACCGGCAATGCTCAAAGATCTGACTATAGGAAAAAGACTCTTTGCTAACAATGGTGTTGTTACACTTCATCCACCTATGTACAATTTCTGGATCTAACATCTGATCTCCCTGGCGGACTCTGTGGCTCTCTGAATATCCTTGCCTATGAAATAGGTTTACAGCCCTGGAGTGCGTTGCGCTTTCACCCGGTACGTAGACTAGTGATGTTCATCAAACTTCACAAGACACCTTTACTCTCCCAACTTTGGTTATAGCAGAGCTGGAGTATATATATTCGCGCTCGTGTTGGCTGGCGTCCTTGTAAAAGAAATCCCAGCATTTGCCTCTTGTTACTTCCCATACTATGGTACCATACCTGGTGCCTGTGTACCCGAAACCACCCTGCAGTACAAGGAGCTCTTGCTGCATCACGTTGCTTAGCAAGCCCGCCCCGCGGTTGATAACTCCTGTTGTTCTGCAAGCAGCAGATCATGCACTCCATAAGGCCTGCCAATGCGATTATTGCCGCGAAGTCAACGAATTGATCACTTCCTCGATGGCTGGGCCACACTCGACCCCAGCAGGGCACGTTGGCTGTGGTCGTGGTTGGAACAGTTAGGCAAGCGACCCACATACCTAGGTACAGTGACCTGGATTTCGTTTTTGTCGATGGTTTACTGGCCCAAGAACTAGATGCGGTTGTTGGAAAACTCCCCGGCGGCATCGTGTTGGAAGTCCGCTAAAAGCATTCTTCAGTACCCTTCTTCACAGCAAGGGCTTTGGAAGCAATGGTCAAATTCATCTAAAAAAGACAATCACTTGGCTGAATGATAGGGTACAGAGAGTGTCGGAAGACCTTGAGCCAGGAATCGACGCCCGACGCTGTCCTGTGTCTCTAGTTCTTTCTCGAGCCAGATACCTGGAGTACCAGATGAACTCCTTTCTTAGAGGTAGCCACCCTTACCATGCCCGAAGTCGAAAAGATCTTCGGTATCCAAATGGCCCAATGGGGACCTCGAAGCCAGCAGGCTGGCAAGCCCCTGCCCCGGCATGAAGTCAAGGCCTGGAGGTCACTCAGCCCAGGACATCACTGGCAATCTGAGCCTAGATTTCGCAAAGGACGTGAATTGGTCATGGAACAGTCCGGATGAGCACTCTTTCAACTCTCTCACCCGGAGTCTGATCTTACTGATTTATTTAAGGTGATACTTATTCTTTCGCTTTGCTTCGGTGCCTTGAAAGAGAGACTGCTGGAAGACCTTAGTTGGTGTTAGTAACCGGAAAGCGTCGGGGTCCAACATTCCAGTTCTACTAATGAGGTACCATAACATTGGTAGTACTTAGAGAAAGAAACAGCTATTTATTTGCAGTGTATGGGTGAATTGCCCCGAGTTAAAGCTGTTTCATGGACTTGCCTTGACCTAATAATAATACTGGTGGGAACTAAATCAAGAAAAAGAGTTTAACCCCTACAAGCGGGAAGAAACTGTTACTCCAAGAACTCGATATAGATGTAGCTATACATCCGGCGAGTGCCATGAAAGCTTTTTGTGTTCCCGCTTGAGGTCCGCCATAATTGAGCAAGCCGGAGGTCGACGTTGCCCTGGTCTCTTGACCATCATGCACGTCCTGTTAAAAAAAAACCTGTTCATAATGGGCGATTTTATGTAAATTCAAGGGTATTTAATAGTTGTGGAAGCAGCCCTGGAGACACTTTAAGGACCGCTGGAAACATGCTCAAGACTCTAGTCATAGTCTTTTGTTTACCCGCACAATTACTGTATATCCGCAAGTTATACTATAAATACATTTATTTATAATAAAGTTTGAACTAATTCTTACCCTAACTTTTATTAACTTAGCTCGCATAGAGTTTAAACATGTCCTAATCCTGACCGTTAGGTAACCTAATTCCCACAGCGTTTAAACCAGGTTAAGGAATCACCTTTGGAAATTAACTTAACATGACTACGGCAAAGTTTATGTTGCATGAAAATATATCTAGATTTAAACAAGTTCCCTTTGTACAGCACTTAACCAAGGACATAGGGGGGCAAAAAATATTTAATATTTTAAATATAATTATGAATCCCTGCTCCCGCGTATTTGGAAGTATTACCTTAGGGTTGACCACACAAAGATATTTTTTACCACATGTAATCTAGAAATGGGTATCCAACCATATCACACAGGTAAATCCGCCTGCCTGTTCTGTGGTGTGAAGCGTGCCTTTATAAATTCACTTTGTGGTTATACCAACATTATCCATAATAGGTATTGCCCAGAGCTTTCACACGCTGCTTAAGACACCTAACAAAAATCATGTGTGAAAAATACAGCAATCCTGTTTGGAAGACAGTGTATTAATGGACTTTATATTAGGTGGTAATTTAGTTACTTGTCACTTCGCTGAGCCTTTGGCAGACCCGCTAGGCCTAGTGGGTTTGGCCGAAGGCTCAGCGGTGTGACAAGTAATTAAAAGCCCCCAGAAGATAACCTGGATGCCATATTTTTAGTTACATTTTACTTAACACTTCCCTTACACTGTATAGTGCTTAATTAGCTGCTGCTAAAACCCACGTGATGCTAAAACTATATTTATATTAATATTTATCTATAAATTTTAACCACTTGTATCTTGCCTATTATAACTCCTATAAAAAAGGTAATAAAATATATTAATTTCTTAAAGCCAGGAAAATATTTTATATATATAAAAGTTATTATAAATTTTAGTATATAATAAAAAACTTTATTTAAATATTATAAAGGTATATAAAACTTAAAAAAAAGTAATATAAAAGCTAGTCATTACTTAATACTTAATAATTAAAAGTTTTTATAAAGTATATTAATTAACAGGCCAGCCAAGGCTTATTTTACTTTTATAATATAATTTAAAACTTTATTAGAAAAAATTTAAAAAAAGCTAAAAAGTAACTAGGTTTCATAATAACTAAAATAAACTTATAAATACCTATATAACTAAAATTAATTCTTTTTAAAAAAGGGCTAATTTAGCCTATAAGTATTTTTTATATTTTAATTGCTTAAAGCATAAAGTTAATAAATATAAAATACTACCTAAGAATATATATAATATAAATAAAAAAAAATTATTAATATAGTTATAAAATAATTTTTTTTTAAAAAGTTTTATATAAAAGGCCTAGCTAAGTAATATTTATACAATAATAATTAAAAGTAAATAATTATAATTATATGTATTTTAATAAATAAAAAAACTTAATTATTTTTAGGCTTAATTTATTAATTTATTACATGTAAATTATATGACTTTTAGCTTTAAAATTATAATTTTAAATTTTATAATTATTTTTTTACCTTATTCCCTTTAAAATAAATAAATAATAACCTTAAATACGCATGGGTTTATAATATTTTTAAAAAATAAACAAAAAATTAAGTAAAAAGGTGTGAAAGGCTTTTTTTAATAATTATAAATTTTATAATATTATATACTTTTTAAACTTTTATAAAAATAATAAAATTCTTATAGCTACTTATTTACCTTATTTAATTTATATTTTATAGCCTTTAAATATTAAAATCTTTGTTTAGCCAAGGCATATAATAAAAAACTAAATAACTTTATATATTTTTATTAAAGCCTTAGTATAATTAATAAGTAAAACTTTTTTAATTATTTTAAAAGGCCTGGCCTAAGGCCTTATTTATAAAAAATATTGAAAGTTTTTAAAAATTAACTAGGTTAGTCCCCTTTATTATTACTGCTATGGTGTTGCAACTGCGCAGTGTTGTAATAACATAATCCGGCGGCCTAAGGCTACTTAATAAAGGAACTTTAGTATTAATTTAACCGCGCGCCAAGGCGGCGGTTAATTATATATTATATAAAATATTAAGTTTAACTTAAAACTTTAATTTAAAAAATTAGTAATTAGTTCTTATTATAAATATATAATACTTTTTTATTATAATAATTTATATTTTTTTAATTTTAGTGTAATATATAAAAGCGTCTTATAATTTTAATTATTTTTTTTWAAAAAAAATTATTTTATATAATAGCTAAGCAGTAAACTTAATTTTAAAAGCTAGTAAATAATATTTTAAAAAAGTAATTATAAACCGTAACTTAATAACTAACTAATATACCTAAAAAAATTTATAAACTTTTAATTAAAAAAACTTAAGGGCATTTTTACTAATAAAAACTAAATTATATAAAAAATATTAAAACATAAGGCACCTGCTTAAGGGCATAAAAATAAAAGTAATAAAAAAACCACTAAAAAACTATAGGTAATACTAAATATAATTTTAGTAAAAAAAAAATTATAGAAATAAGAATATTACAAAAAAAAATATTAATAAATTTATGCTTAAATTAAAAAGGCATGCTAATAAATTATAATAGCTAAAGCTAATTAATAAATATATAATACCCTTATTTAATTTATTAAGTAATTAATAACTTTTTACTAAATAGACTTTAACACCCTTGCAAACCCTATAAAAATTATTATAAAACTAGTTATAATAATAGCTGCGCGCCCTAAAATTTTTTTTTAAAAAAAAATTAAATATAAAAACATACTTTAAAACCTTTTTAACCTACTATCCTAATAATAGTTATAAAATATCTTGGTTTATTAAGTTTTTAATAAAAAATTATTAATATAAATAATTTAATATCCGCAAGGTAAAACCTATATTTACTTAAAAAAAAATTCTTAATATACTAGTTAAAATAATTAATAATAAAATAATGCTTGTTAATAATTTACTTATTAAATAGGGTAATATAAAGTAATAATTATAATAAATTATTAAGTAATTTATATAATTACTAAATTAAATTAAAAAATACTTATTTTATAAATACAAGAATAACTAGCGCAAAGGGCACCTATATTAAAAAAATTTAAAAAATATATAAAAAGAATTTCTTATTTATAAATACTAAGAACTAAAATGCTATAAAAACTACATGTTATATTTAACTAGTATAAAAAATAATATACCTAAATAAAAAAAAACTATTATAAAAAAAATAAAAATTTTTAAACTAAACACATGCTAGGTTATTAGTAATAAAAGTTAAAGCGCTATTTATTTTTAAAAAAGGTATAAAAGTAAACACCAGCATAAAATAACCTAGTAATTTAAGTAATAACTTATTTATAAAAAAGCTATACCTAGGATACTTTAAATAATATTATTAGTTACCGGGCGGGGGTTAAAAAAAAAGTGCTTTTATAATAATAACCTTTAAGTAAATTTAATAATATAAAAAATATAAAACCCTAAAGCTCTACGTGGTATAAGCTTTAAAAATTTATATAAAATAAAAAAGTGCGCCGCGTGCCTGGGTAATTTAAGTAAAAATAAAAAAAAATAAAAATAAAAAATAATAATATGCAAGAGTCTTTATTAATTTTAAAATAAAAGTAAATTTTATAAACTAGCGCTAGGCAAAGTCTTATTTTATATAAAATAAAAATTAGCTTATAAAGTATATATAATTAATAGCCACATAATAATATTTTATAAAAAATATATACTTATAGTTTATGCCAGAAATTTTACGCGTAATATATAATATTATTAATAAAATTTTAAAGTTATTAATATTAATAGTTATAATATAATTTTAAGGTTCCCGTGGCTTTTAGCTATAATACCTATTTTAAACTAGTATACTAGTAATTAGGTATATAGTTAAAAAGTAAAGTATAATTTTAAATACTTATAATATATAATAATAATATAAAATTATATTATAAAAATTACTGCAGGAGTTAAAGTGCTTTTAATATAAATTTTTAAATAAAAAAATTATATTATAATATACCTTAATAAGGTAAAGGTTAAAAAAATCCTACTACCTAAATAATACTATAAATATATAAATATATTTTTTAAAGTAAAGGCAAATATTTTTATATTTTACTACTTATATAATTATATAATTAAGTTATAACCTAGTGCTAAGCCTTTAAATAAATATATTTATTTATTATTTTTAAAAAAGCTTAAGGTTTTACGCGAATATATTAAAAAAGCTTTAAAAAAAAGTTAAATATATTTATTAAAAAGCCCTGCGGGTGTAAGGGCGCCCTAGCACCTAGATGTTCTTTACTAATAATAATAAAGCTTGGCAAAGTATCTTTAACCAATAAGAATAAAGTATTTAAAACCTTAATAAATTTAACCAAAAAATTACTTAAAAAATTAAATATACCATGGCCTTTAGCCTTTTTATATAAGCCTTGCCTAAAGGCCTAAGGCCTTTAAGTAATTTTTTAAGCTATTTTTATTTAAAAAGTAAGTAATATTTAAATATTTTTATATTCACGCCCCTTATAATTACTTTTTAATTATTAAGGTAATTTAATATAAAACGCGCCTTTAATTTACTACTTAAATAATATCTAAAACCCAAGGTTCCCAAGCTAAGGTCCCTGGTTAAAGCTAATATTATATTAAGTTTTATATAATAATTTATAATAATAAAATTTATTAAGTTAAATAAGTACCTAAGGTATTTTATATAAATAATATTAATACTTTGCGGTAATATAACCTAGGTGTCTTAGGTATTATTTAATAATATAACCTAAATTAATATTAGCCTTAATAATTTTTTTTTAAAAAAATAGATTGTCCGCGATCCAGCGCTAGTTATTTTAAAAAAATAATAAATAAGTAATTTATAACACTAACTTATTATTATATTATAATATAATAGCGTTTTTTATTATTACTATTCTTATTATTTATTATTTTTGGTTTAAAATATTAAATAATATTTAATACTTTATTTAAAATACCTTATTACTTGTTTATATTTAAAATAGCGCCTAATTATAAAATAGCTTTTTTATTAATTTAACCTAAGTCTAGTTTTTTTAAAACTTTAAACTTTAAATTACTTTTATATAACTAAACTATATAACTTTATTTTAGCTTTTATTTACTTTTTTACCTTATTTTTTTTTAATTATACTTAAATAAAAAAATTTTTTTAATACTGCGCTGTGTTTTATTAATATCAAAAAAGTATAATTAGTAAAAAAATAAAATTTAAATAAAACCTTAAAAAGCCCTTACTTTTAAAAATTATTTTTTTAATTACTTGCCCAGTTACTCCCCCGCTGGTAAGTACCTTAAATAATTTTAAATAAAGCTTTTAAGGCTTTTTTTTAAGTAGTAATAAATAACTAATTATAAATAGTATTTTTTTATTTTATTAATTTTAAAAATAATTCCTTTTTTAGCTTGTGTTTATATATAGGGCTTTACTTTAATAATAAATATTTTTTTATTTATAATAGCCTATCTAAAGGCATTTTAGTAATAATATATTAATATTAAAGTATATTAACTTAGGATTTATAAAAATAATTAATAATTTATTTTATTACTATTTTTTATTACCCGCCGGGCTATTATTAATTAGCTTATAAATAATATATATAATTATTTTAGGCTTTTTAAGCCTAATAATATATTTCCTAATTTTTTTTTAGCTTATTAAGCATTTTAAATAAAAATATCCTAAATAATAATAATAATAGTAATAATACTAACAATACCGCGCCTTTTATAATTACCCCCTTTACTTTTATTTTTTTTACCTTAACTTTTTTTTACTTTTGTTATAGCTAGCCCCGCCCTTTTAATAAAGGTAAGTTTTTTTTATTTTTTTTTTAAATAGCTTTTAATATAAATAATTAATAATTTTTAAATATATATTAAATACGCCAAGGCAATTTTTTATAATAGTAAAAAAATAAAAGGTAAAAATAGTTAATAAATTTTTATTACTAGTAATAAACTAGAGGTGTTCCCCAAGCGGAACCTTTATAGGCCTTATTATAATTATATTTTTTAAGGTTTAGGTTTAGCGTGTGTTTATTATTATAGTAATAGTAATAAGTACAAGCCTATTTTTATTTATATATATAATAATATTAATGTTTTATAATGCTTGCCTGCTAATAAAAGCTTAAAAAAATATATAAGTATATAAAAAAAATTTAATAAATATATAAAAAATATTATTAAGGCTTTTAATAAAGTGCTAGTAAAAGTTTAATTAATAAATAACTTATATTATACTATTTTTTTACTTATTAATAAGCTTTGCTTATTTACTGGTAAGTTTTTAACCACTTTTAATAAAGGGTATTAAAAAATATATAGTAAAAATATATTTAATATAACTAATCTTATTATTATAATAATTTTAGATTTTATTTTTTAAAAGCTTTTATATTTTTGTCCGTGCCCCTTTTTAAGGTTTTATATTTTTATTTATGCCTTTGGTATGTAGCTAGCTTTTAGGTTAGTAATTTTATATTACTTAATATTTTATTTATTTTTTTTATTTTTAAAAAACCACTTTTTTTTTAATATGCTTTTATAAATATAACTTGTAAATTTTAATAGTCCAGAGCTGTTTAGGTTATAGTTTATTAAACCTTAAAATTATATAGGATAAAAAAAATAACTATTTTTACCTAGGTTTTTAATACATAAGTTTAATATTATTAGGCCATAAGTAGTCCGGATTTTATTAAAAGGCGTTTTATTTATAATAGCAGTCTATTAAACCTTTAAACCTTTTAAAATATAGGAGAAAGGTAATTACTTTACTAGTTTTTTAGCTTTAGTAATATAAAAACCTAGTAAATAAAAAATTATTACTACTTTTTTTTTAAACCAGGGGCGTTCTGGCGCTATTTTAATTAATTTATAATAATTTTTTAAAGCCTCTTGTGCGTGCTTAAGATTTTTAAGTAATTTTTATAAATTTTTATAACTAGGCTAGCCTTTTTATTTAACTAAAAACTAGTTTAGTTTATAAGCATGTTATTTAATAAAAATAGCTTTAACTTTTTATTTTTACTTTTTATTAATAAATTTTATATTAAGTATTTTTTTATCTTTTTTAAATTTAGGTTGCTTGGTGTAAGGCTTTAGTAAAAATATATAAAATATTAAATAAATTTTTAATTAAGTATAATAACTAGTAAGCTGGAGCTAATATACCTGCTTTTTAATAAGTTTAATAATTTTAAAAAAATTATTAAACTTTTAGTTAAGTTTTTTACTTAGCTAAATTATTTTAATATTATATAATAATAGTAAAATATTATTCCTAACCTTAAATTTAGTAGGGGTATGCTTTTTATTATAATAAAGGGCTTACTTTTTTAAGCCTTATTTATATAATTTTATAATTTATCCCGTAACTTTTATAATTAATAAAGTTTATTTTTTAATAAAAAATATAATATTTTTTTTTATAATTTTTTAATAAAAAAATAATAAGTTTTTAGCCGCGCAAGGCTATCCAGGGTATATACCTAGTTATATTATATTTTAAATTATTATAGGTAAATAATATAGCTAGTAAAAATATAACCTAATTATTTTACTAAAAGTTATAATAAATACGCAGGTATATTTTAAGTATTTAATTTTATTATTTAATTTAATTATTTAACTATGGATGGTACGCAGTGCTAAGGTATTTTTTAATTTATAATACTTAATAAAATAATTATTAATAACCTAAAATAAATAATAAGTTTTAATTAATAATTAGGCTTTTGGGCGCCCTTATATTATATATTATTTTTTTAATAAACTTATTAGCTAGCTTTTTAGTATTAACTTTTTAGGTAGTAAAAATATATTTTCTTTTTTACTAAAATAATTTATTATTATTAATATTATATTATATACGCGGCCTTTATACTTTAATAAAGGTAAGCTAATAATAAAGTTTATAAAAAATTCTTTTTATAATATATTTAAAATTATTAAAAAGGTAAGCTAGCCTTAGGCTAGCTATTATAAAGCTTTAAACCTTTAATATAAAAAATACCCTTTAATATACTTTTACACTTTTTTATTAAAATTTTCTTATTAAAACTTATGCTTAAGCAGCTTAATAATACACTTATAATTAAAATAGCTTATATAAAAATTATTATAATATACCCTTATAATTTTATACTATAATATAAATATAAAAGAAATATAAATAGCCTTTTAATAAAAAAAAGGTTATTTTTTATATACTAGTATTTTAAATAGAAGCCCTGCCCTATTTTAACTAAAATTATTTTTTTTAATTATTATTAAATATAGCTAGCATAAGTATTTTTATATTAGGCTTTAAGTAACTTTTACTAAAAGGGTTTTATAGCTAGTTTAACAGGTTTTTTTTATAAGCTACTTTTATAACCTATAACTTAAAATATATTAACCCTAAAAGTTAATATTTTTTTTAATTTTTTTTAAAGGGGTAGCTAGGCCCTTTAGCGCCTGTTTAATATTAATTTAGTTAAAAAATAATTTTAACTTTTTTTATAAAGTTAAAAGTAAACTAACTTAATACTTTTTATTTCCTGCTTAATAATCCAGGCGCCTTAATAATATATTTATTAAATTAAACCTTCCTGGCCTATACTTAATTTTAAAATTATAAGTTATTAATAATTTTACCTAATAAGCTTACCTTTAATTTAAAATCTTTATTTTAAAAAAGTACTATAAGTTATTATAATTATATTAAATATATATAAAATATATAAAGCCCTTTAGGTAGTATTACTACTTTTTAAATAACTTAATAATTATAAGTAATTTTTAATTATAAACCTTGTATCTTAGCTTTAGTTTATAAAATTATTAAAAGTAAAAGGTAATAAGCTACTATTAGTTTTGCTTTTTTTTTATTAGGTGTTTTTTTTTTAATTTAACTATATAATAATACTAGCTATAATAAAACTTAATATATTTATAATAATAAGAATTTTTTTAGGTTAAAATATTATAATACTAAAAACTAGGTAAAAGTGGATTTAACCCTTTTAAAAGCTTTTTATATATTATTTAATTATAAAAAGGGGTTATTTTTACGCCCCTTAACTATGCTTTTTAAAAGCTATATTATAAGGCAAGTTACTTTAGTATATTTTTTAATAAATTATTTAAAGTAGTTTATAAACCCTAAAAAAACTTATAACTTATAATATAATATTAGTACTAGCTAATTAGTAATTATTTAATTTTATATTAAGTTAATAAATATTCCACCCTAGCTAATAATAAAGCTAAAAAACTTTACCTTTTTTTAATAAAAGCTATACTTTAATAACTTTATATATAAATTATACTTTTACAGGTATTTTAAGACTTTTTAAACATGCTAAATATACTTTTTTTTAATTTTAAAAAAAATTAAAATATTATTTAGGTAAACTATATAAAAATTATTAAAAACCCTGCTTATTACTATATTAATATAAAATTAAAATATCGCGGGTATATTAGTAAAATTAAATAATATAATTATATATTTATAGTGGCTATACTAGGTTTAAAATACTATTTTTTACTTATTTTTTTTACTTTATATAAATATAATAATATATATTATAAAGGTTAAGTTTAATAAAGTATTATATATTTATTAACTAATTTATAAGTTTATTAATATAAGGTAATAAATAATAATTTTTTTAGGTTATTATATTTAAACCCTAATAATTAATATATAAACATAAAAATCCATTTACTTTTTAAGTAAAAAAAATAAGTGCTTTTATTAAACTAAAATAGCTATATTTAACCCCTTATTAACATTTTATTAAAATACTTTTTTAAAGTTAATAATTTATAATAGGAAAGGCTATAAATAAGCCCCTAAAAAGGTATTTTATCTTTTTTTAAAAAAGTTTTATAACACACTTTCTTGCTTAAAAATTAAGATACTCTTTTTTTAAAAAAGACCCGGCTTTATTTAATATATTAAAAAGGCAGAACTATAACTAGTTTACCTTTAATTTTTTTAATTTATATAAAACTAAAAGTATAGGACCCTTTTTTATTATTTTAATAAACTTATTTACTAGTTTAATTTAAAAGCGTGGGGTATAATACTGCTAACATTATTAATTAATAATTAAAAAAATATTTAAATTTACTTTAATTATTTAAGGCCGTTCAAGCATGGCTTGGTACTTATTATAAATAAAATTAATAATATAAAATATTATATTAAATATTTTTATTTTATTAATAAAATTATAAATTTATATTTTAGCCTTAAATTAGCTATAGCATAAAGTAATTTTTTTATTAGTATATTAAACTAGTTATAGTATTTAATTTATAGCTATTTTAATTTTTTACTTTTTTAAAAATTAAATTAAAAAAAAATTTGCACTAGCCCTAGTATTTAGTAAAGCCTTAAATTATTTATTTAAATTATTTTTTTAAATTTATAAATCTGCTAGGATAAGGAATATAGTAAGTTTATTTATATTACTTAAAGTTAATAGCTTAGGGCCTGGTAATTACTATTTAGTTTTTAGTTTTTTATTTATTTTTATTTTAATTAAGTAATTTTTTATAAAATGCCCTTTCGCGCCGCATGTATAGTAATAATTTTTTTTTAATTTATTTTTTTTAAGCAAAAGCTAATACTTAGCTTGTGCTAGCTTTTACCTACTAGTTTTATTTTTAAAGTTATAATAATTTTTTTAATCTTGCTTTTTTAAGGGCTGTCCTAATAAATTTTAGTTTTTTTTATTTATTAAAATATTTTTATTTTAGCTTTAGTTAGTACCTTTTACTAGATTTTTATTTTTTATAATAAAAAAATTATTATTTTTTTTAATTATTATTTTTAGGCGCTTCTTGCTTTTCGCGTGCTAAAATTAACTTATATTAGGTTATTTTTATATTAATACCTTTAAAGGTAGTTAAAGAATTTTACAGGCATGCTATATATTACTAATATAGCTTATTTAATATATAAATATAAATATTAGCCTTTTTATAAGTGCCCCGGAGGGGGTTAAAAATTATTTCCTAAAATTTTATTAATTATATTTTTAGTAATTAGTTATTTTATTATTTATTTATAAAATGCTTTATTTTTTAACTAGCTTAATCTTTTTTTAGGTTAACCTATTAATATATAAACTTTTTAAATATTGCCCACGTGGGTGGCTTAGTAAGCTTTTTTTACTTTATATATTACTTATATTATATATTTTTTTTAACTTTATTTATTAAATAAATAACTTTACTTATTTTAGTGCTATACTACACAAGGGCTTTATTAAATATATTTTTAAAATTATTAAAAAATATTTTTAGCTTTATTAAGTTCTTATTATTAAAGATTTTAATATTTAAGGGCTTTGATTTTTTTAACTTAGGTTTATTTTATAATAATTATTATGCTAATACTTTAATAACCTTATTTTTAATAAATATTTAAGGTTATTTATGCGCTTAATTTTAGTTAAGTAGTGTTTTACTTATAGTATTATTACTATTATTTAAGCTTAATAAGTTAAATGGCTTTTTAAGATTTTTAGCAGGTAAAAATAGCTTATTTAGCTATTAATACTTTTTAATTTACCAAGCTATTTACTTGCCCTTATTAAGCTTTAGTTTTAATAATATATTTTATTATAATATTATAATAAATAACTTAGTTATAAGCGTTCCTAAGGTAGTATTTTAAATTAAAATAATATTTATTATAATATATTTAGGGTTAATATACTATATAGGATTTTTAAAAAGGTAAGGTAGTAAAAAATTTTTTTAAGCCTTACTTATTAAAAAAAATAAGTTATTTAATTTAATATTTAAGTTAGCAACCTTAATAACAAGGGTATTATTAAATATTAATAATATAGGTTTAAATAAAAATAATAATCCTAAACTTTTTTATACTTAAGTTTATATTTTAAATACCTTAACTAAAATAGCTCTAGTCCGCCTTTATTTATTTAAAAATTTAGTTTAAAATATTATATTAATAATATTTAAAAATTAATAAAAAAAGTAATTTTAACTATAAGGGCGCTCTAGCCCTTAAATATTTTTTATTAATAATAATAAAACTTAATAAAGTATTTTTAATTAATAAAAATAAAGTATTTAAAATCTTAATAAATTTAACTAAAAAAATTACTTAAAAAACTAAATATATTATAGCCTTTAATATTTTTATATAAGCCTTACTTAAAGGCCTAAGGCTTTTAAGTAATTTTTTAAGCTATTTTTATTTAAAAAATAAGTAATATTTTAATATTTTTATATTCACGCCCTTTATAATTATTTTTTAATTATTAAAATAATTTAGTACAAGGCGTGTTTTTAGTTTATTACTTAAATAATATTTAAAACCTAAGGTTTCTAAGCTAAGGTCCCTGGTTAAAGCTAATATTATATTAAGTTTTATATAGTAATTTATAATAATAAGGTTTATTAAGCTAAATAAGTGCCTAAAATATTTTACACGGGTGATATTAACGCTTCGCGGTGGCGTGATCTGGGTGCCTCAGGTATTGCTTGATGGCGTGACCCGGATTAATGTTGGCCCTGACAGCGGGAGCTTTAATATTATTTATATTAAAAAAAATAATAGCCTATAGCTTTGCATTAACTACCAAGGCCTAAATATTATTATAATTAAAAATATATACCCCTTATTATTACTTAATATAACTTTTAACTATTTAAAAATAAAAAAAAATTTATATAGCTTAATTTACGTAATATATACTATAAGCTTTAAATTTATAAAAAAAATAAGTAAAAAATAATGTTTAAAACATGCTTTAAGCTTTATAAATACTAAGTTATGCCTTTTAAATTAGTAAATATATTAATAATATTTTAATTTTATATAAACCGCGCTCTAGCTAGGCTAATTAATATAATTTATATTATTTACTTAAATAATATTATTATCTTCTTAAAAAATAAAAAAAAATATAAATAATATATATAAATAGTCCTTAAAAAACTGCAGAATTTTAAGCTATATATAAAAGTTAGTAAATACTTATTTTATATTAAAAAGATTAACTTCTTGGGCTTTATTATAATTATTAATAAAATTAAAATAAAATTAAAATAAAATTAAAAAGGGTCTAAACCATCGCAGAGTGGTTAATACTAAAAAATATAAAAAAGTAGTATTTTTTTAAAAATTTTATAGCTTTTATTAAGGGTTTATTAAAAATTACAGCTAAGTTATGGCAGCGCTTTTTAACCTTATAAAGATTAATATAATTATAAAATACCTATTTAAAAAAAGTGCTAAAAGCATTTAATATACTATACCTTAAATTTATAAAGTGGCCTTTATTAAAATACTTTAACCTAAAATTACACACGTAGTTATAAATTAATATATTATAATATATTATTATTAAAGTGCTATTTTAGCTAGTAAAAAATATATAATAATATTTAATTATTTTTTAGTTTTATAAGTTAAAAAACACGAAAACCTATTATAAAACCCATAACTCTAAAATACTTATAATTATAAAATGCTTTTAAGCTTAAAAATATTACCTTAAAGGTAATAAGTTTCTTATTAAGGTGCTTATAAATTATAATAAATTATAATAATTTATAATAATTAAGAACCTAACGTAAAAACAAGCGTGATAGGCTAAAAAACTTATAGCTTTTAACTTTATTATTAAGCACTATTTAGGTGTAAAAAACCTGGTAAATGCCCTAAGTAAACAAGCAAACTATATTTTTTTTTAAAAAAAAACCGTAGGTAAAATAGTTTTTTATAAATTATAAAAGTAATTAAATAATTAAATATTATTACACCTTAAATTTAAGTTATAAATTAATATACAAGCAGCTATAGTTAATAAAAACCAGCATGTAAATAAATTATAATTAAGTAATAAAAAATTATTATTAATAGCCTAAAACTATAACAAAAAGTCCAAGAAAATAAAAAGTAATCTTATAAATTTAAAACATGTAAAAAAATTTTAAGTATTAAAAAATAGTAAATAATAGTTTATTATATTTTAAAAATTAAGTTTATATACTAAAGTTAATAGCACTATATAAAAAATTATAAAAATAAATTATAATAAACCCCAAGGTAAACACTAAGGTATTAATACTATTATTATAAATATTTTATAAAGGTACTATTTACTAAATATAATTAAATATATTAAAAAGCATGTTAAAAAATATAATAAATATTAATAAATTATAGTTTATAAATACAAGCTATATAAACTTTTAAAACTATTAAACTTATTAAAAGCGCCTGTAAAATAAATTAGTATAAATTTTATTATTAAATTACTACTTATAAAATATAACAAGCGCGTGTATAATACTGTTTTAGTAATAATTAAAATATATATTAAATTTATATAGTATATTTCTTGCTTAAAAAGTATTAATATAAAATAACTTATAAATACCCTTATAAATAATATTTTTTATTTTATTAATATATTAAAAAATATGGTTAGTAACCGCGGAAGCCTTTTTATTAATATATTTTAAGTTATATTAAGCTACTACCTAGGTGTAAAATAAAAATTATTTACTATATATTACTTATAAATAAATAGCTAGACTAAAAGGTAAAACTAAGTCCTTAAGCACTATTTTCACGCCTATATTAACTAGTATTAAAATAATTAGTTATACTAAATTAAAATAGCATAATTTATAAATAATAATATATATAAATAATTTATAGGTTACACACCTACTAAGGCCCTTATAAACCTAAAAGTTATTATATATATTAATATTAAGGGATCTAAGCACGCGTTAAATATTAAATTTTAAAAAGCTATAAAATTTAAAAAAATCCCCGTAAAGCTAAAAAAATAATTATAAAAATTAAAAAAAATAATAACCATGTAGTATAACAAAAAGTATAAAAAAATAAGTTTTAAAGTTAATAATTAGATTATACTTTATATAAAAAATATTAAATTTGCAAGGCTAAACCATAAATTAAGTAAAATATTTATTAGCTTATTTTTAATAATTATAAAATAGGGAAGGTAGTTATATAAGCTACTACTTTTACTAAATATATACTAATTATATAATATTTTTTATATTATATTTTTAAAATTTTATTAAGGTAACCTATCCTAAGTATTAAATATTTATTTTATACTAGTTAATAGCAAGAAAAAGTACTTTATTAAAAAAATTCTTAATATTTATAAATATAAAAGTAAAGTATAATATTTAATAAAGTAACAGGGTTAAAATAGTATAAAAAATAATATATAAAAGCTAAAGGCTTATATTACTAAAACTATAGCACTTAATAAATTTAAATAATCTTATAAAAATAAGCTATAAAGGGTAAAAAAAGGCATACTTAAAAGTTTACTTTTTATAAGCTATAAGTAATTATAAAAAAAAGTATATTTTATTTTTATTAATTAGCAGCGCCCGCAGGGCCTTTAGTAAAAAAAATAAAATAAAAAATAAAATAAAATAAAAAATAAAACTTAAATAAGCACCTAGGCGGCGCGGCGTGTAAAAACCTAAATACTTAATATAAAAATAATACCTAGCAGGGCACCAACACCAACCCTTAATATAAAAGCTAACTAAATAATAATTTTAAATAGTATTATAATATAATACATACTAAACTAAAAAAAAATATAAATTTATAATAAGGTTAGTAATATAATATAAGGTAAATTAAATATATAAATATATAATTAGCGGCCAAGGCCGCGCTAGTATAAAAAATAAAGGTAGTTATTAAGGTAATAATAGTAAATAGCCTAAAGGCTTAAATAAAAACTATATATAATATTAATATAAATAATATTAGTAAAGTATAATTATAACTTACAAGTAATAATATTATCGCGGACCACACGGGTATTAACTAAAAATAATTTTAAATTAAATATTAATATAATTAAATTAATAAAAAGGGTAACTATACCTATAGTTATAATAGCTTAAATAATTATAAAAAAGATATTACAAGCATTTTTTAGTATTATAATATTTGCGTTTTCTTATAAATTATTATTATTAATATATATAATATTATATAGGCCTAGGACCTAAAGTAATTTTAGCTAAATTATAATTATATTAAATATAATATATTTTACTAGGGTTTTATAATTATTTTTATAATAATTATACCTTTTATTTATAAGCTTAATATACTTAAAATAATAGGTTACTACTTATGTATAAAAATAATAATAAATTTTTTATATAGTAAAAAGTATATATTAAAAATAATAAGCTTAAAATAAATTAAGGGGTAGCAAGGGGAGAAAGGCTAAAATAATAATTAAAAAAGTAATTAAAAAAGCAAGGGCTAGGGCTGGAAGTTATACTAAAGGTATAAAAAAATAATAATAATAAAGTTAATAATAGGGGCAGCAGCGCGAGCGTAATAAAAATAAGTAATTTTAAAAAATATATTAGTAAGTAATATTATATAAGCATTGGTAGGGAAATATAAATTTTATATATTAAAAATAAAATAAAAAGTAAAGGCTAAAACTAAGGCTTAACTACTATAATAAAAAAATATAAAATAAAACACTATAATAAGTAAAATAATTATTAATAATAGTATTTAAAGCGCGACATAAAGCTATATTAAGTATTAAAGTAAAAAAAATATAAAGTAAAAAGTAAGCATGGGAGACCTTAATAAAAAACAGGGTTAAAAATATATAATATAATAAAGGCTATAATAAAGGTAAACTATGTTTAATTTAATTATTAAAAATGGTTTTAAAAATATAAAAATAAAAAAAATTAAATATAAAAAACTTATTAACTAAATTAAAAAGGCAAGTGCGCAGCAAGGTATAAAAAAAGGTAAATAAAAAACTAATATAATAATATATTAATAGCTAAAATAAAATAACTATATATTATAAATAACTACTAAAAGCATTAAAAAAATATAAAAATAAGAAAATTTAGCTATTTAAAGCTTAAAGCCTTATTATAAAAATTAAGTATAAAGTAAAATAAAATATACAGGCCTAATAATACTAATACATAGCTAATATTATTAAAATAAATAATACCGCGCTTAAAAAGCATAAAAAATAAATATTAAGTATTTTAACTTTAAAAATATAATTAAATAATTAAAAAGTAATAAAAACATGATAAAAAAGGTATATACTTATAGGAGCCATCTTGCTTTAGGTATTAAAAAAAAATTTTAAAAAAAAAAGATTGCAAGGGCGCTTTAATATTAAAATTAAAATATTATGCCTAGCTACCGCAGGCAGTAACACTATATTTAAACCTAATAATAAAGTAAAATAATTAAATTAATTTTTACCCCTAACTTTAAATATAAATTATATATAAATTATAATACTTTATAAACCTAAAAATAGCTTATTTTATAGCGCGTGATAAAATTTATAATTTAAATTACTTTTTATAAAAAAAAGTAAATTTATAAATTATAAAAATATAATTATTTAAAAAAAGTATTATTATTACTACTATAGTATTATAATTATATAATATTATAATAATATAATCCAGCGGCCTAAGGCCATTTAATAAAAAAACTTTAGTATTAATTTAACCACGTGCTAAGGTAGTGGTTAGTTATATAATATATAAAATACTAAGTTTAACTTAAAACTTTAACTTAAAAAATTAGCAATTAGTTCCTACTATAAATATACAATGCTTTCCTATTGCGGTAATTCACGTTCTCTTAATCTCAGCGCAGTATACAAAAGCGCCTCACACTAAAACTTTAATAAGTATAAAAAAGTCCTAGTTACTATTAACTTTTTTATTAGCTAGGCTAAAAAATACTAAAATACTTACTAGTTTTAAAAAAATCTAAGAAACAGCACTTAAATAAATCTTTACTTTTAATAATTTTAAAGGTTAAGTTTATTAAAACTTTAAAAAGTATTTTAGTACCTAAAAATATTATTTTTATTATTAAAACATGGCTTAAAATAATATTAAAGTATAAAGCTATAATAACTACTTTTAAGTTATTATTATTAGCCTATTTAAACACCTAGTATTTATAAAAGTTTAAATTATAAATTTTATTAATAAGGCTAAACCTAAATTTTAGGTTAAATAAGCTTATAACTATAATTACCTTAATATTTTTAAAATAGTAATTAAGTATTTTACCTTATATAAGTAAAGCCTTTATATAAAAAAATTTACTTAAAAAAGCTTTAATAATTATTTTTTTTATATAATTTTAATTTTAGTAAAAAACTTAGCTGCTATAACCTAAATACTATAAACTTAAATATTATTAAAACTACTTTAATTAAAGCCTTAGCTAAAAATCCTATACTTAAAAACTATAGTTAAGGCTGTTAATTTATTAATTAATATAATTAAAAAAAAGTATAAAACCTTTAATTTATTCCTACACCTAATACTAATTTAAACTTTAATAATATTAGCTAAAAAAAAGTATACTTGAAACCACCTTGATTTTAATTATAATAATAATAAGTATTTTTACTTTAATTATCCTAAGCTATCTTATTTAAAAATAAGATTAATTACTAAATTTTAAAATATTAATAGCTAAAATAATAAAGGTTTTTAAATATATTTTTCCTACTATTATTAATTTTTTTTTAAATTTTTTCTTAAAACTTAAAGTAAAAGAACCTTAAGCCTTATATAATATTATTTACTTTTTAAGTTACTAAAACTAAGTTATATATTATTAATAAAAATATTTTATAATACTAGGCAAGTATTAACACTAACCTTTTTAATACTAAGTATTTTTAAGTTTTTATTAATATAAGTATAAAATAATTTTTTATTAATAAAAAATATTTATACCTGCTATAATTATATAAAATAAAGGGCTTGCTTAATAAACTTAAAGTTACTATAATTAATAAATAATAAATAAAAGTATATAAAAGCTTTTAAATACTACTTGCGCTTAATAGTTAAAAATATATTTATTATTTATAAAAAATAAATATTTTAAAATATAATATTATTTTAGGAAAAACTAGCTTTATAAGTACCTTTTAAAAATAAATTTTAATATTAATAAAATATATTTCCCTGTTATTAATAAAAAACACCTTTTTATTATTAAGCCTATTTAAACTTAACCTAATATTAATAGCATTTAAACTTCCCTAAAAAATTATATTAATAAAGTAAGTTAAGCGCCTGCTGTAAAAGCAAACCTAGTAAACCTTTTTTATAAATATTTATTTTAATCCTAACTAAAATAAGGGTATAGAAAAGGGATTTAAGGTATTTAAATTAGCGAAGAAAATTACTTAAAAATTCATGGATTAATTTAAAAAAAAAACTTTTATTAACTTTTTTTTAAAATAAAATATAATTTATAATATTAATATAGGTATTTTTTTTATTAACTAACCCTTTTATTTGCTTTTTTAAAAAAGCTTAAAAAGTTAAAAAGTAACTTACTAAGCTTTTAAAAAAAATATTATCCATGTTTTTACTAGCCCTTAAAAATTTTTAGTTATTTTTATTTTAAAGCCTAGTGGTAAATAGTATATATATATATATTAATTATTAATTATTAAACTAAAAAATTATTAAAAATAGTTATTTATATTCTTATATTAAAAACCTTATTAACCTTGTAGGACCTACCTAATATTTTTTTAAAATTAACCTTTTTTAGGATATTAGCAGGTGTGAATACACAAGGTATTAATTTAAAAAATAGCTTTTAATATTATTTTTAAAAAATATAATTTTTTAATAATATTATTTAGGCTAAGCAACGCCCTAGCCACCTTTTAAATATTAATAAATTAATTTTTTTACCCTTTATATAAAAAACTTGTATTATATATTTTAATAATATTCTTATTTTTTTTAACTTTATTAAAAAGTATAAAAAACATTTTTACTAAATTATAATAGCCCTTAAAAATAATAAGCTATTTATAAAAGGCTTTAAGTGCACTTTTATTATAAAAAAAATTAAAGTTTTATAATTATATTATTAGGTATGAATATACTTAACCCATGCTAGTAAAGTTAAATATTTTTTAAAATTAACTAAAATCTTAAAATATTTATAAAGTCTAGTAATTCCTAGGCCTTGCCATATATTATTAAAAATATATTAAAAATTTTATTAAAATTATTATATTATTATATAAACTTTTTAAAAAAAATATTACTAAGTAAAAAAGAAAGTATTATATAGTATAATAAAATAGTTAATATAAACTTATATTTATTATTTTAAAAAAGGTATTAACTAATACTTTAGTACTTAAAATTATAAAGCTACATAAACCCTTTAAAATTAAAATAAATATTTTAAAGTAGGTAATTAACATGGTTTTAAGCTAGTAAAATAATTAAAAATATTAGTATTTTATTACTTATAATAGCTATAAAGTTAATAATACTAAGAAAAACTACCTAATATAAAAAAAAGCTTTTTATAATTAAGAAGGTATTATACTAATAAAATTACTATTTAGAAAATAATATTATAATTAAAGTTATTATTAATTATAAAAGTTTTAAGTACCTTGCTATTATAAGAACTTACTTTAAGTAATTAATATAATAAGTAAAAAAGTTTTAAATATATAACTTAAATATTTACTATTACCTGGGCGTAAAAGTTATTATTTTTAATATTTTTAATTAAAAACCTAATTTTATTAAGAACAGTCCTGCTAATACTTAAAATAACTAAAATAATAAAATAATAAACACTTGGGTTAAGCGTATAATACTAATACTAATAATTATATTAACTAAAAATAAAAAAAAATATTAAAAAAATATAATAATAACGTACCTTAAGAATAATTAATTACTTAATAATAAATCTTTTATAAATTAGGTATAATAAAAAAGTAAGGATTTTTATTAAGGCCCTTAACTAGGCATAAAACTTTATATTATAAGAAAAATATTTTTATATATTAAACTAAATAATTAAAAGGCATTATATTTATAAATACCTTTTTAAAAAAAACTTTATACATAAGATATATAAGTGTTATAGCTATTTAAAATATCCAGGCCTTTTAGGTATAATTAATAACTATACTTAGTAACTTATAATAAAAAAAAATATTTAGTATATAGTTTATATTTATTTTATTTATTAAGTTATATAAAGGTCGCGACCGGGGCTAAAGTATAAAATATAATTTTATATATTTAAAGGAAACATGCAACTTTTTAAGTAATAAAAAATTAACTTTATTAAGATACTACTAGTAATACCTAATAATAATAAATAAATTATTATAACTATTAGTTATATAATAAGCTAGCTAGTTATTAAAGTTATTTTTAATATTAAAAATAAAATAATAGTAAGATTTTTATATAAAAAAATCTTTATTTATTATAGGGCTATAGTAAAATTAATATTAAATAATAGTTTAAACTTATTATTTAAGGTTATTACTTATTTTATATAATTATTAAAAACAAAGTATTATATTACTATACCATATTATTTTAAAATAAATAAGTATATTAAGTAATTAAATAAAATCCTTAACTTAATACTTATAAAAATACTACTTAAAAAGCTAATAAGACTATAGGATTAATACCTAAATTAAGTATTATTTATTATATATATTAAATTATATAATATTACTAGTATAAGTTTTTTTAAATTCTTATATAGTATTTAACCATGCCTTTTTATAAATAATATATTTATAAAAAGTATTACCATAAAAAGTTATATTTTTAAGTTATAATATATTTAAATTATTATTAATAAGTACTTATTAACCTATATTATTAAGTAATAGCATATTTATAATTATAAAATAAAGTATTACTTATTTTAAATAAATAATTAAGTCCTAGTTAAAAATAAAAACTTATAAAAATTTAATATTAAGTGGTTTAAACCTTATAAAATACTAAAATTATACATACTTAATATATATATTATTACTAAACTAAATAAACATGTTATTTATAATTTTATTAATAAATAACGCCTTATTTATATAAAAGTTAATAATTTAAAAAAGCTTTAAATAAATATATAATTATAAAAAGCCCTTAAAAAGCAAGGCTAAAAAATTATAAAATTAATAAAAATATAATAAATTATTAATACTATTAAGCATTTAATCCCCTTTTATTTTAACTTATTAATATAAACAAGGGCAGAATAAAATAAGTATAAAAATAAAAAATTATTTTTAAACTAAGTAAGAAAGGGTGTTACTATTAATAAGCTTATTATTAAAAATAAAAAACATGCTAAAAAAGCAAGAGCTTTTAAGGCTAGTAACACTTTAGTAATAAAAATACTATAAATAAAAACTTATAACCCTATTTAATATTTATTTTTAAAGTTAAAACTAAATAAAAAATAAACTTTAAAAAAAGACTTACTAATCCTAATTAATAATTTAGTAAAAAAAACTATTAATAAATACTAAAAATACTAACTTTTATAAAATACTAAAAAAACTAGCACCAAGCGCAACTTTGCTATTATTATTTTAAATTATTATATTTAAAAAAAGTATTTTATCAAAAAAAGTGCAGTACTTATACTAAAAAAAGCCCTAGTAAGTAACCTGCTAATATTTTATTTATTATTTAAAAAAAAATAAAACTAACCTACACCTTATTATTATTATAAATAGTATTATTAGCCTTGTTATTAAAAGTAGTTTTATATACCTTTAATTTTTTTAAACTACTTAAAGTAAAAGCCGCCTTAAATATTTAATAATTTACTTTTACCTTATTAAAATTAATATTAATATTATTAAAAGTTATTTAATCCTCCGCGAGCCCTATTATTTTATTTATTATTATTTTTTTATTAATATTTATTTTAATATTACTATTTTTATTAAAATTAAAGTAAGGCATAATATTATTACCTAAGACTTTATAAAAGTAGTTAGCTTTTTTTAAACCTTAGGAAAAGTACCTTTTTTTATGCCTTTTAATTAAGCACTGCTTTTAAGCCTAAAATACCTAATATTAATAATTAGGGATACTATTAATTAACTTAAAAAAGGGGGACTTATTTTTTATAAATATTAAAAAAGGACCGCTATTAATAAAAAAATTTAAAAAAAATTAAATTAGTATATATTTTAATATTAATAGGATTAATCCCTGTATTAAAAAAATTTAAAAAAAATAGTTAAAAATAAAAGGGCGCTTACCTATACTTATTAAATTTAAAACTTAAAATTACTTTATATTTAAAAAAAAAATTATTTTACTTAAACCTTTGCTTTAAGGCAAGGCTTAACTAATTTAAAAATATTATTAATATTATTAGGCTATGTTAACAAGCGTAAAAAACTAGTATTAAAATAAAAAAAAGTAAAAAGTTAAAAAAAAACTAGCAAGGGCAAGCCCTAATATTATAGCCTACTTTTATTAATAAAGTAAATTTTAACCTATTTTACCTAGGTTAATTTTAAAATAAAGCAAGTATTAATATATTATTAATTAAAAGGCCTTTAAATTATTAAGTCCTAGTATAAGCGCTTTTAAACTCTTTTATATTATAATAAAAAAGGGTTATAATAAAAGTTCCTTATTTATAAAACTATATAATAATAAAGTAAACTTTAGTATAAAGGCTAAAGCTTTTTTAAAAAGCTTAAAAAAATAAGTACTAGCTTTAAAATAACATGTTATTTTTTAAAAAACTTAAGGGCTATCTTAAAGTTATTAATATTATTAATTATATTATTAAAATTCTTAAACTTTATTTTCTTTTTATTACTAGGGTTTAAAGTTTTTAAAATAAAAAATTATATAAGCTTATTTTTGCCCCTATTAAGTAATTAATAATTTTAGTTAAAAGCTTTATTAAAATTAGCCTATTTTTTTAATGCCTGTCTTACCAGCACTACTACTTATTCTTTTATTTTTTAAATTTTTTTATTTTTACCACCCGGATTATAATATTAAGATTATTATGCTTTTTAATAAACTTATAAGTTATTAGTAATTAAGCACTATAAAAAAAAACTTATATTAATAATTTTTTATTTTACTTAGCAAGCTAAAAATCTACCTTTACTTAAAAAAATATTAAGCTTACTAGTAAGTTAATATATAATAAGCATAAGCCCCTTAAAAAAGTATATATTTTTTAATTTTAAGGGCCTGTACGCAAGCTATAAAAACTATTTTAAATAATATTTTATATTTAAAATAACTTACTACCTGCTTAAAAATAATACCCTGCTATTATAAAAATATAATAAATTATTAATAAAAATCTTTAATAGCCTAAGTTTTATATTTTTTAAGCCATGTAAAGGCCTAATCTAAATCCCTATATATATAAAAAAAAGCTTTAAAAGGGCTTTAATAATTTGTAAGATTTTATAAATATAATAATATATTAGCTTTTATTATTATTAACCAAGCTAAAAAAAAGTATTTATTAAAAAAAGGCACGGGAAAATTATTAACTATTTTATTATTTTTAATATTTACATAGCTAGTTTAAACCTTTTTTTAAAAAAAAAGAAAATTATAATAATATCCTGCTTATACTTTACAGGTAATATACTAAACTTTTTAAAAGCTATATTAAAAATTTTAATAAAAAAAGGAATTAAAAAAAGCTAGGGGTTTAAAAAAGCCTTAAAAAATTTTAAAAAAATAAAAAAGGGGATAAGAAAAAAGGTAATATTTATTAATAAGAATAATAATATTATAGTGGGGGTATTATTAATAATAAGCAAGTTATTAATAAAGGCCTTTATATTTACTATAGTAATAAAACCTTACCTAAATACTTTAAATACTTTATTAAAAAGCTTTGCTTTCTTTTAAATAAATAATAAATAGTTACTATTATAAAAGTTAAAATAAAAAAAATATGAAATATTACTACTTATAAAGCCTAAGATTATTATTTATAAAAAATATATTATAAGCAAGTGCCCTGGGTAAAAAAAATATTATTATATATTATAATTTAATATAATAAGGCAAGAATTAAAAAAAAAAGCCATAGGGTAATAATAAAAAAAAGGAAAATATAAAAAAAAAATAAAAAAGTTAAAAAAAGCCTTATATAGGCGCGGGGTTAACCTTACTTTAAAATTAAATTTTTACTAAAATTTATAATAAACTTTTATTATTAATTTTTTAAAAAGGCTAGCCTTTTTAAAAAGTTAATAGCTTATAATTTTAACCTTTTTTTAAACTTTTTTACTTTTTACTTTATTTTATTTTAAAAAAATAAAAAGCAAGCCAGGGCAAGTTATGCCTAATAAAGTAATGACTAGCCAATAGCGTTGCTTATAATAAACATTTAAATTGTCTATGTGTAGCAAGCGGTAAGTTATAAGAAAACCTTAACTATCACGTGCTGCGCTAGTCTTAATTAAGATAGGTATGTTTTAGGCGCTAGCCCTTTAAGTATTTAATATACCTTTTAACTAAGCAGTGCGTGGCTATATTATAAAGCTATATATATATTTTAAATAAAAAATATTACTAAAAACAAAAATAATAAAACTTTTATATTTTTAATCTATTAATTAAAGGGCTTTTTTAAGGCCTGTTATATTTTTAAAAATAGTAAACTTAGTTATTTTTAGTAATTTAATTATTTTATTTATAAGGTTTTTTTTTAGCACGTGGTAAAACTTTACAAGATATTACTTATAAATATCTTATATAAAAAAGTATTTATTAATAAACTAGCGTGTAGTAACTAAAATTTTTTAACTAGTAGTATTAATAATAGCGCTAGTATTATTAAAGTATATTATAATTAGCTTATTATTTTATACTTTAAGCGCCTTAGCAAGCTTTTTTATAAATAAGGCTATTTTAATAGCCTTGTTAAATACCAAGAATTTTATTATAGTAAATAAAGGCGTTATAATTACTTGTTTTTTTAAACTTTATATAATAAAAAACTTATAAAGGTATATAATAAGGCCCTTAGTAAACTTTTTATTAAAATAATTTTAATAAAATATATTAAAATAAATAATTATCTTTTTTATATAGGTCTTAGTAAGTACTAAATTACTTTAGTTAATTATAATATAGTAAACCACGTGCTTGGTAGCTACTATATTATTAATAATTAAAATTTTTTATTAATATTATAAAAATTAAATTAGGTATGCAAGGTTAACGCGGGTCTTTTTAAGCTAGCTAAAAAAAATTAACTAATTAAGTAAAAATATAAGTGCTAAAAGTGTTAAAAACTAAAGGTATATTAAGATTTATAATATTTAATTAATTAACTTTTTATATAGTTTTAATATACCCCTTTATTATTAGCGTTTTTGCCAGCCTAGCCTTAGTAAAACTAAAATATTAAGTTATTTATTTTATATATATAACTTAAAAAAATAAATTATCCTATTTTTATAGTTACAGGATACTATTAATTTAAAAAATTTAATTAACTTATTACTAACTTTAAGTTTATAAATCTTTTATAAAAGGCTAATAATAGTATTTATATTATTTTTTATTTTACTAGTAATAATATTATTATTTATATAGGTAATAATTAACGCGTAGGGTAACTTATAAATATATATATAAAATTTTTTAGTAAGTGGCTTAAAGCCCTTAGCGCGTAGTAATTAATTAAATTCCTGGTTTTATAAGTATATAAAGTTATAAAAATTAAATAAGGCTTTTTATACCTTATATATAAGGTTATTATTAATCCTGTGGCCGCGTGGTTATTATATATAAATTTTTTAATTAGTTATTTTTATATTAAAATAAGTATTAATAATATTAAATTAGTGCTAGCTAAGCCTTTTAATAATTATAATTATTAATATATATTTAACTATTATGTTAGCTATAACTAAATAAAAGCTTTTATTATAATTTAATTTAGTAACTTTGTAGTTACCACATGTAATAATTTAAGCCTTAAATAATAAAATAAAGCTATTTTTATTACTTTTAAGTATAAATACTTACTTACTAAAAATAATTTTAGCCCCTTTTAGCTATTTAACAAGCTTTTATGTGTTTATAATAATTACTATGCTAATATAAATTAATATAGCCTTTTTTTATTAATTAAAAAATTTAAATTATTATGTTTTTTTATAAAATCTTAGCACTTTAATATTATTAACATGTAATTTAGCTCTAGCTAATATTTAAAACCTTTTAATAAGTAAATACTAAATTATTTCCTTAGGTATTTTAATAACTTTAGTATTAAGGTGCTTAATTACTTTAGTTAGTAAGCTATAATTAATACAGGGTTTAGGGCGTTTAGTTAACAAGATAATTATTATATTAAAAATATTAGTATTTATATTTATTTTATATAGAATGGCCTTTATTATTAAAACCTTTAATTAATTAGGGAATTAGCCTGGTATCTTATAGTTTAATATTTTTAAACCTTAATTAATTAGTGTATTTAGTATTATATTAGTATTTATGTTAAATATACATAGCTTAAAGTAATTTACCTTAAAAATTTATTTATATATATTTTAAATATTATCTAGCGCTAATGCTAGTAAATTAAGGTTATTTTAAAACTTTTAAAAGTATAAAGTAAATAGGGCTTAGGTTACTAGTAAAAGTAATATAATTTATATTTAAAATTAATTAATAAAATTTATTAGTGGTGGTGTATAAGCTAGTGTTATTATAGTATTAATACTTTTTATTAAAAATTAAGGTGGTGTTGCTAAATTAAGGTTATTATAATAATTTAATAAGATTAGGCTTGGCGCGCTAGTACTATTATTTTTACTATTAATTAACTATTTTAATAAGATTTTTATATTTTTAGCATGTAAGTACTATATTAATACTAAAATAAAGTTAACCTAGCACTTTAGTATTAGTAAGGCTAGTAACTTTAATTTAATATTATTATATAATATTAAAGTTAGTTAATGCCGTAAAGTTAGGAATATAATTTAAATTTAGTTAGTAATTAATATTTTAGGCGCCTGGATTATTAAAATTAGCTTAAAAATAAGTATATTATTAAGCTTAGTGCTATATATAGTAACCCTTAATACTAATTTATTTAGTTAAGGTAAGGCACCCTTTATAAATATAATACTAAGTAGGTAATTATTTTTATAAAACTTTAATTTATTAAATAAAATATATTTTAAGTAATAAACCTGCTTCCCTGGGACCCATACTTAAAAGATTTTATTATTATTTTTTTTATATTTAACTAAATAATTAATTAGGGCTTTTATAACAAGCTTATAAAATTATTTATAATTTTTAATTAATATATAAATATATAATTTATAATTATAAGCGCGAAAGTTATTAAGGCAGGGTATTAGGTTATTAATTTAATAATATTTATACTAAAGTTATAGGGGTAACTTATTATAAAAATCCTTAGTAATAAATAGTTAATTTAAGGTTTTAATAATAACCTTAATTATTTTAGGCCATACTTTTTTTTAATAAACTAGTATTAATTTTTATGGCTTAAGCTATTATATTAATATACTAGGTATAATATTTTAAAATCCTATTAAACTTTAAAGTTTTTAATAAAAAAAATTAAAATATTAAATCCTTTGGCTTGGCCCAGGCTTTATACTTAAAAAACTTTTTATTATTATTTATTTTAATAATATAAATATACTATCCTATAAGGCGCTTGTGGTATTTTTAGTATAATATTAATTATTAAAATACTTTTTTTTTAATATAATATACCATGGCTAATTAGGTGGTGTTATTAATAATTATAAAATAATAGTTAAAACTACTAATTTTAGTTAATTAAATAAATTATATATTTATATACTATAGTTTTCCTGGATCTGCTTCTTATAAAATAGGCTAAAATAATATTTTATAAAATTTAGTCTTAAGGCAAGCGGAGTAATTTAATTAGTTAATAATATTTATATTAAGGCCTTTTGCCCGGGCCATAACATAAAGTTTAAAAATACTTATATAGCTAAGGCGCTTATAAAGTAAATTTATATTAATTATAGCTAATTAAAAATATTATTTAAATATAAACTTTAAAAAAAAAATATTATAGTGTGTGTAAGCTTGCCCTATAATAGATTTATTTAAATTAATAAAAATATTTTTTTTATAATACCATATGCCAAGTATTTTTTTTAGCCTTTTAATAAATAATAGGTAAATTAAAGCCTTAGGCATGTAATATTTATAAACCCTAATTTTTTTATATATATTATTTATACCTTTTATAATAATAATTAGTATTTTATAACCTTTAGCGCGCTTAATTACTTTATTAAATATTTTATATAAGTACCCCAAGCAGCTTGGGCTATATTTTATATAATTTTTAAAGTTAAAATACTTAAAAAAAATAAACTTAGCTAATTTTATATTTATAAGCTACTTTATTAGTTTAGTAGTTATAATAAAAATAAATATAGTTAAAAATTTAGGACTAATTTTAGGCTTTAATTTATTATATTTAAATTTATAATTATTAAATTTATTATTATTATATAAAGCTATAGCTTGTGGCTTTATACTAATTTTATTTAAGTATAATACCTATATTTTAAAAAGTTTAATTTAGTTATTAAGTTAAAGTTAAGGGTTTAAATAATAATAATTTTTTTAAAAGTAGCTGCCTTATTTATAATATTAATAAAAATAAACCTTATTATTCCCTTATTTATTTAATTAGCTTATTTTTTTTATTTATATTATTTAAAGGGCTAGTAAGTGCTTTAGTACAAGGTTTTTTATAATAAACTTATTTTTTTTACTTTTTTAAAGGCGGGGCCGCGGCGGTAAGTAAAATAATTATATTAATTTTAGCTATGGTATTTTTACATAATTATTTTAGGTTATTTTTATTATAGTTTCTTAAATTTTTATTAATTAAAAATAATTATTAAAGTATAGTCTATATTTTAAGGTTACTATAAATCTTTTAAAAAACTAATAACATAGTAATACTAAATTTAATAATAATATATAGGTTTTTAATAATATCCCATGTAGTTATAAATATTATAATAAACTTAAAAATAATAAAAAACTAGTTTTTATATATATTAATAATACTAAGCACTACCTTAATAATCTAGGGTATATTTTATTTAATAATAATTTAGTAAATTATATTTAATATTTTATTAATATACTTTATTAAATATAGGGATTTTATAACTTTAATATAAATTTTATAGCTAATTTAGCTAAAAAGCTAATTAATAATAAGTATTAAGTAATTTTTTTAATATTTTTAGTATAGCCTGTTTTTAAAAGGCCAGGGAAGTAAAAAATTAATTAATTAAAAAAATTATAAGGCTTGTAAATATTTTTTTACCTAATTAAATTACTTATTATAATTAATTTAGCTTATAAGCTTAATCCCAAGTAGGTATATAATAATAAAAATTATTATTAAAAGTAAGTAGTGCTTATAATATACCTGTTTAAGTAAAAAATTAAAGGGATTTATTAACTAAGTTACTTACTAAAATATTTTTATAATAAAATTAAGTATTTTTATATTAAAAATAGCTTGTTAAGGCTTGGCTATATTAAATATTAAGTTTTAATTAATTAAAAAGTTATAGTGTTATTAATTTATAAATAGTAAGTATTAAAAATCGTGCTTTAAAAAAATAAAAAAAGTATATAATAATACTTATTATAAGCTTTAAAGCTTATAAAAATACTTAAAAAAGTTTTAAATAATATTTTAAAGTAGTTAAAAAAGTTTAAGGGCTTATAACCTAATAACTAGCTAATAATATTACTTATAGTAAACCTTTGAATTATTTATATATAGTAAGTAGTAAGTTATAAAAAACTTTAACTATCACGTGCTGCGCTAGTCCTAATTAGGATAGGCGTGTCCTAGGCGCCGGCCCTCCGGGCGTCCGATATAAAGTTTTTAAAAATAAAATATAAATAAGGGTTATTATAATTAATAATATTAAATTAAAAATATATTAAGTAATTTTTATTAATATTAATAAGTTAAAATTTTATAATTTTATACTTAAAGAAGTTATTTTATAATTTAAGGATTTTTTTATTATAGGAAATAATAGTATTTTTTATATATTATAATATGTTTTTTTTATTTATAATAAGTTAAAGGCTTTAATAAAAGTTTTTAATTTTTTATATTTTTATTAAAATATATTTAAAAACAAGGGTTAATATTAAGGGTGTTATTTTATTTAAGTAAAAAAATATAATTTTATTACTAATATTAATACCTTAAGCTACTTTATTAATTATAATAATATTAAGGCCTAAAAATATTAATAGCCTTAAAAAATAATACTTAGGCTTTATTACATTAAATAAAAGTTATATAAAGTATTTAAAGGCCTTAATAAAAAACCTTTAAATAATTTTATATTTAGTTCCTTTTTTATATATTCTTTTTTAATTACCTGGCCTTACTTGCTAGGTAATCGCCAGCGCTAGCGTTATTACACTATAATAATTTTAAAAAAAATATAAATAAAATTTGGGTGTTTACTAAGCCTATAATAAATATATTATAGGTAAAATATTAAAAAAAATATTTAAAAGCTTATTAAAAATATAAAAGCAGCCCCTATGCCTACAAAATTTAAAAAACTTAGTATTATAGTATATTATATTTATATAAAATATATTCTTATAAAAGCACAGGCTAAAAACCTTAAAAAGGCCCTTATTAATAAAAAAAGGTAAAAAAAGCTTTTTATATTTTAACTCCAGGCCCTAAAAAATAGTAATATAATATTTTATTTTTTAAAAAAAAAATTAGCAAGCCTGTAATTTTTAATAGTAAAAAAATAAAATAAAATAAAATAAAATAAAATAAAATAAAATANAAATAAAATAAAATAAAATAAAATAAAATAAAATAAAATAAAATAAAATAAAATAAAATAAAATAAAATAAAATAAAATAAAATAAAATAAAATATACTTATAATAAGTTATAAAAAAATAATAAACTAAAAAAGTAAAAATTTAAGCTATTAATATATAAAAATGGCATTTTAAAGTAAATAAAAAAGGTTAAAAAAATATTATAAGAAGCAGGCTTGTATAAATAAAAATATAAAAATATAACTTTAAAATAATTTTAAATTAAATAAGCTAGGCAAAAACTAAACCCTAGTAACTTTAAAAATATTTTTTTAAAAAAAAATAACCCCTCCTAGCCCTAAAATTATTTTTAATATTTTAATTATATATAATTATTAAGGCCGCGAGATCCGGCTACTATAATACTTTTAAAATTTTTAAAATTATTATATAAATAAATTAGCTAGTATAAAATATATTATTAAAATTTTAGGTTTTTATACCTTTTATATAAGTTAAAAAGCTTTATTTTTTTAAGTTATTATGGGGGTTAAATATTAATATTATATAGGTTTTAGCGGCAGCTAATTAAGCACGGTAAATTAATTTTTATGCTTTTTATTAAGGCCACGGGGTGCTTGTTTATTACCTCCCGGGGGATTATAAACACGCTAATCTTGCTATTTTCCCTTTGCGTACTTGTATATGCCCGGTAATATTCCTAAATTATTTATTAATTATAGCAAAGCAATTATACTAGTCTACAAAGCTTAAAGTATAAAGTTGGCTAATTATTTCCGCCATGGTTAGCGTGTCCGCCACAACAGTGATATCCATCCCGAGGTTAGGTTAAACCATTATCTTTTTACTTTAGCTTAGCGAAGCTTATAATGGCCGAAAGCAAGTGTTGTGGGCACTAAGTCCACCCTGCAGCCAGAGGAGCCTATTTAGTGTCTTAAGTTCCCATAAAAACTAGGTGACAGACGACCTATTGCGAATACTAGTAAAGTGCTGGCTTTATAATGCCTTAACCAACGGTTCGCGTGATTAAGATACTACACTTGTAACCTTAACTGGACTCGCGTTTTGCAAAGCATTAACTTTTTTGCATATAAATATCTAGGAATAGCTCCATCCCAACCAAGGTAGACTAGTAACAGAAGCATTGTAATTAAAAAGGGATTCTTTTTATTTATTTAACAGCATGGTGCCCGATTAAGAAAGCGGCAGGCCCGTATCTCAGTATACCCCTCTACCGGCATGTGCCTTGTTCTGGTTCAGGCTGTAGGGGAGAGTGGCCAGGTCCCTAAACAGGTTACACGGGAGAAATCCCGAGTTCCCTGAATAACAACGTTCTAACATCCGAAATGGGGTCAGACGGACGAAACAGCGTTGTTATAAAGTAACAAGATTTCACCAGCGGCCAAGTGCGGCCTGTATAGTCACACTTGGCTCAACTCCCTGGATGCCGAGCATATACCGATAATCATTGAATTCCGGGCCGTAAGTATAGACTTGATTGCGGCTACCGTGCAAGCGTGGCAGTGGACTTATGGGACTCTAGGAAATGGGAAAAGTTAGTAGCCTAATTTAGGAGGGGGTATTACACAAACTCGGGGGCTGGGCTGTATTATAGGTAGATATGATCGCAACTAGGCTGAAATTTATGCTAATACTTGGGACTTTCAGGCTGGACCTCTGTTGTGAGTGTTTGTAAAGTGATGTGCAAAAACTAAGAGCCAAGCATGATGCCGGCAATAAGACTATGCCTGATATAGACCTTGCCTCCGGTGCTTTATATTTATGTTGCCAGCCCTGGTGTTCCTGGCTTTTGGTTTTAACAGGGTGGTGAAGTTGATTCCTGCTGTCTATATGCTGCCCCAGGGTGGCTGGACAGCCCGAGACCGTCCCATTCCCGTGGCCTGTTTTAAAAGCCTACCATACCATATTGTAATCTCAGAAACCACCTGTAAACTTGAAAGACACAGACTCCGAAGACCCAATTGATCCAGACCCGTTTTTACCGCCGGCAATTCAAGCTCAAAGAATGGGCTGATATTGCCCGAGAGTTGGAAACAGTAGAAAACATGGAAGAATTAAAAGCGTGGCTTAGAACTGAGCTCTTCAAGGGCTCATTTCTGGCTTTCCACAGCCTGGCAGTGGGCATACCATGGATTATGAGCAAGGGCTGACGCGATATCAACCAACTTCACCATACAGGGCCTGTTCCTCCCATATTATTGCTTACACCCAGTAATGACCCTCCGCGTGTTTGATTTCCCTTTACTGCAAACCAAAGCTAAGTACACCTTGGTACATTAACACGTCAAAGTCACTGAGGGAGAATTATGCCTGTGTGGGCAGGAGTTTAGAGACAGACAATTAGGAAATTCCACGATGATGTCCATCCATTGGCGCCCCTGGTATCGCATTCCTGACTTCACCTGACCACCTTCTACCGCGCCACATTGTCTACTTGCTAAAGCAACCTCGCGACAAGAGGCACAAATCCAGTGCCGGATGGAAAGATATGTGGATGGTATGATCAGTCACCGACTGGTGGATACACGGCGAGAAGCACCCCTACTGGATTCAGCTGACGTATCAGTCAATCCCTCGCTGTCTGTCTCTGCAAGACATTGAATGAGAACATAGAGTGGACAGTCTAGTCTGGTGTATCCACCCAAGCTCTAAGATGGGAGATTCGGCATAACCGTGCCCATTCCAAGAGTACGTGGTGGCTAAAACAAAAACACAAATTCTGCACGAATGATATGGTGTTTTCATCCCACCTTGTGCGATCTCTGAGAAGACTGGCCGAAATTTGCTTGATCTACTACTCTCGCTCATTTGTGGTAGTGGTATCAACATGTCAGCAAAATGGCTTGGTGAAAGTATTAAGGCGCCATTAACAGGAGTTCTAAGTGTCATTTTCTTCTTAGTGCAAGGCACCAATGCGCCTTGATCTAGGAAGAAGTTCAAAGGCAGTTGACAAGGTTTTCAAGCAGATGAGCCTCATCGCGGGACGCTCGCAATGGTCGGAAGACAATTAGGGGAAAAGCAGTCATGGGGCTGCATGCCATAAAAGCTATCCCTAGGTATTATTTCAAAAGCAACGGAGATGTGGGATGGAACAGGGTCCCTTGGGCACGCCCCGTGAACATCGGGACACTAGAATCGAGTATAATTGGTAGAAACAGCACACGGTAGCAATATGGTACAAATACCGGCGTCTAGGCGTAGCTGTCTATGATTCCTTTGGTCCTCTCTACCGGAAAGAATTTGGAACCATCCAAGGAGTACGCCTGTTTCGTCCAGCTGCCTGCGCCGCAATGAAAACGGCATTAAATTTCTTTTCGATAACGAGTGGATGAGGTGAATCTCAAGAGAAGTTGGCGACTTCGGTGTCTGCAGGCTGTTAGCGCCACTATCCCGATTTCGGTAATTCGACCAGTTGGTGTCATTGGTGGGCTCTAGACCCCTGCAAAGCTGCCTGCGCGCAGGCAGCTTTAAAGGGGGCGGCATTCTGTCAGGGAATTTAACCGCGGCGTTGGCCCATACGGGGATTGCCCCAGGTAACCTTGCTGCCAGAATCCCCGTCATGGTGGTAACCGTTGAAGAAATTCTCCAGGCGGTCACAACTATCTCCAAGATACGAGATGAAGACAGAATCCGTCTACGCGGCCATCGCAACGAACTTGAGTTCGCCTTCCAGTCCCTCCAAAAGGTGCTAGAACCTGGGCTTCAATCGACTGATCCTTCAACAAATGGAAGAGCGATTCAGTCGGCCTCACACACTGTCCGAAGTCCATCCAACTTGGATACCCCGTCTAGTAACGTGTCTGGGGACACGATACCCATGTTAGCCGGCCAAGATAAAGCTGCCGATCTGGAAGCGGTCGGTGAGGGGACAGAAGTGCAAAAAGCGGCGACAAAAGGAGTGTCAAACTCGGTAAAAGAGGTGCTAAGGCTTCTGGACAAGAAGAGGGAGAGCATCTTTGCGTTCCAATACGAGCCGAAAGCATGTTCTGATTATGATAACGAAGACATTCGCGTTACTATTATCAAGTCCGTCACGCTCAAACGAACCCCATCTGACTACTTTCGGGCTGGGCTATGTGCGATGTCACTGGCAGATGATTTCACTGACTGGCAAGTTCAGGCTGGACGGCCCAGACGACTGGATGTCTTGTACAATGATCTTCACGACAAGACTGGATCTGTATATCGAGCATATGCTGACACATGCACTTCCATTGAGGACAAAGAATTGGCAGCGGAGTTCATCGAGTTCGGCATCAAGTTGCGGTTTTTTGAAATCCTCTGCTGGGTGCGCTACAGAGTCTCGACGACTTATGCCTCTGAAGCTGCTGCGCGCTCCGATCTCCTGCCGCAAGGGAAACCGGCCATCATCTACCCGCTTTTCTTTGTTTGGAGGAGCTTCTACCGTTGCCGATACGCAGATCTACCAGCCCTCGCGAATACTATTCTTTCTTCCCAATATTGGAGAGACTTGGCCGAGACAAAAGACTGGCAGCCAACTGATTGGCAGGGACTGATAGCTACGCAGAACAGAAAGCGCACCGCGGCTCCACAGCCTTGTGAAGACCGATCGAAGCGTCAAAGACAGCAGTTGGAATCTCAAGCCGCATCTGAGAGCCTTCCCTCGCTGTCTTCGCACGGTATATCAGTCTCCGATACTCAAACCGTTGGCCCTTGGATCTTTCCAGAAAAAGCCCGGCATGTCACAACGAGAAGTATCTGGCCTCTAGGCTGTAACCTGTTTCCAGACCAGCCGCAGGACCTGGCAAGCACGATATTCCCTGATATGTTACGAGCCACGCCAGCCCCAGATCCTCTTACACCGGGTGGGCTTGACCTCTCGACGCCGGAATTGGATAGTGCAGTAAATGAGATGCTGATGACTCTAAACAACAATATGAACAACCAACCGCCAACGTGACACTGTACGGTCGCAGCCAGTCATGCAACAGAGGGAATTCCGCCCTCGATGCCTTTAGTCCTTTTTCTTTACCATCGCCACCATGATGAGGTCAAGATTGTCCCCAATTATCTTCTTTGTTGCCTGGATATAATGGCATGGGCGTATAGGGTTGTCGGGCTCAAAGCTCGCAGCTCCTTTGAGAGGGAATATCAACAAGTGGCCCGTTGGGTTATGGAGGAGGCCACCTGAAATAAGGTGAAACACCGTGGTCTGGATAACCTTGGGTGTATGTTAGTGTAGCCAAGGCGAATATTGACTGAGCCTACCTTAAACTTGGTCTTGTTTAGCTCTTCCTCTAGCTTGGATATTTGGCTGGATATTTCTGAGCCGCAATACTGCCACCCGGTCCTAGGATTCCTCTGCCCAATCTCTGCATTTCCGTTCTCAAGAACATTTCGGATTGCGTCCAGAATGGTCCGTAAATCCTCTGAAAGATCTTCGCTACTCGTCATGGTAGGTACTACCACAGGCTATGCGATCAGAACGAGGCGGGAGAGAGTCTGGCTGTCGACGTCTCGAAAGGAGGGGCTGGCGGTTCGGTGGGGGTGCCAACCTTAGTTCGGCTGAGAGTCACATGACCGGGACCTTCCTTACGGTACCGTACCGAATCAAGCACCCCCTGCTAGTGCATTTTGTACCACGAAGTTGAGATGCCGCTGTAATATCGTACGACACCAGGGGCAGTTCCTTGACAGGTCCATCAGTCTTCAATACCTCCTACCTAGGTATAGTATGTCCACTTCCCAATTGAGCAGCCTATGGCTGATACATAGGGTAGATAGAACTCAACCGAGAACGCTAGTCCTGATGATGCAAACAATGGCATGCGTAAGGCTTCATGGCCGAACTGGCAACAACAACAACCAAGAGGAGAACAAGCGGTCATATCAGATGGTAAACATCATTTCAAGAGCCCAGGAGACTGGACCCGCATAAGTTTGATGCCAAATTGTCCATCCCATGGCTTGGGCAACAGTTAGACCCAACAAGCTGCAGTTGTATGAATGGGAATATAAATTCAGGACTTCCCCTTGCGAGGAATTTCAATATCAACAACTTCAAACTCCAGTTCGGCTTAACAGAATCCTGTAGCAACCGTTTCCCGCTCTACACATTCGTCATGTCTGGTTCTATTCGAGTCTTCACCACCTTCCCAAAAGAGATGTTTCGTGTAAATAACGGGACCTCTATCCGCCTTCGCGGATACCCAGGGCCCTTGAGGCCTGCACGGAGTTTCGATCTCCTAACAATCGCAGGCAAAGTACTACCTAAGGCGCTTGATCCGAAAACATACGCAGGTAAACGGCTCTATTTCTCAGGCTGTCTTGTTAGCTGACAATGTGTAGCTCCAAATGGCGCCTCAATGCGTCCGAATACCCCGAGGCAACAGGAGCTTGTTCAGAACTTCAGCGGCACATCTATCTGTATCTATGTTGTTCCTGCAGGTGAATCAAGCTCAGCTATTCCCAGATACTATTCTTAGTGAGAGTAGGTACCCAGCTGCCAAGCAACCTGATTCTTGTTCACGAGCACGCGGACCATTACGCCATCCAGCCAAATCAAGAGATGACAGTTGATGGTAAGTGTCAAGCACCTTTTCCAATTAGCTTGCTGTCTATTATTCACATCCGCCCCATGACCAGAGCTTAACGCCAGTGTTACCGACTTTCTGAATTCAAATGGCCAGTGCTTGACACGAGAGGAGTGGTGCCAGAGATATCCTCAGGCGAGCGAGTCCCAGTGAGTCTTGGAAGTCTTGACGGGCCGGGGTATGGTATCAACATCATGGCTGGATAGATGAAGGACACTTGCCAGTGTCATTGGTTGAGATTACATGGATGCATATCTCTTATGTCCTTACGTGGTTTTTCTATAGTGTTCTAGGGCTGAGTATTCAACATACTCTGAATTGGGATTTCAACTTTGGAAGCACTTCACTGCGACAGAAGATCATATCAGCTAGTTTTTGAGAATATTATTTTCACTGAACGCACTGGTTGAGTATAAGATATAGCACACCTGCCTAACGCATATGGAGAGCCAGTCACTCAGTCTGTGTGGGCTTTGGGTACTGCAACAGCCATTCTTCCTTTGTCCAACATTCGCCTTCTGACTGGAGAAAGTCTGTGATCCTATTATTCAAGTCTTTGACAGTTAGTAATCAAACAAGGCACACAATTGGACTTTAGACTCACCATCTACTGTCATCTCCACCCTTGGTTGCAGAGAGTAATGATCCTTGAACTCATGGACAAGAATAAGTCCATCAGGAAGATAGACCCCTGCTTTGCATCAGAGTCTAGGCAGGGACGCAAGCATGCAATGCAACCAACCTGCCGGAATTGAGTAAATGCAAGTTGACGCCCCCCTAAGGGTGCCAACAAGTCTATGCATCTTTGGGGTATTTGGTCGAATCGAAGCGCCATTAGGCGCTACACACCCGCAAGTTAGTCTTTGGCGTTAAGCTGTATCAACGCATATGCTCACGCTTGTATGTGGTTGGGCTGAGTGCTTTCGGCTTGACCTTTCCCCTGTAGGTTAACAGATCAAATAGACCAAGTGGCCTCTGAGGACCAGGGTGCGCACGCAAGCGAACAGCGGGACCATTGTTGATACGGAATAGCTCCTTGGGGATGATGGAATAGGATTTGATGAACGTTGCCATGATGGGCCTGAGGTAACGCTGAACAAGGTCTCCGGAACAGTTGGCGCCACGCGCGCACCCATAGGTATCTCGGGGTTCGGAGAAACTCCCAACCGGCTGTTGTCACAAACGTCTCGATCGGACACTGACCTCGAGCATCATCCACCACGGCTTCGCCATGTTCAGAACCTTCATCCATCGTCCTGCAGTCCGCGGCAACAGCACCTCCAGCAACCGCTGTGCGTTCTCCCTCATGTCCGTTCATTCAACGTTTCCCGCAACGTTATATCGCCTTCAATTCCAGCGCGAGTCCCAGCTCTACGACAAAAAGCAGCAGCAGGGGGAGAGTGAAGCTGGAGATGCGGTCCATGTGTCTCAAGACGGACTTATCTATCCTGCGGTCTCTAGATTGAGTGTGCTAGGCTCCCCCTCACTATTCCGTTCCACTGACACCGCCCCTAGTATCAAACGGAGCGCTCTTCATGCCCAACACGTTCTTCATGCAAGAACTGACTCGCATGTCCTATGACTATTATCTCGACAACCTAGCACAGAGCCAACCGTCCACGGTTCCTCACATTCTGTGTATCCCCAAAGGTTGGAGATGGATTCAAGGCCCTCCAGATAGAAAGCGACGCACTAACCTTGCTATCTAGGCACCTCCATACCAAGAACTCTGGTTCTTTTTCGCGAACGGGATATCCGCTCTCGCTTCTCGCTTCAGCCAACATCCCCCATGTCTTTGAGCGGTATGACGCACTCCGGCCTGGAGATATCTCCAAATCGTCTCGCTAACAGTCATTGAAAGACTTGAACAGCGCCTTGACCGACTTTTATACGAGATCCGGCACAGCAATCCCTGTCGAGAAGTGGTTGGAAGAGCATGAATACCACAAATCTGCCAGCGACGACAAGGATGATTGGATGGGCTATTGAATTTCTTTATCTCAGCTCCACTCCATGGTTGCCGCCTCGGCTGCCCTGTCTCCAAGAGCTCATTGCTGGTGTGCTGCATGGTTGCGCTAGCAGGAAGTCGGTGCTGAATAAAGCATTTCATCAGCGGGGCAGCTCCCAAGGATCAATCAAATATCACTTGCCTTCCCTTTGCCTTTTCCCGTACGTAGCCGGTGCTTCTAACTCTGCTCAGCGTTTCATAACCAAGATACCCCCCCAGCAACCAACTTATCCAATACCAGGGGCAATCAAGGAGCTAGCATGCAGTACATAAGCCTAAGACTCGTCCCCGCTCGTCGCCCCTGCACCGGTCTTGCAAATCTCGGTGTGACCTAGACCTAGATCGATGTGTAGCGGTCCCGGGGCAATGATAGGGTAATCCCGTCGTTCAGGGCTACGACCTGCTTGGTTTGGTCGGACAAAATCGATCTTTCTTCCCCCATCCATCTATAAGGTCCTTACACTGGCTACCCATCTACCCATCTACCCATCGTCGAACTGGTCCATCAATTTCCCGCCGATAGTACTGGACTGCCCTTACGTAACTTACGTTACTTATACTCCTGGCACAGAAGCCTGGCATGTCTTCGTCTTAGACAACGCATACTCAACCTTTAGTCATTGTGAAGCTTCTATGGAATGCGAGTGAAGCTGGACCGCATAGTAAGCTACACCTGCAGTTCCAGTTCGCTCCGACGGGCCTGGCGTTAACATCATGTCGGGACCATTAGGGGTATCATCCAGGGCGGTTTCTGGATTTGGGGACTTCTGATTCTCTTGACTGTCTGTCAAGATGGTATTTTGGTAGGTGCTGTGAGTCTGACTGGAAGGGCGTGATATGGACTACTGTGAGTTGGACGAGGGGCCAGGAAAAGAATGCATGTATGTAGGTAGCATGGATAGGGAATATACTTCATCCACGGATGTGTGAAACACTTTCCATATAAGCGATTAAGGTCCAGCAAAGGGATGGAATTGCTCAGAGGTAGGGATTAGATTAGGTATCGTGATGGATGTGCATCAGGAAGATCAAGTCCTGCCGAATCGAGGTTCCTCCTCCAATATCATAACTTTCAGCACGAACTTGACTCGCCCTCCTCCGATGCCATAATTTGAGCATAGATCTCCCGACCCTGGTGGTAGGTTTCGTGGGACGTCCAGCCGTCCCTAGCCACAACCCCCGACACCGCATCCCAGAAATCCTGCACCTCGTTCCATCCCTCCCCCTGCTCTCGATGTTTTCGAATCTCCTCCGGTGAGAAGTGAATGGGGCACTGTGCCGTAATACCCAACGAGTCCCATTTCCTTACGGAATGTAGTCAGTATCACGCGATTATAGGTAAAGAGAACGGTACGTACTTCTGCACCCTTATTAGTGACTCCCGCAGCGGCAGGATATCGCCCTCCCAAGTACATCCAGCAAAACGAATCGGATCAGTCAGTAACTTCCCATTCGGATATCGGAAGACGCGGTGCAGAAGTGGGTTCCTTTCCGCGGTGTATTTTTCATACAGGTATAGCAGGATCGACTTTGTGACTTTGTCTTTGGTCGTAGCTTGTGTTTCGTTGTCGAGGGTCTTGAAGCTCTCGGGGAGCTGCAGCAGTAGTTCGCCGTTGTAGTCGAGGAAGGACGGATGTCGGCCTTCTAGGAAGAGAGGGGCTGCATATGTGCTCTGCCAGTCGATGATGCTTGTAATGTGACCAGTGTCGTCGACGAAAATGTTCGGGGTACGGAGGTCGGAGTGCCAGAGGTATGAGCCTATGAGGTCGTTCTCCTGTGGGAGGAGGCACGGCGCAACGGTGAGGTATCGTTCAAGGAGGGAGACGTGCTCAGCAGGATCGTTTTGGCTGTGGGAGACGAAGAACGGATCGTCAGGGGAACGTGGGATTACGTGCTTTTGGATCCAGGCTATTTCCCGACGCGCGACGGCTTGAACGTAGTCAATTGCAGATGCCCCTGTGTATTATTAGTCCACTGCCTGATAATGGCAGGAGAGGAAACGCACATGGTCCACGATCGATATCCATTCCCGCTCTCTCGTTGCACCAGAAGTCGGTATCAACATTTGGACCGATAGAGAATCGCTCTGCGATCTTGGTCCTGTCTTCTCCTGATATCCTCTCCCCATGAACAACGGCAGGGCTGGACCGAGGGGTTGCGTCCTTCCTATAGAAAAGACAACCGTACCTGCGCCGATTAGAAGAAGGCGAAGCGATTGTAGAGGAATTTACTCTGAGAATCGCAGCGAAAGTAGCCTCTGCTGGATGGTAACTATATCCTCCATTGTCCGCACCTTTTGCTCAAGCTCCATGTTCTCCCAAACTTCTGCGAGGTTTGTGCCCGGGGCATGTTCCATGATGATGTATTCGGCGCCCACGCTGTTCGTGGAATCCGTGGCAGAGCTCCAGGCAAAGACCCCGGGGACAGGAATCGGAAGAATATTTCGTAACTAATAAGATCGTTAGTCCGCCAGTGTTGACAAAACAAAAGGCTACCTACAAAGTCCATAGTTGCAGCCTCTGACGCCGTTGTAAGGCAAGGCGGTCCAGCGTTTGGGTTTGGAATGCGAGCAATCAGCGTCTTCCCACCTGTCATTGTCAACTTGATCTCCCAGCTTTTCCATGCTAACACAGGGTCCTGATTTAACTAAACTCTCGGCCACTTTCTACAGTTTAAGAATATCAAACTCTTAATACCGTTCTTAAAGCTGCTGCTCTTCGTTCCACGCCCATCGTCCACTAGTGTAGCGGAAGAAATCCTGCGGGTCTCCGATGGCGTTTAATAACAGCGGCTGTTGGCGGGGATGGGTATAAAGTCTGCGGGAGAAGAGCGGCAGTTTATTCTGAACATGCCTCGATGACCTGATGCCAGGGCTCTTGGATAGCAGTAGAGACATAGACATGTTGAAAGCAAACGGGTGAATGTGAAGGATGGGGGTGCTCAAGGTTCAACGTCCCATGAAGTGGTTGGGGCCGGTCACGTGCGTCCTGTCCACATGTCGTCCATAACCCTAAAAGCCTTGGTCACGACTTGATATTTAATGGCTTTCGAGGCTGGTACTCGAAATCATTACTTAGCAAGGTTATTTCAAGATAGCCTACCACATCGTTGTATCTGGCGCGGTAAAACATATTTTCAGGCCAGAGGATCACGGTAGTGTGTGCTAGCCGGACGCACACACCTGCAGATGACGGCTCCGGCAAATGCCAGACGATTCCGAGATGGAAGTGGAAGAGGACATTCTTTGGCCAGAGAGAAATTAGAAATGGCATGCTTCTATCCAGTGCCTGTGAGACTAAAATCGATTGGTCTTTTTATAGATACGCAAATACAGGAAGAACGAGGCATGATACATATGTATATACATTCTGCTTCCACCTCAAATTGTTAGAAGTACTCTACCTCAAGACCGATCGGAAGGCGGCTTTGGTACTATAAATAGGGCCGTACTCTTGCCTCTTGGTGTCGATCGTCGTTATCCATCTTGAAGATATTTCCGTCACGATCCTCCATTCTGGGGGCGCGGCTGCTGAGTAGGCTCTTCGACCCAAGTATCGGCCCACCTGCAGTTGAGGAGATGGTGTTTCTAGTGCCGGGCGCTGAAACGAGTAGAGTACGGGCTAGAAGGAAGGGAGTTCCTGGTTTACAGGCCCTCGAGCGTTCTTTCACGAAGCTAGATTGTAAATAATGACCAATCAATTAAATTAAAGCCCATGCCATCTCGCCGGATGATCGCGCTCACTCGCCTCACTCGCCTGCGAATGCGAATCCGACACGCTGACTTCGACCGTATGCGACACATGCACCGACTTCGATGGATCAACGCCTCTGCCTCTCCCCCCGTTCGTCCCGGACACCCCCTGCAAACTCGTCTGCGACTCCGACCTCTCCGGCTTTCCTGTACCACTCCCCTCCTCGATCCTCTCCCACGTCTTCATCGGATGCGAGTTACTCCTGCTCGCCTTCCGCGAGTTAAACGTCCCCGAGCGATGCGCCGGATTCATATTCCCCGAGTTCCCATACGACGGTCCGCTCGTCCCCCCAGACCCGAAACCCAGCGATGTCTTGACGCGGCGCGGGAGGCCCGATTCAACGATCAACTTCGACAGACACGGGACACTGAAGATGAAGAATGCACAGGTCATCTCGCCGCATGCCCAGAAGAGCAACGGGCCAATGAGGTACATAGTGTCAGTGGTATGCGCGAAGGCAACCGTATGCGCGAGGCGAAAGCAAGCGGCGACCGAGGCAAGGATACCCACGCCGAAAATCACACTGACGCCCGCCTTCTTCTGCCAATTCATCTGCAGATTCCAGATGATGCGTTGCGGGAGGAAGCACATGATGATATCGCTGGCGACCTGGACGCTCGCGGACACGAGCATGACTTTCGGCAGGTTGTAGCATTTCGCGGGGAGGTAGAACTCCCAGATGGCGGCGTGCGGGCGGCACTGCATGTTTAGGAGGAGAATACACAATATGCCCCAGACGGATTGCAGGGTTATTACGGATATGCACCCCCACCAGAAGATGCTGCGGGTGCGGTCGATGGGGACGAAGATGCGGATCCAGTCGAGCAGGATGGCGGTTTTGATGAGCGGGAGGACGGTCGAGTAGCAGCAGCCGTAGACGAGGATGAGCTGAAGAAGCAAGGGTTAGACAGGGTTTGGTATTGATGAGGGAAACGCACGTAAAGAGGTCGGATTAGGTCTTTGTTGTGCAGGTTCCAGGTGTGCACGTAGTAGCCTGGCGTATCGATCAGCGCGTAGCCTGCATATGCGGTTCCCCAGTAGGCGCCCTAGATCGAGGATTAGATTAACTGTATGCAGGGTCTTACAGGGACGTACATAGGCGCCAAGCATCAAGACTGCAGCTGTTAGTGTTGTCATGCGAGCTTAGAGCCAAGTACTCACCCTCCTCGACGCGGATTTTCTTTTCGAGCCATCCTTTCGCAAACAGCCGCAGCAGGAGACAAAGCGTTGAGACCACGGTGCAAAATGTCGTCACCACATATGCAAGGTGATTGCCATTCGACGGATTATCAAAGTTCGGCGTCACACCGTCCGGAGGCGCCAAAGCCGGCTGGGCCAGGAGCGTCGCCAGTGCATCTGGGGATAGCGACATCTGGCTCGCGACACGACATCAAGAGTCTTGGGAGGAAGGGACGAGTATATTTCTGTGGGCATACTGCTCATATACCATCTATCGCATACGGAGTACAATTACCCACTCGGCGAAAACTCTTGATCGCCGGTATGACAGTTTTGACAGCCGTGGCCCGTTATTAATCCACTGGTCCCACTGGGCTTGGACTAGAGACGTATGAACGCGCCTCATAAAAGTCATAAAGCGTGGAATGGATCAAGCCTTGCACCGGACCAGTCCTTCCGTGCATTGTGCCGTCCCCACAGAGCCAGGACCGAACCATTTGTGGTGGAAACCGCCCGCGGTGGAGCGCGCTACAGCACAGCCTAGATCCTGGCGTCGCCTTGGGGTGGCCGCATACTCCATTCGTACGGTATTCGGGGACTAGTCGGTTCGGCAGGTGAGAATCTGAGGCAGAGTTTGTTAGAGGTCCAAGATGCAGAGATTTGGCAGTAATATGCAGGTGTTCGTTGTGATAGCTTCGTCTGACGGCCGTCAAGGCCTCATGTCACATAGCTTCTATGTTTTCCATGGCAACTTGAAGGAGGTGCCAGCGACCGTCGAGGCTCCGCCCCAGTTGCCCCTGACTTAGAGTTGGAGACACAAAAACGGCAAAACGACGAAGGGGCCAAGAACCCATCAAATCCGAAGTTTCCGAACTGCGCCTGGAGCATCATGCCACGTGGTGGACATTCCTGCACCTGAGTCTCCTGCCTCTTTGATCCCAGTGTCAGCTCTAGGAGGCCCGCCCGACTAGTCTATGTTAGCCACATGGCAGACACTCCTGCATCTCCTACCTCTTTGGTCCCGCGTTAGCTCTAGCTTCTAGGTGGCCCGCCTGACTGGTTTCAGCTAGGGCGCCTGGCTGACAAGGGACGAAGCCGTTGCAGCTGTCCGCTGAGCGCTCTCCGCGCAGGAGCCGAGACGTACCGTATGTCCGACATGTAAGTCCGATTTAATTATTGCTGGGCCCGCGGCGTGGCAGCACTTCGATTCTCCAACTTCCTGTGAGACGATTGCGACCATTAAACTACTGCGACCGGTGAGCCATGGCGACCAGTGAGTACCAGTACCATACTCCGAGCAATTGATAGTATCTGCAGACGGACTGTGCTCACCTTTCTCCTAAATTAGACAGTACACATGGACACCCTCCGATCTCTGCCGACGACGCGCATGCGCACGAACACCCCCCGCGCGCAGACCTGCGCAAGATGATGGACGAGAACCCCGTCCCGTCCCTGACCCCCGGACTAATCGACCCTGCTTCCATGGCCGGCGACGCGGCAACGACCCAGGCGCGCGCTGTTCTGGACCGACTGAACTCCGCGCTGGCGACTGGCGATACAAAGACACTCGAGAGCTGCTTCTACGCGGAGCAGGCGTACTGGAAGGATTTGTTGGCCCTAACATGGCATCTGCGGACATTCAGGGGACCGAGTACGATTGCGGCGAGTTTGCTAGAGACGGCGAAGTTGAGAGAAGTTGGGGCATTTGAAGTTGATGGCGAAGCAGTGTTTTTGCCGGCGACGCCTGTTCTTGTATGGACCTATCAACCGTTCTGAAATAAAGTGAACGAGGAGTGACTGACTGCCCGCGTTAGCAATTCATCGATTGTCCTCTTGTCTTCCGAACGAAATCTCCTGCTGGCCTATGCCGGGGAAAGATGCTCCTTCTGCCGGTTGTCGAAGACGCAAACGAGAACAAAATAGCCTGGAAGATATGGATCTTCAGCACGAGGCTCGAAAGTTTAGACGTCCATCCAGAGGACGAGAAACTCTTACAATCACCTCGAAGACCGCTCGACGGTCCTGACTCACCGGACTTCGAGACAGACGTCTTAATCATCGGCGCTGGAAACGCGTGAGTCCAACTCCCAACATCCATCGCTTTGCCTGGAGGTATGGAAGTACTTACTGATCCCGTCTAGCGCCGTCGCCCTCTCTGCGCGCCTCAAGGCCCTCGGCGTCGACAGCGTCATGGCAGAGCGGAACCCTCTTCCTGGCGATAACTGGGCGCTTCGATACGACTGCATGAAGTTCCATATCCCGACGGCGTTCTGTGATCTTCCGTATATGTGTGCGTCAACTGATACTCTCCTTCTCGCCCTTACATCGTCAGCTAATCCAGACACAATAGGCTACGGCGAAGAACTCCAAACTCCTCACCTGCTCAGCCGCCAGGACCTGGCAGACCAGGTCCGCCGATATGTCGAGACATTCAACCTGAACGCCATCTATTCCGCGCAGATCCAGCGGACGGAGTACGACGAGAGCACGAAGCGGTGGAGCATCACCTTCAACACGCCATCCGGACAGCGGCGCGCTATCTCGAAGCATCTCGTCCTCGCAACGGGGATAGGCTCGCAGAAGCCCAATATGCCGAAGATCGCAGATGCGCATCTCTACAGAGGCATCAGCATACACTCATCCGCATACAAAAACGCAACCGTGCTAAAGCAGCAGGGCGTCAAGACCGTCACAGTCATCGGCTCCGCAAACACCGCCTTCGACGTGCTAGCAGACTGCCACGCCGCCGGCCTCAGTGCAACAATGAACGTCCGCTCGCCAACCTACATTGTGCCCCTCGAGTACGTCTGCCACCCGCTCAGTCTCGGAGCGTATGATTCTGGCGTTGAGGCGGCCGATAAGTTGTTCCTCAGCTTGCCCTCTTTCGTAGACGGGCAGTTGGCACGCGGGCTGTTTGCGATGTTCGCTTCCAACGAGCCGGAGCGGTATACTGCGCTCAGAAACGCCGGCTTCCCGGCAATGGATAGTGCAGACCCATCTTGTGCGCTTATGCATAACCTTTTGGAACGCGCAGGTGGGCATTATGTTGACGTTGGCACGACGGACTTGATCGTGGAGAAGAAGGTCGGCGTCAAGGCAAATGTGGAGCCTACTGGATATACGGAGACGGGGCTGCGGTTCTCGGACGGGAGTGTGCTTGAGACGGATGCGGTTATTTGGTGTACGGGTTTTGCGGATGGGGATGTGAGGACGACGGCGGCGGAGATTTTGGGCGGCGAGCCTAATACGGACGGGGTCGTGAATGGGGAGAAGAAGCATATTCTGGCACCTGCCGAGATTGCTGCGCGTTTGGATGGGACTTGGGGTGTCGATGCGGAGGGCGAGATCCGGGGCATGTGGAAGCGGCATGGGGATGCAGAGAATATCTGGGTGATGGGCGGGTATACACAGCAGCATCGGTGGCATTCGCGGACGCTGGCGCTGCAAATAAAGGCGGAGTTGGAGGGATTGTTGCCGGAGGCTTATAGGGGTACTGCGACGAAAGAGTCAAATGGATATCTGTAACTTTCAGTTATCTGTGTACATAAATTTTGATAGGTATAGGTTATACGCTTCAGCAGCAAGTTCGCTTTCAGTGGACAAATCGTAGATGAACCTGGCATGGAACAATTGAACCAACCTTCACATAATACAACATGGGCGTCAAATTAAACCGCGACCCGTTCAGAAACGCGAAGGCAAAACCGCATGGAGTTCGTCAAGCGCTCCCTGCAAAGCGATCAGATCGACCGGCATCTGAAGCCATGCATCATCGACGATTTCGTTGGCTGTTGCCCTTGCCTCCGGATCCCAGGCAAGCATCCTCCGAATAAACTTCATAAACAGATCTTTCTCTTCGCCGGGGGGTATCACTGTAACGAAGTCTTCGAGGGATGTCCGAGGGATCGGTGCTTCTGAGAGTCTCCAGTTGCCTGTCGCGTTGTTAAATCAATCCTAAAAATTCTTTCAGAGCGAATGAAGACGAGGAAGGGGATCGGACGAGCTGGTACACCACTGACCTTTCTCGTCAAAATATGTGCCGAATAGGGGACTTTTCTCGAGCATGTACAGCGGCGGCGGCCCAAGGTAACCAATATACTGGGCCAGCGCCATCGGAAGGACATATTGATTATTGACACGGTCCATCGGATCAAAGAGGTTCTTGCCTTCGAGAAGTTCCAGAGTCTATCATAGTGCCTTCTGTAAGCAATATTGCGGGTTAGAAATTGGACCTTGCTTACCATCACTCCAACAGACCACATATCAACCTGAATCATCCATGGTATTTGCAAAAGTACCTCCGGGGCTCGATAAAAATCCGGCATAATCCAGTCTTGATTAACGCGGTCGTCGAGGTAATCCTCTCGCACTTGGCCAAAGTCCGTAAGTATTGGGGTGCCACCGAGCTGTATGAACGGTTTTCGAGAGGGGTAGACAGGGACGCCGCAGTCGCTGATGATGGGGATGCTCGGGTCTCGCAATTCCTGCTCCTCGATATCCCTGAGGCTGCTCTCGTCCTCAAGCTCGGTGAGGACATTTTGGGGTGTGATGTCTACCAGTCTATAAGTAATCTGACATCCCTAGATTCGGGTGGTAATATCTTCATACCTGTATGAATGAGATTGCAGCTTGCATGCAGCCAGTTTATAGCGAAGAAAAGCCGGGATATCAGTGATTTCACCAACAGCTTCGGCACTTTTCCGTTGGGAAATGTTTCTTGGAGCAGGCGCAGGCTGTGGCCCTGGGGCTTGGATGCGATGCAGTAATGGCGTCCGGAAGAAGTGTGAAGCTCGAAGATGTCGGTAGCAAGGCGGGTGAAGAAGCGACCCGGATTATTCTTGGTTTCAGCCAGCTTTTGCATGCGTTGGAGAATGTTGACCTCGTTGAGCACTGGCGAGGGCTGGTTGTCATTTTGTTCTATGCACACCTTGAGCGAAGCATACTGCTTAGTCCTGTGAGACCTAGTCAGTCATTGAATTCACTACTAGGCATATTCTTAGACCTCTCATCCCGGGCAAGCCACACTGTGGAGTAGCCGCCATAGCCAAGCTTCGCAATAATCCGGTATCGGTCGTTGAGAGTGTCGCCAATGCGGACTGGATAGTATCGTTTCTTGTGGTAGGAGGGTAGTGTTTGCTCTTCGATTCGTGGGCCGTTCCCCATATTGCTGGAATGTCGGACAAACGAGAGAGCAGCAACAGCAGCTGGAGACTTCGGCCAGGACGGCGCAAGACGGTAGAAAGACGTGAGCTTCAGCCGCATGTCGGAGGTGATGAGAGATGAAATGGTGATGATGGGAAACACTGGTTGACCATGGGAGAGAAGAGCGGAAGAATGGTTGCGCCGCCACCAGCTCAGCAAGGACAGTGCAAAACGCGGATTTGCACAATCTGGAGCGAATTGATATCAACAATGACGAAGAATGAATCGACTGATGGAGCTGGGTATCCGTCTAGGTCATCGGCTTTGGCCATGTTCAGAAACAATTTTGGAAGACTCGATGGATGTTCTGCTCCCGTTTACTACTTTCTGAAATGCTGAGGCGACGAATTGGAGCGCAGGGCAAAGACCGTTAAAACAAGATCTCTAGCTTTCCAGAGAATGCGGCTAGCGAGCAGGCTGTGTCTCAGGGAATCTGCTGCTCGGACCTTGGATGTCGCTTAAGAGGAGAATAAGTGTTGTCAATCAGCATCATCTGTATTGCTGTGAGTGCTCTGATCGGTGGAAAGTTCGTTTCCACTGTGTGGGTGGGTCCGGGGAACAGACGGGTTGTGCCTGATGTTTGCACTGTTTGCCTGCTGTGCTGTCCCCAAGACAAAGAAGCGCCCTCGACGTTTCCTCTCGTTCTTTCTCCCCTTGTTCATCATCCTGCTTTCAAACCTCAGTCCATATCACCTCATTGACTGCTAAGATGGCTGCCAGTTTATCTGAGCTCCCAAGTATCGCCGAAATCGAAGCCTCAACCGACCTCCTCAGCGACCCCTGCCGATCCGTCAAGGTCGTCCGCGTAAGAGAGCGCTTCGCCGTGAAAGTAGGCCTCACCATCGCGCCGCTCGAAGCCGAGAACAGGAAGTTTGTGGCTGCGAATACCAACATCCTAGTTCCAAAAGTCCACGCTGATTTCATCGATCCCGATACCCGAAAACGGTACATCATCATGGATCATCTCCCCGGCACCGATCTGGAGAAGTTAGCGCCATCCCTTTCGGAAGCCCAGAAGAAAACAGTGGGAAAACGCATTCGAGAAGCACTAGACGAGGTGCGACGGATTCCTTCCCCGGGTTACTTGGGGAACTTGAACCGTATGCCTTACTACGAGGGTGTGCTGTCTACCCTTGATAATGACCCGAGAATATCAGGGCCGTTTGAGAACGAAGATCAATTCAACAAAGGCCTCTTGAAAGCCCTAGGGCAAAGGGAGTCGCCGCATTACGTTCGTTTACTCACTGCACCCATCCAACATACGCTCAGTGGACACAAAACGGTCTTCGTCCATGGGGATCTCCAACCGAAAAATGTGATTGTTGAACAACACGGAGCGTGCGAGGATGGAAGTCCAGATTATCGGATTACACTGATTGACTGGAGCATGGCGGGATGGTATCCTGAATACTGGGACTACTGCAATTCAACGGTCTACTGCCAAGCAAGACCCGCGTGGCTTGAACTGGTCCCGCATATCTTCGATGAGTATCCATTGGAGTACCTCATGATGCGGATTTTCTACACGTCGATGTTCTACTGACAGCAGGGTCACGAGCCCTAACGGGCCGATATTATGTCCACGTCATGTCGGGCTAATGTTGCAGGCGATGAAGCTCACAAGAGCCCCGCGGAACGTAGGCTAGTAGATCAGACCTCTAGCACGTCAACTAATAACTACCAGTTACTAAAGAACTAATGCGACGCAGATACTTGCTGATTCGGCTGCAGCTATGACTGGCTGAACCCTACGTGCCTTGTAGGCGTATCGCGGGACCCTCTCTTACCCACATTTATGGCCGGTCTCCAGCGCGCCAGTACCCAGCCCTATTGTCACTGCTTGCTAACACCGCGTCCCATCTCCCGCCATGCCGCGCATCTACCTCTGTCCACAGCTTGCTACCACTGTGTATGCGGCGAGGCTGTGACGGGCTTGAGACCTTTATTCCGAGGAATTGACTGAAGGCTTCTAAGGTTTGAGGTACCTACGCCACTACAGAAGACCTCATCACGATGTCTTCGTTTCATCTTTGTCTCCTTACCTTCTCGACCGTTGATTTCACAGGTAAATCTTTGCTGTGGCTCTTTGTGCGTGGATTTTTCCCTCTGCCTCACGACTGCAGGACAGGGGGTGCATACCTGGCTGGGTACCTGGATCGTACTCCTAGGCAGCCCGGCTTCTTCGTCCATGGTCGAAAGACACAATTGCTTTGACTTCCAACCGCGCTGGCGCCATCCTGATCGCGGCCTTGGTATCCAGTCACCAATCGGAGAGTTGCGGAGAAGTACCAAGCTCTGCTCGGTCAAGAATGTAGGCAGCCAATCTAGGCAGTGGATGCAAACCGGCTACGATCTAGAGATGAACCTTGTGAGTTTATATATCTGGCAGTCTGGCAAGCATCTAACAAACCTATGTAACAGCTTATGCGAGATCCAACTACCTAGGGAGTAATAATGCGACCATGTCCAAACCCCAGAAATAACCATCCCAAATACCTAATAAGCATACTCGGCATTCACAACATCATACCTCTTCCCCATAACATTAAGCACATACCTCGTCTCCGCAGAACTATACGTCGCCTCAATCACCGCATCAATATTATAATACTCCTTCCCATCACTCCTCTTCACAACCGTCCTCTCCAGATCAACCTGCGGAATCGCAGACAGATTCGCCTTCAGCGTAACAAGCACCTTCGTCCCACCATTCCTATGCACCGGCGCCCCTTCATCCTCCGCATTCGCCCACACATCCGTATACATAAACCCCGGCCGCCCCTTCGCTACCGGAAAATCCTGGTAAAAGTCAATCGGAATCGCCTTGTCCTCTTGTAGCGTTGCGCCGCGCTCCAGGAACCAGAACATCGCATGCACGCGGTAGTGGCCGTGCCGCGTGCACCAGTACCGCTTGGACTCGTCGTGCCCCTTCTCAACTCGATACGGCGTGTGCAGCTCAATACCGTAGTGTTTCCGCGCCTTGCGCGAGACAACGTCGACGGTCCGAAGCGCCTTCGTCCTACTCAACCCCATCATGACAGCGCCCCGTACAACAGCCGTCCACGCATTCGGCGGCTGCAGCACCTCAACACTCTTGAGAGCATCGCGCAGCCGTTCCTTGAGGTACGCGTTCTGCCCGAACCCGCCGACCAGCAGGACGGCGCGGATGGAGATGCCGTCGATGCCGGAGCATGCGGCGATCTGGTCCTGCACGTATTTGATTACCTTTAGAATGAGCGGCTCGAATATAAAGTGCATTTCGGCGGGGGCGATTGTGATTTTTCCGCGTCGGATGTTGAGCGTGCTGTTGTTGGACAGGCCCGGGACGGGGATTATGTAGCCATTCCCGCCGTCGATTGTTGGGGAGTATTGTTTTTTGACCTACGTTTACCTGGTTAGCATGTTCCTTCTTGGATGGGATGGGGTTGGGAGAGAGAGAAGGGGAAGGGGATGGGACGTACGATCGATTCGAACCGCTCCACGGCCTCCTGGAGGACCTCGTCGTCCCACCCCTCCTCGCGTCCAAGCTTGCGGGTGAGGAAGTCTGCGAAGCGGCGGTTCAGGAACGTCGAGCCACAGGGGCCCCCTGTTCCCGTCGTGACCTCTTCCACCTTCAGGATGGGTGTGAGCTCGATGATCCGGTATGAGATCAGATCGACGGTCCCGCCGCCGGCATCACAGAGGACAAAGCTATCGCCGACTTTGAGACCGTGCGGGTCCAGGCCCTGGATTGCGTAGATGGCTGCTGCTTCGGGCTCGGAGACGAGATGGACCACTTGCTCTTTGGATTCGGGGGTGTTAGTGCTGGTGCTCGTGCCGGAGGAGGCCTTCCTCCACGCCTTCAGCGTCTTGTCCTTCGCGGCCTCGGTCCAGATGGCTGGGACGGTGAGCGAGAACTCGAGCGGGATTGTGCGCAGTAACGCGGCGCCGAGTTTCTGCTCCAGGCTGTACATGATGTGTTTGTGTATCGCGGAGAGGTAGTCCTCCGCCAACTGGTCGGGGGTCTTGTCGCCCCAGGACTTTGTCGAGACGAGGGGGTTGCTTTCGTCGAGGCCGCTGCACCACACCACGTTATCAGCCATTCTCAACATGACGTTAGTGAGGAAATGGAGATGAGGGCAGCGTACAGCTTAAACCACTGATACCGATCGACCAGCCCCGGGATCTGGAACCCCCATTCGACTTCGCCCTTGGTGAGTGGATCGGGCGACTTGGTGTAGCGCAGCTCGGTCGGGACCTTGACGCTGCTGATGCCTTCTTGGGTGCCGGTGTGCGAGGGCCATGATTCGATGACGGAGATGTGGTCGGGCTATACAGACCGTACATTGTCAGCTTCAACCCTCCATCTCCTAAATAGGTATTGGAAGAAAGATGTGAGGACGCACCCTCCTCGTCTCCGCCCACGCGACACCCGTAAAGGTCGTCCCAAAGTCAATCCCGATGATGATCTTGCGGTCGTCGAGCGAGAGGGAGTCGAAGGTCTTCTCCATTTTCTTTGTCGCGCGCAGCAGTTGTTCGAGGGAGGGCGAGGTGAGGGGTTTCGCCATAAGCAGTTTTTAAGGTAAGGTGGATTACAAACGAGAAGATAGGTACCAAAAGAAACCGGGTGAGAAGATGACGGTAATAAGGCTGCGTTTGTCCGTAGGAGAGCCTTGTCGTGTTTCAGCCTCTGCAGCTGTTTGCGTTCTACTTGCTCACTGTCATAGGTGACCCCACCTTTTCCAGACCCTGTTTCTCTCCTCGCCAGGCAGAAAGCCTCGATCTCATCACAGCCTATCGGCTATAATTCTCGATACTGCAGAGCTTCGTGCCCGGGTGAAGCTCCAATGGCACGCTAGAAGAAGTGGCACGTTGGTCTTGGACTTGGACAGGCTAGCCCTAACTAGTGAGGTGCCAGGTCCTGCAGCCGCGCCCCGGGCAATCGGAGCTCTGCTAAGCCCGCGATGTATCTGCCTTGCGCCTCGTGCCCCGCATGAGGTCAGTCCACGCGTGGTTATCTGCGGCTAGAGGTGCGTGGTCGATCGATCGTTTTATTTTCTGGGAGACTGAACTACTCAGACCTCCGTCGCTGCTCGAGCTGATTATGGCTGAGGTTGCTGCCGCTGCTGCGATGGCGTCGGCGCCATCGCTGAAAAAGAAACAAGCTGTTGTTCCGATTAAAAAGGTCGAGGCCAAAGAGAAAGAGAAAGATAGGCCGCAGGTGGATAGGAATGAGTTGAAGTGAGTCGCTCAACATCGTACAGGTGTACTCCATACTAACCGCCAAGGTCCAACTCCACCAGCAGCACATCCAAGGAACAACCCAAACCCACCACCTCGCAATCCAAACCGAGGTTAGAAGCAGAAGCAAAAGAGGAAACAGAAGCGCCAGCCACCACCGAGTCCGAAAAGAGCAACGCAAACCCCTCCGTCGACAACCCAACAATCACCTCCCTCCTGACCGAAAACGCATCCCTCCAATCCCAACTAACAACCCTCAAAACCGCCCTCCACGACGCCCAAAACCACATCTTCAGTCTGCAACCACACACTCAAACCCTCACCAACAGCGACGCAATAAACGCCTTCCAGTCTCTCCACACCGCAATCGAAACCTGGGTGGACCAGTATCTCGCCGACAGCCTCGACGAAAAGCAAGTCGCCGTCGACGCCTTGCACGTCGACGATATCCAGAACCTCATGAACCTGATCCCTTTCGAGGCAAAAGCAGCGTTTACGAATGTCGCGGGTACGGACGTCGATATTATCCAGGCTGTTATACTGCGGTTCTTGGTCGAAAGTATATTCAACCAGGACTTTTACACGCCTCTTCCGCGGGGCGAGCGGGAGTTCGTCATGGGCGTTGAGCGGGCGATGAGAGTTCTTGAGCCGAGGCGTGGTATGCCTCCTTTTCTCTTCTCTTCTTTCTTCCCCTACCTATCTGTAATCACTATACTATGCTAATTCGTGCAGACATACGCACAATCCGCCATTGGCACATAGAAACCTACACGGCTGCCTCGTCACGTCCCGGCTTCGACACGTACGCGCAGGACCGAATGTGGAGTTTAACAGTGCACATGGTGAAAATGCTGCGTGCGTTCGCGCCGTCCACGGACCCGAATACACTGGCCAAGAGCTTTCTGGAGAGCATTACGAAACCCGCCGCCGAACTGGCGCGGCGGTTCCATCTTTGCTTTGACGAGTATGCGCTTGAGTGGTCGGGGTATCATGATAGTGAGAAGACGGCGAAGGATGGGCTGGGTGTTTTTGAGAGGGAGGTTAGGCAGGGGCGGTTTGGGGAGTGGGATTTTGTGAGGGTTGGCGAGGGGGGCAAGTACCTGAGGGAAGTGCCGATGGTCGAGAAGGGGAAGGGAGAGGGGTATGAGGAGGGTGAGGAGGAGACGAAGGTCAAGGTTCGGTGGCTGTTTGATATGGCGCCGAGGCTGGTGTTCCGCAAGCTCAAGGTTGATTCGTGGGGGGAGGGCAAGGTGCTTGTTAAGCCCAGGGTCTTGGTGCGGGTTAGTGAGCAGAAGAGGGTGTCTGGGGGGTCGGCGAAGAAGGTGGTCAAGAAGGCTGCTGGAGAAGAGTATAAGACGGTCTTGGGGGCTGTGCAGGGGTGGTTGCAGAGGCAAGAGTACTATCTCGAGAAGGAGAGGGAGAGGAAGGAGAAGGAGAAAGCCTTGGGGAAGCAGGTGGGTGGGTTCTTTGGCAATTTGTTCTAGAGCAGTCAGTTCTTGCTTTGGTTTAGGTACCTAACGACATAATGATAAGCTATTCATATGACAAGATATGCTATTCATATGACAAGATATGCTATTCATATGATTCATCTGAATGATATTCTGGCAAATTATCCGTATGAAACTTGCAGCTTCCCTTATGCATCGAATTCCCGAACCGGCGGATCTCATTGTAGTCGCTCAGACATGCCCAGCAGAACTCGGAATGGCATTTGATACCTTGACCAAAGAGTCAGCGAACTTCCACAGTAGAGCGACTGCCTATCGCCGGCACCGCCGAGTATGCGACCCCCACTTCCCCAGGCAGACCCAGCAGAACTCTTGTCTGCATTTGATGCCTGTACTGGTCAATACGTCGGCGATAGGCAGCGGACGGCAAGAAAGAAGAGGGAGACTAACAGGTCATATGGTCGCACCCAGCATTCTTCTCAATCGGCCACTCGCATCCGGGACAACGCTTCGTCGTGTTCTCCACCGTTTTCACGGACAGCTCGACCTCGCGCATCCTCCGCTTCAGCATCTCGATTTTCTCCTTAAAATCGTCTTTCACCTCCTCTTCGTAGCTCTCCTCTTCCGACCTCTCCTGCTCCTGCAATCGTGCTGCCTCGGCTTCCGCTTGAGCCTGGAGCTTCTTCACCTCGCGCACCCGCGCAGCCTCCTCCTCCTGTCTCTTCCGCGCGGCCTTCTTCTGTGCCTCGTGGAGGTTGCTCTGTCGTGACTGCTCCTCGTTCTTCAGGCGGTACCTAGTTATCTTCCTCAGCGGTCTAACATGCGTGGTTGTTCCCTCGTTCTTCGCTTTGATGGATTTGTAGCTATCCGGGTCCCAGAGCAGTGCATCGTACTCGTCGCAGGTAAACCCGTCGTGCCATTTGATGGCATGCTTGAAGCACGATTCGGCGGTACAGTTGTAACATTGCACGACCGGCTGCTCGGCGCCTGGTTCGTGGAGCTGCCCAAAGTCGCACTCGAGACACCAGATGAAGTTCTTGTCGGCATTGACCGCGTGTCGGAAGGAGAGTCTGTCGTATCTAAAGTGTGTTAGCCTCGTTCGGGAATATTGATGAAGGGCATTACCGAATGAACGTGTCCTGGTCAGCGAACCGCTTGATATCCTCATGGATAAACGGTGCCTTGCACTCGGGACACTTGATCTCGTCCCAGAATTTGGTCTCCAAGTCGTGCTTGATGCTCTTCGACAAACAGATGTAGCAAACCGACGGCGTATGCTGGCAAGCGATGGATAGTTTCTCTGGCGCCTTGACACCAGTAGCTGAAAACGGTTCGAGGCAGATGATGCATGCCTCTGGTTCGTTCTTCGGTGTCTTCATCTTCTTCACCTTCTTCACTTTCTTCTTTGGTTCGGCGGGCGCTCGCTGCTTGCCGGACGACTTAAGATAGTCCGTGTAGAGTGCTTCAAGTTCCTCGTCGACCTGCTGGAAGAAGTCCTCGGGGCTTTTGGGGCTTGCAGCTGGCTCGCCTTGCTGTTCAGGTTCAGGCTCAGGCTCCGGCTCCGGTTCTGGCTGTTTCGTCTTCTGCTCGCGAATTATCGACGTCGGGGCTATACCAAACTGCCGTCCAAACACCGGGATGCCCTCCGTCCCATCCGAAAATATAAGGAGGTCTGCATCGGGGCCAGCCGTAGGTTTGGGCGTAGAGCTCGCGGTTGCTCTTTCTTCCTCCTTTGGCATGGCGGTATGCACCGCATCTGTGGTCGGCCTCGATCCATCCAGCTCCGAAACCTGCGAGTCTGTGGCCGAGAGCTCCGCGATTGAGTCGGCTTCCTTAGGTGTTGTCGACTCCGTAGGGCTGCTGAGCTCCGCAACAGCCGGCTGGTTCAGTTTCGAGATGTGCAGCGTTGACTGGGGCTTCTTGCTGGATAAAGTCTCGCGAGCCTCTTTCTTCGTGTTTGTGACGACCGCCCTCGATCCGGACTCGGGGGCTGGCACGGCCCAGATGCTGTGGTAGGATGCGGAGTGCTTGTCGCCGCCGAGGAACTTGACGAATTTGCGCATTCTGACTTTGAGCTGTCCAGCTCTGAGGTGGAGAAGTGCCGCAAGATGAGTTCAATGTAAGTACGGTACCTTGTCTTCCGCAAGCAAGGGTATCATCATACAAAGGCGAAAAGGAATGGGGCAACTGTCGAGACTCCCGTCATTTCCTTGAGATTGAGATAGCCAAACGGCCTTGTTAGAGGCGAAGCAAACGCCCAGCTCCAGCGCCCCTCTTCGGGCCCGAGCTCTGGCGCCGGAGTCAGCCTTGCAGGACTGGATCATGGAATTGAACACGAGGTGCGTTGGCGGAGGGGTCGGGCAATCGCAGGGTGTCTCGGGCTTGGAGGGGGCTGAGTGGTGGGTGTCTCACCAATCATTCTGCACGTGAAGGCGCAAGGAGCGATTGGATGAGGCCACTGCTACTGACCAAGATAATCAAAGATGAGGCTCTTGAATGCGAAAATAAAGATATTTTGTTCATCACTACCATGTACATGCAAATAGATATGTAGAGAATCTCGCTGAATGACAAAAAAATAGTAAAGGAAGAGAAAGAAACTACCCCAACAACCCCGTAGCCAACGACTCCAGATCCTCCAGCGTCTGGATCTGCTTCTCCCCGGAATCCTTCTTCTTCTTCTCCTGCTTGTACCAAGGCACCGCCTCGGGCTCTTGCACCTTCGCCCTCTTGCTCGGCCGGGGGACCTCCTGTTCCTCCTCCGACTGCGAGTACCCACCATCCATGTCCTGGTCTTCGTCAAACGGAACAAGCTGCGCAACACGCTCCTCTTGCTCCTCCTCCGCCAGCAGCTCTCGCTCCCGTTGCTTCCGCTTCTCCTTCTTCTCGCGCTTCTTCTGCTTAGCAACGACCTTGTCCTCCATGTCCGCGCGCTGGGTGCGTGCAGCCTCCTCAGCCAAGAACCGGGCCTGCTGCTCCTGTGCGTCGCCGCGGGCCTTGAACGCCTCTTCGTCTTCCATCTCGTAGAGCTCGTGTGCGTTTCCTTCATCGTCGTAGACCAGCTTCGTACCCTTGCCCTTGAACTTAAGCAGCTTCTTCTTGGACTTGAGCAGTTTCTCGCGGCGTTTGGAGTCGACGACCAGGGTGTCTTTGTCGCTGATTTTAACGACCTTGGGGTCTTTCTTGTCGTCTTCTCCTTCAGCCTCTGAGTCTGAGACATCGGAGTCGGATTCGGAGCTGCCTTCGGCATCGAGAGCTTCGTCTCCCGCCTCGAAGCGGCGTTTGACGGAAAGGAAGTCCTCGTCTTCGTCTGCTTCTTCGGTGTTCTTGCTGTCGGCTATCGTGCCGTCATCGTTGATGAGCTTAGAGTAGTGCTCCGCCAGCACGTCTTGGTTTCGTCGTTCGAACATGCGGTCGTACTTGGTTCGCACTTCCTTCTCCTTGGGTTGTTTCTTCTTCTCGCCCTCCTCATCGGAGTCTTCGTCGCCGCTAGACAGGTACGCTGTGCCGCGAGGGGCGTTCTTGCGTTCCTTGGTATCGTCTCCCTTGATGAACTTGATTCGAGGCGCTCCAGGAAGCCCGAGACTCGCGGCGAAATCATCCAGCTTGAGCTCCTTCAGGTTGAACGTCTCCTTGTCCTTTTGGACGTAGACAGACTTGACGTAGGAAATGAATGCTTTCTGTCCGAGATACTTGAGCTCGGGATCCTTGAAGCACATGTTTTGTAACTGGTTTTTGATGCTTTGCTGTTTATTTGCTTTGACGTTGATCTTCTCCAGCGTAACCTTCTTCTGCTCAAGACGTCGTAGCATTCCCTTCTCTTCGCTTGGATCAACGAATAGCACTGCTCGGCCATCGCGTTCGTATCGCGCCGTTCGTCCGACACGGTGGATGTATGTGTCTGCGTCTTCGGGGCAGTCCAGCTGAATCACCCAGTCGACAGCCGGGAAATCCAACCCTCGAGCGGAAACATCAGTCGAGAATAAAACGGCATGCTGCGCTTGCGAGAATCTAGTTGTGATATCGAGTCGTCCACCCTGCTTCTGGCGACCGTGGAGATGAAGTAAAGGAATACCGGGCTGCATATGTCGGAAGGATTCGTAGACAAAGCGGACCTGCTTTCCAGATGACATGAATACGATGGTTTTTGACTTCAGATTACTCCGGATAAAACTCCACAGCGTATCAAGTTTCTGGGGAAGAGGTGTGACGACGTAGTGCTGCTGAAGCTTCGACGGCGTCGCAGAAGACGCAGCCTCGTGAACGGCCACATACTCGGGGTCTTGCAGACTCAGTCGAGCCAGGTCGGAAACCTTCTTCGTCTGTGTCGCACTGAACAAAAGCGTCTGGCGCTCCGGCGGCAAGTGTCCGATTATGGCGTCAACGGTCTTCTGAAAACCCATGTCCAGAATCCGATCCGCCTCGTCCAACACCAACATTTGGAGGTTGTGCGTCTCAAAGAAAGCCGTCTGATCCAAGTGCTGCAGCATTCGTCCGGGTGTACACACGAGGATATTCATTCGTCCCAACCTCTCCTGTTCCTCCTTCAAACTCTTCCCTCCAATAACCAGACCCGCCGAAAACGCATGATACCGACCGATTTTGCGGAGAACCTCGAAAATCTGAATCGCCAGTTCGCGCGTCGGCGAGATAATCAGCGCACCAAGACCATCGTGTTCCGCCCATTGTCTCCGATATAGGTTCTCGAGAACGGGAACCAAGAATGCCAGTGTCTTTCCGCTTCCCGTCTTTGCGGCACCGAGAACGTCTCGACCTTTGATCGCATGGCTGATCGCGCGAGACTGGATGTCCGTCAGAGTCTTGAAGTGCGACGAAGTGAGGCCGGACAGGGTCGGCTCTGATATGGGCAGATCGGAGAACGATTCGTATTTTCCTTTCAAGTCGAGCTCTTCGACTCGCTTGACGAGCGATGAGAGGTCCCCCTGGACTCGCTTGCGCTTCAAGTTTCCGGATCGATTAGATGGTTTCGCTTGCTTGCCATTCCGAGGCCCATTTGAGGGAGCCATGATTATCGCAGTGAGCTGATCTGATTCTTCTGTCGGTCGATGGAATCTCGGTCTTCAGTAGAAACAGACGGAGGGCGGTCAAGGAACTTTTTTTCTGCCGGGCGGACGCCGGCTGAGTCAGCGCTGATAAGGACGATCGCGATAGCCTCAAGACGCCGCAGTTCGCATCCTCAAGATTTACGATAATGAACGTTGTCGTTACTGTTATACGCAATTCCTCTTGATACCCTCTCGCTATATCTCGCTTATTATCTGCAACGCATCGTTTCCTTCCCCGCCTCCACAATGTCAGACGAACAAGATGCGCTCGATGCTCTCGAGCGAGAGGCCTCCGATTTCACCAAGGTGAGTGCAGTTTCACATGAACATAGACTTCTTGACTTGCTAACAACCTCAGGATGCCGAAATTGATCGCATCCGAAAATCATTTGTTCTAGATGCGTAAGACTCTCCATTCGTCCATTCGGTACATTCGAAAACTAATTTCCTACTACAGCTACGCCGTCCTCGACCTTCAGCCCGGAGTAACAGAGAAAGACATCAAAATCCAATATCGAAAAAAGTCACTACTCATCCACCCGGATAAGACAAAAAACCCCGGTGCACCAGATGCCTTCGACCGCCTCAAGAAAGCGCAATCGGCGCTGATGGACAAGAAACAACGAAATTACCTAGACGAATGCATCGCGGACGCGCGGCGGCTTCTCATTCGCGAACACAAGTATACGCTGGACTCACCGGAGTTGAAGACGGACGAGTTCAAGAAGGAGTGGCGGCAGAAGACGGTGCACGTGCTGCTGGAGGAGGAGGCGCGGAGGCGGAGACAGGCCAAGGCGAAGCTACAAGAGGAGGGACGAGAGAGGCGGAAAGAGGAAGAAGAGATTGAGGAGCGAAAGCGGAAACGGGATCAGCAGCAGGCATGGGAGAACAGCCGCGATCAACGGATTGGGAGCTGGCGGGATTGGCAGAAGGGGCAAAAGAAGGAGGGCGAGAAGAAGAAGAAAAAGATGAAGGTGCTGGGATGATGTTATATCAGCGTGAAGTACGCACCTCGGAAGCCATGACCCATCCGCAGGTGCAGCGACGGCAGTCTCACTACTATTACTCGGACAGAGGTTATGCAATAATGTTAAAATCGTCAATGATTTCACCTCAGGGGGATCAATTGTCCTACGCTCCGCTTCTTCTCCCGCTGCTTGCAGAGCTTGAGCGCTTCGGCAAGAGTTTCGTCATCAGAGGCTCATCTCCCAAAATGACTTTATTGGGCACGGTCGGTCTTTTGTCCTGTCATTCTGCCCGGTAATGATCTTTGACTATTCCGTTGTTGGGGATCTTCTGGTCCCAGTCCTGTATGAATAATGAGATCTGCGCAGCGTAACCCTTCGTTCCTTTGGCGCTTACTCCGATATTCGTTCTTGGTAGAAGGCGAGATCCGGGTTTCTTAGAATCATAGTGGTCGCATCCGCCGTTACAATCCAGAGCCTTGTGCTGGCTCACTTGCCGGATATATATTGTCAGCCAATGGTGGAGATTGCTTAGTTTGATGAGGAAGCGCTGCAGCGCTTTGACAGCGCTTAGGCGCCTTAGGCAGTCTTAATTAAAATACTGTAACGCCTACCACTAAATTACTTGCTTGTATAACTATAATATTTACAGTTTTTTAAATATTATAAAGTATTAGTAAAAGTATTTAAAATTCTTATTATTTTTAAAAACTTAAATTATTTATAAAAACCCTAGTTAGCTCCAGCTTTTAAATATTATTATATTTCTTATTTAATTTTTTAATATTTATATAATTAATAGCTTTTTTTTGCATGGTATTTAAAAGGCCTTATAGTTATAAGCCCGGAAAACCACTTAATAATTTAGTTTATTAAATTCTTATTTTTTTTAAACTTTTTAAAGCTATTTACATTCCCTAAGTACTAGCCCTTTACTATATAAAGGCCTTTTATAATTAATTATCTTTTATATTTATATTTAAAAAGTTAAATATTAATTAAACCTTAACTTTTATACTTAATTTATTAATTTAAAAGTTATTATAAGCTTTACTACTAGTGTTTTAAATATAATAATTTTCCTAAAGTTTAAGAAGGACTAGCTAGTATAATATAGCTATATTTTATATATTATAATTATTATAAAAGTTTAAAAGTATTTTAATTTAAAAGTAACTTATTAAACTTTTTTTTTAAGCTTCTTCCACTCCCTGGAGATAATATTAATAAAAAAGTATTTAAAATATTTAATTAAAAATAAAACCACGCTAAGCATGTTCTTTTAAAAATTTAAAATATTAATAATATTATACAAAAGTTAATTATGCTTTTTATTTAATAACTTATTAAAAATAAGCTTATTATAAAGGTTTTTATTAAATTAAAGTAGTAACTTACTTTTATTAATCTTAAGATTAAATTTAAGGCTTTTAATAGCTATATTACTACCCTTACTATATTAATTTAATAAGAAAAAGTTACCTAGTGGCTTTAAAATTATAAGTATATTTATTAAAAAATTTTATGCCTTAAGCAACCCAAGGCCAATAATAAAATAGCTAATATAATATTTTTAAAAATTATTAATAAATACTTAATAGCTTATATAAAGCGCCATGCAAATTAATTAAATTATAAAAAACCTAGTAAAACTAATTATTTTACCTTTATTTTTAAGTTTTAATAATATTTTTTTATTACTAATAGCTTTGCTAAAACCTTTGCAGGAGGAATAGCCTTTATTATACTTACTAAAAAGTTAAATTAGCCCTTTACTAGTAATTTAAATATTAAAAGTTTTTTTACTAATAAACCTTCCTAGGCACTAATTAATAATAAATTAATTTATTTTTATAAATATAAGCGCGCTATAAAGTTTTATTATAACTTTATATATTTATATTATTTAAAGTTTTATAAGATAAATAAAGGCCTAAAAAAAATTAATAAAATACTTAAAAAAAATAATAAATATAGCAAGAAGCTCTAGAAGTTAAAGGTTAAGAATACCAAGCTTTTTAAAAATAAAAAAAAAAATACTAAGAACTAAAAAGCTTAATAAAATAGCTAAAAAAACATGTAATTTATAATTCTTAAAAAATATTATAAAGCAGCCCTAGTATTTAGTATTTTAAGTAATTTAAAACTTTAAAATACCTTTATTTTTAATACTAGTGCCTTTGTTTATATTTATAATAATTTTAGTTATTTTACCTTTTTAAATTACTTTTAAGGTAATAATATTTAAGCTAAAAATATAATTATAGCTATACAAGGCTATAAATTAGTTTTTATTTATTTAAAAGTATTTAATAAAGGGATTATATTATTTATACTATATAAAATTATATATACTTTTAAATTTTACCTTAATATTATAATAGCAAGGCCTTTTTAAAAAGCTAGATATACCTAGGATTTTAATACTTTTATACTTAAAAATAATAAACTAGTTTTCTACCTTAAAAATCATTTCTTAGGCCTTTAGATAGTAAAACTAAAAAAAAGTTTTTTAAAGTTAAAAAAGGCCAACACTCTAACTTAATAAAAAGTTAAAATTTTAATTTAAAAAGTATAGCTTTAAAAAAATCTTAAAGCTTTTTACTAACACCTAAAATATATTAATAATAAAGCACTTAAGTATCTTTTTATAGCTATATAAAAAATTAATATTTTTAATTTTTAATTACCTAAGCACTGCAATACTTACTAGGTTAGTTAAGCTTTTTAATAAATATTTAAATAGCTTAAAAAACTAGTTACTAAGCTATTTATTTATATTTATACTAATCTTATTTTTATAAAGCTAGTAATAAATAAAAATTAATAGGTAATTTACTTTTATAATAAGTACTTTAAAATATACTAGGCTTACACTTACTAGCTTAAAAGTAATTATAAAAATATTATTAAGTAATTTATATAATTTATATAAAACCATTATAAAGTTACTCTAAAGTTCCTATTTAATAATAATAAACCTATTTTTAATAATAATATTCCTAACTTTACTACCTTTAAAGGTATTTTTTAAAACTAGTTTATTTTATACTTTTTATTTTAAAATAATATAGCTGTGAAAACCTTGAGTAGGCTAACCAGGTACAAAACAAAGTACTAAGAGGGCTATTTAATAGGGGATTAATATTAAATCTTAAGGCCTAGAATACATAAAAACTAACTTTTAGCTAATTATTTTTTACTAGGGTGTTAGCCTTAAATATATTATTAAAATAATAATAATATTATTACTACATGTTAGGTTAATATTACCATAACTTTTATTTTATTAATTTTTTTATTTTATTAGGGCTTAGCACCCATGGGTATAATAACTTAGCCCTTTTTTAATTAAAATTATCCTAATTTTTAAATAGCTTTAATTTTTATAATAAACATGTTTTATTATTATTTTGCTTTAATTTTACATTTAATTATTTAGTTTTTTTATTTAAAATAATTTATTATTAAATGCGGGGTTATCTTAAGGCTTAAAATAATATTTTTTTATTAGTATTTTACTTTTAAATAACTTTGCTTTTAGTAGCTAAGGTAGCTATTCTAGTAAATAATAAAAGTTTTAAGTTAYTTTTTATTAATTTAAGTATTAATAAATTATAAATAGGCAATATTTTATAAATAATAAAAAGGTTAATATAATTATTATAATGCTATATTATTAATATTATATAAGTAGTTAAATATAAAAAAATAAATTTTTATTTACTTCCTGGTTTTTTTTTTTTTTAACTTTTTTAATTTTTTTATCTTATTTTTTTAGTTTCCTTATTTTATTTTTTAAAGTTTAATATTTTATTTTTTTATTTTTTTACTAGTTATTTAATCTTATAGCACTTATAATAAGGTTTAAAATTTACCCCCCTTTTTTACTAAAAACTATTATTACTACTACTAAAAATAGCAACGGGAACAGCAAAGGTTTCTTAAATAATTTAAAAAAAAAAAATAAGTAAAAAAAGGGCGCTATAAATAATAAAAAAAAAAAAAGCTTAAAAAAAGTAAAAAAGCTAGTAAAACCTACAGGGTTTTATCACGTGTGCCTATTTATTTAGTAATATTATAATACCTAATATGCTTTTGGTCCGCATTAAAAGCTAGTAATTTAAATAATAATAATATATTATTTTAGTTTAGTTATAAATTTAATACTATTATATTAATTTTATGTAAGACCTATTTTTATTATAATAAAACTTGTAAGCTAGTAAGTTTTTAATATTTTTTTTTTATATTTTATAACTAATTTATTATATTTTTTAAATTAAAGTAATAATAACAAGAAACGCCTATAATTTATAATTTTTTATTAAATATTATTATTTTTTTTACCCGCGGACTAATAATAAAGGGGTAAAGCTTTTTTTAAAAAATAAAAAATATTAATAAGGGTAGGAATTTATTTTTTAAACTTATTTTATAATAATCTAATTACTAAAAACCTTTAAAAATATAAAAAAAGCTTATTAAAAAAAATTCTTTTTTTTAAGTAAGGTAAAAAAGGACTAGTAAAAGTTAAACCTTTAATATTATATAAAAGTATTATTATATCGCGCCTTACTTTCTATTATTTAATTTATAAATTTTTTTATTACTAATATAAAAAATAATACTAAAGTTTTATAGTTATACTTTTATTTTTTTCCCGGTAATTTAGGCCATGTTTAATAGTTTATTACTAAATTTTAATTTTAAAAAAAAGTTAAGCTTGCCTGTTAAGCTTATTTTATTAATACTTTAAATTTTAATACTAGACTTGCTTATATTAAAACAAAGTTTCCTATTATTATTAAGGGTATTTAACCAGGTCTATTATATATTTAGTATTAGTAGTAGTGTTTTTTTATTTTTTTACTTTTTTAAAGTTAATATTTTATTTTATTTTTAGTGCCTTTTTAGCGCCTTGGTTATTTATTTTTATTATTTTTTAGTTTAGTTATACTAGGTAACGGCTTGGTAATATTAAGGCCTTGTTTTTTTAATAATACTTTATTTTTTTTTTTTTACTTTARCACTTATTACTTTTTAGGTTTATAGTTTTTTATAGTTACTTATAGTTTAAGGCTAAAATAATAATTTTTAAGTAGTATTTTATTAGGGTCTTTTTTATTTAAGTATATTAAGTATATTTTAACTTAAAATTAGGTCTTATTTTTATTTTTAATTAAATAATAAATAATTATCTTGCTGCGCTTGCCTTTTTTTATACTTTTAAATAAAATTTAATATATTTATATTTTTAATAAAAACCTATTAATTATATTTTAAAGGCTATTTTTTTTATTTTACTAGGTATAAGTCTTTATTTTTAATAAAGTTATAGCTAATAATATTATTAATTTTTTATTTTTTATTTTTTTTTAAATTAGGTATAGTTTTTATATTAATTTTATTATGCCAAGGCTTAAGTAATAAAATATAAAAAATATTATATATTTAATAATACTTTTTGGAAAGTAAAAGTTAATATACTATAAAATTAATTTTATTTAATACTTAAAAAAAACTAATAAACTTAGGCTTAAGTTTTATTAGCATTTTTAAATTTAAATTTTTAGTACTAAGTTTAATAAGTTATTTTAGCTTAAACTTTATATTTTTTTAGCCTTTATTATAGTAGGTTTAATAGTATTTTATATTTTTTTTTTAATTTTTTTTATATTTAGCTTAAATTTTTTTAAGTTTTTTAATCCTAGCTAATACAGCTAGTACCTTTATTTATTTAAAGTTAACCTTAAATTATATTATAATTTCCGGGTCTTAGCTATATATAGCTTAAAAGGGTAATATTTTAATAATAATATTTTTAGTATTATTATAGGTAAATTATACTATTTTAAGTAATATAGGCTAAGCATAATAATTTTTTATAATAAAATAATATAGGTATTATTTTAAAACCTAGTTAATTTACTTAGTTTATTTATTAGTTTAAGGGTGGAAAGTAATTAATAAATATAATTTAGTTTTATAATAAAATTATAGCTTTTTTTAATATTTACTTATAAAAAAAAAATTTTAATTAAATATAATACCTTTAGGCTAGCTATAATTTAAAGTTTAATTTTAATAAAAAACTTTGGCTAGTTTATGGGCTTGGATTAATATTAAAATAGGGATAAATTAATACCACTTTATATAATAATTTACTATTATAAAAATAGTATTAACATGTTATTTTTAGTATATAGTAGGTGGTAGGCTAATAATAAAATCCATGCTAATTTTAAAAAAAGGGTAATTTAATTTTAGTAAGGTGGATAATTTTTTATAGGGTTAGTGTTAAGGCGTTATAGTATATTAATATATAAGGTATAAATAGGTAAAAGTTTTTATTATAGCTTTTATTTTTAGCCAGAAAAACTTTTATTTTACTAAAAATTTAGTTTTTTATAAACTAAAATATTTTATTAAAGAATTATTATAATATACTTAAATAATTATAGTTTTAAGCCTTTAATTTAATAAAATATAAATTTAATCTTAAAAAGCTAGTAAATTACTTTTTATAATTAATTAGTTTTTAAAACTTAATTTCTTAGCTTTTTTAGCTTAATTTTTTACCTTTAAGGTTTTAATTTGCTTTTAAGTCTAATTATTTATAAATTATAATACTAAAAGTAACTTTACTAAATAATTTAATATATAATTAAAGTAAATATTTTTAACTAATATAGTATTTTAGACTTAATACTAGGCTAAAACCTAATTTTTTTTAAAATTAGATTATATATTTATAGTACTATAGTTTTTAAAATTAAAATTTAACTTTGTTTTATCCTAAAAACAAGAGAATTTCCTAAAAATATTAAAGTATTTATTACACCTAATACTTTAAACTTAAATATCTTATTTTTTATTTAAATTAAGCTTTTTTTTATAAAGACTTTATATTAAGTCTAGGTAAATAATTATTTGTACTTTAATACCTTATACTATTTTTTTTTTAATAAGTGTTAAAAAATTTTTTTTTAAGACTAATTTAGTCTTACTTTTATACCTTTTAAATAAGGTATTTATARGGTTATRCTTGCCTRRRTAATATAAAATYTTAAARTTATATAYTAYTAAATTTATATATTATTTTACTTGCTTTTTRCTRTACTTTTRCTRCTATATAAAAAAATAAAAATTTATATAATTTAACTATACTATTATTTTATAAGGGGAACCTTTAAGGTATTACCTTTAATAATAAAATAATTAAATAATAGTAAATAGTTTCTTATTTAGGATTAATTAATTAATTTTTACTTTAATAAATTTATAAAACTAAAATATAACTAGATAATATTTCCCTATATTATTTAGTTAAAAATATATTTTAACTATCCCCGTGTTACTAGCATTTACTTTTAACTATTTTTTTTATATAGGGTTAAAATAATATAATAAAAGGGCTTTTATAAAAATATTAAAAAAAAATTAAAATATTAGCTTTTTATGTTTTTAAAATTACAGGGGCCTAATTTTCTTCCYATGCTATATTTTTTTTATTAAATTAGTTAATAGTAAGGTAATTTATGTAAAATTATAAATAAAATAATAATAAAAATTAATAAAACCTAAAAAGAATTACAGGGCTTTATAAAAACAAGGTTTTTTTTATAAAATTATAGTAATTACTTATTTTAGGTTTATTTTAATACTATTTTAATTAATTACAAAACCTAGGAATTTTACCTTTTTTTTAAAAAAGGTATATTTTTTTAAATTAGTAAATAATTTAGCCTTGCGTAACTATTTAAAAACTTATTTAATATATTTAATATATTGCTTAGGGTTAATAAAAAAAATTAAAATATTATTAAGGTAAATAATATAAATTTAATTTAAAATATTATAAATTATAAAATAAATATAACTTTAAAAAGTGGCAGGAGCATTAGTTAAACTAAAAAATATAATAATATACTTATAATAACTATATTAATATTAAAAAGTTATTTTTTACTAGTCTTTTTTATAAACCTAAATATAATAATAAGCATTTTTTAAATTAACTTTGGTGTAGCGGGTTGCTCCTAAAATTTAGTTAAAAATTTTTAAAATAAAAGGTAAAAGGTATTAATTTTTAACTATTATTTTATTTAACCCTTAATAATTAATATATAATTATAAGCCTTTATTTTTTTTAAGTATAAAAAAAATAG